>NC_072838.1:15990000-16294285 GCF_027744805.1 Dunckerocampus dactyliophorus | reverse complement strand
GTACTCCCTCCCGTTGTCTCTCCATGATGTGGCACCTGTAAAAGGTGAGTAGTTTTACTTTATTTTAGTTTGAATACACAGCGATCAGCTTGTCTTTGCATATCCTGCACAGTTAATATCAGTTGTCCACTGGTAAATACTGCATCTATTTGATGGGTACATACATTTCTTCAAGGTGTTGTAGATATGTGGTATAGATACACCCTGTAGTACCGCGCTCCTCCAGGCAAAAAAAAAAGAAGAAAAAAGCATCTGCACACATCTGCAGAGTGCAAAAAGTATCCCCGCTTGCCTCGTTATCTTCTCCAGGGCTGTTTAGTGATTTATTTAGCTGCTTACCGAGTGGCACTCGGCAAAAAGGATGAGAAGAATAAAAGGGATAGAGGACAAGAGAGGGGAAGGAGCTGAGAAGTGTTCAGGTGATGATAAGACGAGCAGACTGACAGATGTAAGGAGGGGAGAAAATGAAAACGCTTTTCATATTTGCTCTTTTTTGTCTCTTTCCTCAGTTTATGCACTTAGTCGCCACTCTGAAGGCGATGCAACATGACTTGTTTTTTGCTCTCGCCAAAGCAATTCAATGTAGGACAGCATATAATAAATAATTAAACATATGTCAAGAAAAAATAACTTTGGGTTATATGTGACAATGTAAACACTTGTTATCTTGTAGCATGTTGTAATATTACAACGTTTTTTGTTTTTTTTCATTTTTATAATAAGCCATAGGCCACAAATGGCCCCAGGCAACATTTTGGACAGCCGTAATACGAATGATGTGAAATGTGTCCAAGAAAATATAAGGTTATAAAATAAAAATGTTACATAGAATTTTTACAAATAAAAACTCTTTTGGGGATAATACAAAATAAATTACAAAACAAAAATAAATAATATATTAATATTAATGTAAAATAAAACATAATACATATAAATATAATACATACAAAATCAAATAAATACATGGATTATGTAATAATATAATAAAATAATTATAACAAAAACCAAATAAGTGTCAGTTTAAACTTTTGTCACTCTTATCAGGGTTTTTCAAAATAAATTATCGCTGTTTTGTGGTTGACCACGGCTTAATATTAGTAAAAAAAATTATATATATACATATTCAAGCAAAATTTGCGTATTCTTCGCCGAAACGCCGCATTTTCAGGCATAAATGAACGAAAATACAAATATAAGTCATGCAGAAGATGCATTCAAAGACATGATACAGGCGGTATGTAGTATTCAACACTGGTCACTAGGTGGCATTAATGTTATACTGATGAGACAATAGCCACTGCAGGAAGCACGCTGTCCAGAAAAAAAGAAGGAACTCTCACAATGCTAACTTGTGAGTCTGTGATGTCTTATTTATGTCTAATATATCTTATTTTCTGTTATGTCTACTATATTGGGTGTAAAGGTGACTATATGGGTGTTCTTCCATGTCTAGAGGGCTCTAATAATGTTGAAAACCATATTTAGAAGGTTTGTAAACAGTTTTTCTATGCCGTAACTACAAAAATATTCTATTTCTGAATAAGAAATCCTACTTGGCGGAAATTGACTTATCACGGTCGGGTCTAGAACTAATCAACCACGATAAGCGAGGGGTTACTGTATTCACAAATACCGGATAATAAAAGTTCATTCCCACTAAAGCCCATTAAAAAGTGTCCACTGCTACCCCAAACTGCTTGTTTTTTGTGTGGTTGGGGGAGATATTATCACCAAATTTAGCTGATTCCTTCAAGAGGCGCTTGCAGGCTAAAGGTCACGTTTGGGCCTATCGGGGTCGCCAGAGCTGTGCTGCTAAATGAGCCTCTTTAATGTCACCGAGGAGAAAAATGGGCAATCCCTCAATTTGGCAAGAACTGGCCCGTGGCAGCAGGGCGGGCGTGATGGAGTGTGTGTGGTGGTGGTGGGGGGGTTTAAGCTTCAGGAAACCTGGTGACCTTTTCTCTGTTTTCTGACGCGCTGACTCGATTGCCCTTTATGAAAATGCTAATACTGACTAGCGTGCTACAAAACAGGTCCTCTGAGAAGGCCCTGGGCGCGTGGAAAATAAAAAGGCTGCAAGACCACAAGCAGGGAGAGCGTGCTCACGGGGCACAGTGTCAAGTTTTTGGGAGGGGTTTAAGTTCAGCTTAGTGTGAAAGTGGCTGCTTTCCTGCATGTAAATCTTCTCTGCGGCGTCTTAATAGCTTTAAGCAGCCAGTTAGGTTTATGTACACATCAAAACGGCAACATCTGCAGGGCCAGATTACACTTTTATGGCTGTGTTTCAGTGGTGAAATAGACCCTGAACCACTTCCAAGCTGCAGCACCTGCCAGGCTGGCTTTCACACGGCTGCTCAGCCTTTAGCTCACGCATAAAGGACAACTTAATTATTTGCAATTTTATTCATTCAGCGGGCCACAAAAGGTGTGTAAGCGGGAATAGAAAAAGCCTAATTATCTTAATGGAAGACTCAGATACATGCCCGTGGAACAGTCAGATCAACAGCACACTACAGCAGCAGTGGAGTGGCTCACCTTCGCGACCATAACGAGATGACCGAAAATAATAATGTGTCTTACTTTGGGATTTACTTCATGCCCTTTGAGTAAAAAAAAAAAAAAGAAGCCAACCTACTATCTTGCAAACTCAGTTATTACTGACTGACTGACACGAACACAGACATTTCCCAAAACGCACATTTACTGTACCCCTCTACAAATCTCCATCCACATGGTGACGTTTTAAAACTATTTATGTCCACATGACTACATGCTTTCCAAAGTAAAGGGGGGGCGCTGTAGCCTGGACGGCTAAGGCAGTTTCAGCCAATCAGAAGCGTCGATGATGTCATTTCCGCAGGCGCACACCAAACATGGCGATTCGCAGAAGATACATGTGGACTGCTAGCTAAGTAGCGTTACCTTTTAGTGGATTACTTCACATTTGTCAGCTAAGTGTATTACCTCCACCAAGCGCAGCGCAGACGTTTATATTTGTTTGCTCAAGATAACTTAAAGTTCTGAAAGGATTTGGATGAAATTTTCAGGAATTGTCGGAAATGGGATATGGAAGAACTGGTTAAATCTTGGGGGGGTGGATCCGGATCACTGTCTGGATCTAGCAATTTTTAACATTGCTAGATTTGCCATTTCATGCATTTGTGCATATAATGCAAGAAAAAATATAGAACAAGTTTCCAACAGGTTATACAAAATATCATAGACTGATCCAAATAGTGGAATAATTCCGGATACTGTGATCCAGAACATGAAAAAATAGAGGACTTTTGGAATGTTCAACATCGGACTGAAGCTATAAAAAATGAAGCTATAAACATGCAACAAACACCATTACAGTATATATACTGTACGTAACCAAAACACGGTGGAATCTGGAGTGTGCCTACGGATTTGTTGTATCTTCAACAGCGATGGAGCTACAGCCAGAAGAAAACCGCCATCGCGGAAAACGCAACTTGTGAATTACTACTGAACTGATATTGATATCATTATGATTCCAATTGCTAATGCTATGTTTTATGGTCAAGGAATCTAAATATGTAGATACAATACATGTAGGACTAATATTTATGCTGTAAATCCCAATATGGGGGAACGAGGGCTTTTCTAGTTGAATATCCATCCATCTATTTTCTATGCTGCTTATCCTCATTAGGGTCGCGGCTATACTGGAGCCTATCCCAGCTGACTTCGGGCGAGAGGCGGGGTGCAGCCTGGACCTGTCGCCAGGGCACATATAGACAAACAACCATTCACACTCACATTCACACCTATGGACAATTTAGAGTCTGCAATTAACCTAACATGCATGTATGCAAACCGGAGTACCGGGAGAAAACTCACACACGAGGAGAACATCCAAACTCCGCACAGCGATGCTAAACAGAGATTCGAACCCAGATCTTCCTCATCTCCTGACTGTGTGGCCAACACTAGGCCACCGTGCGACCCTTCTAGTTGAATATAAAACTGACAATGGATGAAACATGTTCTTTATTAAAATGTAGCAGGTGTTGATTATCACTACAGTGCTGTGAAGTGGAGTTCATTTTATCGGTCAAGAAAGAACTCCATCGGCTGTGACGCTATCATTGCTGAAATAATTCTGTGTGTCTGGAGAATTGTCCTTGTTTAATTGCCTCCACGACAGTAGTTATGCAGAACAAGACCAGCATATACAACATATAAGACAGGCTTAAGTTGTCCCACCAGCTAGAGGTCCGATCGAGCTTGTCCCAAATGGCCATCGTTGGTGGGAGCGTCGTTTAGCCGTTTTAGAGCGTAAAACAGCAGCAGTAGCGTCCTCCGAAGCCCATAATGGCACCTTTGTTTGTCATTGTAAAGCGAAAGTAGGCGTATGTTTACTATGATGTACACAAAAAGTCATTTCAGTATGCTTAAAAGCAGCAGGGCTGTGTTTGCCGTTGCACACATGAAATTATACTTGTCTAATGTGGAAATAACGGCACATAATTGTTACGTCGTCTGTCAGCAACACGCATACACTGAAGCCGGACTGCTCAAAAATCTTCACCCTGGCCAGAGTTTTCCAAAAGCTCAGTTTTTAAGGACAAGACTGCTGTTTGTGTGCGGATGAGAGGCCAAAACGCATAGAAAAATATACGTTTTTACAAAAATCCGTATTTGTGTGGACAGGGCCTAAGTAACCTAACGGTCTGGCTGATCAAAAAACAAAACAAGCTCTCGCCTCCCCCAGAAGTGTGAGTGTTAAAGCAGATAAAGAAGATGGTTTCTGTCAGCATTGGCTACTTTTCTCACGTTCTCCTTCCCACTCTTGCAGTCCGAGTAGCACTTGGAGAAGGCGGAATTAAAAAATCATTAGGTGGTGAGAATTCCGTCTGGCATCGTGACAGAGACAAAAAATAGAACAATGGGAACCCGATGACCTCGTCTGCACAAGTCAATAATGATCCCATCATCAGAGGGGCGGGGCACACTTCCAAAACGGCTGATTGTGATTGTCCACACAGAACACTTACAGCGTCAAAAACAGAAGTAGCAGCAACACATCGATCACAGGATACACACACCTGTACCATCATACAAGGCGCTTTGGCAATTATTCTATCAGCTAATTGGGTCATCCCGCTCTGGTGGCCCAACATGCCGAGGGTGATGCAAGATGGTCAGGCCTGACATTGTGACCCGGTGACGGCATCCATCAGTGGGATTGGCCCGCTGCCAGGGAACGAATGACCCTGGCATCAGTCGGACATGACTGAAATCCCCAGCATCAAGCATGGGCCATCTGGGCCTCGATCCCGCCATGTGTCACTGTGATACTTGAACTTCAAATAAGGCGAGCAACAGTCAAGACCTTCTCAACATGTGGGTCGCCTTTTGAGTTTTCACCCACATTCTAATCCCTTAAATCGGCCATGCGTCTGCGTTGAATATTTCTCTGAACCGTACCTGAGACACTTCTGCACAATCCACTAATGTTCAAAATGCTGCCAATGCGTGCAGACGGCAATCACGAAAGGGAAATAAAAGCGGGTTAGGATGTTTTTGCGACCGACCAATCAACCCAAACCTTAAATAGGTCGTTAACTTGCTAACTCACTTTTGTCTGACTTACTTAGATAATTTCATAACTCATTTATAAAGAACCAACTATTGACGTCTGACTTAACTGACTTATTATTAAACTAGATAACTCCGACCGACCAAGCTAGCTAACTCACTTATAAGCACACTAATTGACTGACTGATTAATTCAGAATACCGAGCTAACTCGCTAAGCCACTTACAGAAGACCTACTCAGCTAACTAGCTCGACTTTTGACTTAACTAAATAATTCACTGACAGGCTAACTCACATATGACCTAACTAGCTACCTCATGACTGGCCGTAACTTGCAAAATCAGCAGCTGACAACCGACCTTCTGACCTAACTAGAATGACTAGTAATTACTTCCTATAGTTGCTTTACCCCAAAAAGTAATCAAGTTAGTACGAAATTACTCCTTCGTAAATGTACAGGTAGTTACCAGGGAAAATAATGATCACATTAGTAATTATTAAATGACTTCTTTGAAAAAGTATCAAATATCTGTCCTGTGCTGTTGAAAGCTTACCATATCGGTGAATCATGCTACGACCAACGCGTGTTTTGTGTTGATGTTCGGAGTTCCGACGTCCGTGAATGCACCTCGCATGTGATTGGTGGAGAATGAGAAAGTGCTGTGTGAGGGTGGAGAGGACGCAGAGACGGTGTGCAATTTGGAAATGTTTGAAACTAAGGTCAGAATAAAGTTAAGAAAGAGTGCCAGACTTGACGCTATGGGACGCTACAATAATAACGCGCCACATTTCACTCTACAACGGTAACAGCGTAATGTTTGATGTAATTACTTAGATTACCCGTTACTGGAAAGCAATATATGTTACTTTTAGCGCCATTACTCCCAACACTAGCTAACGCACAACCGACATAACTAACTCACTCACTGTTAACTTATTGCAACGATCAACCTAGCTAACTCACTTATGACCAGAGATGGGAGAGAGTCAGTGTTCTGCAAGTCTCAAGTACGTCTCAAGCCCATAATCCCAAGTCTCAAGTCAGTTCTCAAGTGAAGACGTCCGAGTCTGGTCAAGACAAGACAGGTCGAGTCAGGTCTGAAGTCATTGCCTTGAAATTTCCGAGTCCTTACGAGTCATAAGCACTGTTAAGTGTTAAGTGTTATACCATGACCTCATAATTTGCCAATGCACATTAAATTCTCCCCGATAGCATGTTGACACAACCCGGTGTTGATCACTGACACTCTCCAGCAGTCTGCCGCCCACAGATATATAAGCCACACCCTCGTTGTTTGTCCTTAAACCTGATTGGACAGCAATAGATGCATTCAGTGAGGCAGATTCTGCGGGAAAATTTGGTGTCCTACTGGAAATGACATAATCACGGTTACAGTAGTTGAATGGGGAC
This sequence comes from Dunckerocampus dactyliophorus, assembly GCF_027744805.1. Lineage (NCBI taxonomy): Eukaryota > Metazoa > Chordata > Actinopteri > Syngnathiformes > Syngnathidae > Dunckerocampus > Dunckerocampus dactyliophorus. The sequence goes on along the minus strand of NC_072838.1, from coordinate 16,287,308 downwards.
CCATTTTACTGAACACACTCACTGGAAATCTCGAGTATTTTCAAGTCATCAGACTAAAGTTTGAGTCAACTCCTGAGTCATTGATGTCAAAGTCCAAGTTGAGTTGCAAGTCATCAAAGTCATCAAAATTGTGACTCGACTGTGACTCGAGTCCACACCTCTGCTTATGACCAAGCTAACAACCAACTGACCTAGCTCGCTAACTTGATAAAATGCTAATCCACTTCCGCTGACCGACCTAGCTAACTCCATTACGTCCAAACTATGTAACTAACTTGGCAACTCAGTAACTCCAATGAGGTTCATTTGGTCTAACATTCATACATTCAAAACAGTTGTTTTTTACAGTTTGTTTAAAAACAAAGAAGAAAAGCACATAGTCCTTCCGCAGCTTCCAATTTCAAACTCTTAAATCTGATCGGAGCCTTTGCAGTAATCTTGCAAGCCAGCAGTCCAAACTGTCATGTGTGAAAAACTAGCCCACTCTGGTATGTAAACAAAAAAAAAGATGTTTAGAATGAACTCAGTAACTCGCTCTCGCACTAACGACTGACCGCCCAACCAACCCAGCTAACAAGCGGTCAGAAAGATTTGTGCTTGGCAGAGGTAATAATGGTCAGATCTAATGGCATTCCGATAATCATCGCGTGTCATGTAGCTGAAGGTAACCAAAACATTAGAAGCAACTCTACTCTGTGTCTGTGAACGATAAAGACTCTGATAAAGTGAGTAAATATGAACAATAAAGTTAATAGTGCCTGAGCATACAATAACATGGCTGAAAGGACACCAGTCATAACTGGCTTTGTTATGATCTCTTCTTTTTTTCCCTTTTCCATAAAGCCCACCTAGGGAAAGGTTGATGTCCACGCCAGGCCTTGCACTCCCCCCTCTGGATTCTGACATTTCTCCTTGTCCCTCAGGACTTACATGCCGCTCCCCCCGCATCCTCATCCTCCACCTCCCCTGTACATCCTTTCATCCAAAATGCTCTAATTCCTCCGAAGCAAAATCTTCTGCTCACAGAGAAAAAGGTCACATGCTCCATTATTTCAAAACAGGCTCTCGACCTAACATTTACACAGCAGCTTAGTGGGAAAGAGAAAAAGAAAAAAAAACAAAAAAACGTCCTGTCAATGTGAAAGACACGGCAGCTTTAGTGCAGTGTGGGATGGATAGGTGGGCAGTGTGTAAGGATTATCATAGCTTGACCCCCCCACTCCCTTTATGAAGACAAAAGGCTATCAGGGCTAGGAAGGCCAAACGGTCGCACCTTAATCCTAATGTTCCATGTTCCAGTCCATGTAGTGCACCGGCCATTAGGATGAGTTATTCCCGTGCCAATAATAACTACTTAAAGAGACGCTCCAAGCGGGATGACGCAGACCCTCCATGGTGGTGACTAACGCTGGCTCTGATTCACCGGACCAGTTGGCACTCTTATCATGAGAAGGGAATGTTTGGATTCGCCTGCATGTACTGAAACGTCTCAAGTCATTTTGAAAACACCCAAATGTTGTTACCTGTCGCATTTTATGACAAACAAAATCTACATCAGCGGGGTCTTGGCCATGCAGCAAGTGAACGCTCAAATAGACGTAACGTTGTCAGACTAATCACGCTTGTTTTCGCTGGGCAGAGCTTTTTAAGCAGGCGCGCCAAACATCAAGCTGGGAGTAATTACTTCCGTCTTTCAGCCGCACTACATTATTAATGCTTAGTACTCTCTGCAAGTGAGTAAATAAACCCCCTATTCAAAAACACATCGTGGTATTCCGGCCATCTCTTTAACAACGTTGTAACCATACTCGCTCACTAGCTATCTTACGAATAACAACTGCAACCCGCTAACTCACAACCCACTAGCCTAGCTACTGTAAATCATTTGGAACAACTGACCAATTGTCTGAACTAATTAGCAAAGTCACTAAGACCAACCAACCAACTAACATGGTAACTAGTAACATAGCTACAGTAAGTCACTTTCAACCACACTGACAATCGACTGTCAAGCCTAACTAGCCAAGTCACCACTGACCGACCAAGCTAACTCGAGACTGACTGAGCCAGGTAGCGCAAATATAACCGAAAAGAGATTGTAGTTTAATACAGCGCCAAAGAAATGCTGCTTCAAAAAAAGCCAGCATTTCAAGAAATGCTGCAAACCTTTGACAGACAGTACGATTTACCTGAGTAAATACATGTCACACATGGCAATTCCACAATTTTAAACAGTCAAAGATGACATACAAAAGGAAATAATGCGATATTATAATATATACTATTTATATATAATAATAATAATTATTATTATATATAAATATAGTAAACATTTCAAAACGCTCCTGCATCGTTTTGTGACTTGTTTAAATAACAAAGTTTGTTAGTCCGGTCATATTTTTTCATCATACTTTTCCAAAAATTCGTGTTAAAATCTCGTCTCGTCTCGTTCTTGTGGACCCAAACTTGTGTATTGTCTCGTCTCGTGACATCCCTACTTACGACTGAACAACTAGCTAACTTGCTCACTCACCGACAACCGCATTAAACGACTATCGACTGTCCAACCTAAGTAGCTAACTCACGACCGGCTGAGCTAGCTAACTCATTTATAACCCAAGTAACAATTTACCAATCATCTGACCTAAGTAGCTAAGCCACTAACTACATAACTCACTTATGACTGAACAACCAAGTAACTTGCTAACTCACCTACAGCCACACTAACTGACCTAAGCAGCGAACACGCTGACAGTCTAACTCAGGGGTCACCAAGGTGGTGCCCGCGGGCACCAGGTAGCCCCCCACGACCACATGAGGTGCCCGCAAGCCTGCTTTTCATTCAGGTGTTCAGTTAATAATGAAAGAACAGTAGAAAGAAATGCATTCTGAAATACAAAATGTGAGTTGTGGACACCAGCATTTTGTTCATGTTCTGGTAAAACAAGCATATTCGCTTTGTTTGGGCTTAAAATAAGCTCTGAAAATAAATGTTACAAAAATGAGTAGCTCTTGGCCATTTTCATTTTGTAAAAGTAGCTCTCACAAGGAAAAACGTTGGTGACCCCTGCTCTAACTGATGACCAACTGACCTAGGTCACTTACTTATAACCAAACAGCATTGTTTGACCTAGTCACTAACTATATTACTTACTTATGACCGACCAACCAGCTAACTTGCGAGCTCACTTACAAAATAGCAACTCAACATACCGGGCTAGGACTTATTCAGCCTAGATTTGAAATACAATACTGTCACTTTTAGGGCGATAATGATGTGCCAGCAGAGAAACCATCTTTTCAGTGAATATGTTCACATGCTAGCCTAATTGCTTCCTCGATCGATGCTCATTCTGCAGCCAGCCAAGTGGAGGGTGGTGGTGCTGAATGACCACGCTTATTGACTCAGCTGTTGTTGTTTGCTTTGTGCTACAAATCTCTCAGCTTCACTAAGTCAGGGAAGGGAGGGAAAAAAACAAAACATATTGTGCTACAGTGCAATAAACATCACACCAAACCCCTAAGCGCTTTTTGAAAAAATAGCTTGTGTGTGTTCAGGTTTGTCAATACTTGACAAACGTCTGTTCTTGTCGAAATGTTGCCTTTCTATACGGGACACGTTTTCTTGCCTTTATTTCTGATTAGAAAGCGGGCATTGGAAGTGTGGGGGTACACGTTGCCATTGGAGAAACCTGCCATACCAATAATATGAGTTCTGTGGCGACTTCTAATGGGACAAGAGGTATTCCATTTTGATTATTAAAAAAACAGAGCCGAAATGTTCTGCTCCGTCGTTGGAGATCGAATTTTATGAAGCAACCTAAAAAATCTAGACTTTTTCTGCTAATATGCGAGTGCGTTTTACTTTTTACGTTAAGTCCAATTAAATTTTGTGAGACCATGGTTTGGTGGAACACTCATCTTTTGGTTACTACTAATACTACTACTAAGTACTACTAATAGTTTTTCAAGTCTTCATTTCACCAGACTCCAACTGCTCTACTCTCGTTTTCCCCTGACTTTCTCCTCAATATTTCATGCCATCTGAAGTGCATCTATTCTTGGTGCGTCATAAAATCTGCTGGCAGTCAAAACAGAATTTAACCATCATCCTACACTCCTAGGAATGTTCACCTACTTTATATTTGCACCTTTATACCAGCTGTGAGTCATCATATCTCATATTTTAATGTTTGTATGGGATTGACCAGGCAGTTGCGGGATTTGACAAATGACTTGCATTAATATTTCTTGGTGTTTTTTCTGAGAACGGTCAAGGTTTTCTCCGTTCACATGGATGTGTAAAAGTGCCTAAAAACTGTTTTCTTTCGGCGCCTGTGAGTCAGTGAAACCCGAGCCCTTGTCAACCCGTGAGCCAGTGAAACTTGAATCTTCATCAAGCACCCGAGAGTCAGTGAAACGCCAGTCTTTGTCCCTTGAGCACCCTTCAGACACCCTTATACACAAACAACCGTTCACTCTCACATTCCTACCTATGGGCAATTTAGAGTCACCAATGAACATGCATGGTGGGAGGAAACCGGAGTACCCGGAGAAAACCCACGCACGCACGGGGAGAACATGCAAACTCCACCCAGAGATGCCCAACGGAGATTCAAACCCGCATGTTCCCAATCTCCTGACTTTGTGGCCAACATGCTAGCCGTCGTGCGGCCTGCAACTTACAAAATGTACGTGTTTAATCACTTAAAAGCACTGCTCCTCATTACAAGGTAGTTGCCATTATCCTGAGCTTGTGTCTTCACAATTAGATTAGCCGTTTGCACATAGTGGGGGCACTGGCAGTACGGGTTCAGCAGGGCGACATTCGAGGGGACGAAATGATGGACGCCCCCAGGAGGACGCTCAGTCGTCATACACCATGCCATTAACCGTCTCGTCCATTTACCTAATGCCTCCATGTCTCCTTTGCAGTTCCTTTAACCTTCTCTACCTTGATTCATGAACTTTTTGTTTCTGCTGTACCAGCAATGTGATCTAACTGTGCCCCCCAGGCTTCCTGTATTTCTTTACCGTCTTTACGCCCTATAGCTCTCTTTTTCTTAATACTAATTTCATTGCCTCTTGGTGCAAAAATGTGGATGGTAAAAAAAAAGGAAGATGAAGATGGTGAGAGACAATATTGTGTCAGACAGAAATACATTTGCACTCTCATGTTCATTTGTCTCCTTCTCTGCGACTTCAAAAGGCTCTTGATATTTTTCGCCACTCTGACTTACTTAATATTCAAAGTTTGACATTTGCCGCGATTTGCAGATAAATAAAATAAATCATTGTTTACCGGCAACGCCACCAGACACTCAATCAAGACTGCGTAATTAACATTTAAAAAAACGAGGAAGAGATTAGTGCGGGAAATGAGAGATGATAACAACAAAAAGCCAGGAGGGAGGGATTGTGGAGTTCCACTGAGGAAAAAAGGGATGTCTTTTGTTTTTTTTTTCTCAGCAATATTGCTTACGCAGAATGAAGTCAGTCAGGGAATCGATATCCAGTCAAGGATAGGAAGTGCTGAGGCTGATTGATGATGGCCAATTATCTGAATAATAAAGACGCCTGCTGCTTCTGTTTATGAATTCATCCCAAACAAAGGTGCCATTGGAGGGGGGGAAAGGGCCGCCTTGCAGCAGCAGCAGGAGGCAATGGGCATACATAGCAGCATCACATATAAGAACAAATGTCTTCAATAACTTATGACACTGGCATAGCTTCACTGCACAAAGCACACATCATAAATATGCATCGCTGGCCTCTGCTGCCTTTCGCCCGGTCTTGGAAACATATTAAATGTCACTCTCCATAATTTCATCTCACTTTCATTGGCGGCGGAGGGGCGTGCACACAGGAGAGAAAGCAAGACATCATCAGTTTACAGGCAAACAGAGGTATAGGCTCCGTGTATTTTTATTTATATGTGAATCTGTCGCCGTCCTCCCAGCGGCGACCAGAGAATGACAAATGTCAACGTGAGAGGATGGAGGAGAGTCATCCGGTGGTGCGTGGGTCAAAGGGTGGGGGAGAGGCGTGTGTGGATGTGAGGGGTTTGGTACTTGCTCTCTCAACCGCCCCGTTACTCCAGTCGCCACGGCAACAGGCCCTGAGGGCACTCCAGAGAGGCGTCATGGCTGAGAAAACAACTTGGAGGCAGAGAGAGGGTGCGAGATCAAACTAGAGTTAACTAACAGCGGTTCTTCTCAAATTTGTTTTTTTTTTTTTTTTTACACCAAGTACCACCTCAGAAATATTTAGCTTTGCAAGTACCACCGTTTTTGCCCCCTCCACTTACCCTCTTGTTTCGGCCTGTGGTTTGTACAGTGGCGGCGGTGCGGTTTGTATCTGGGCCTTCAGTGGGGTCCAATCCACCTCGAAATACCATCTCTATCACATTACAATTGTACAAACCATTAATACATACAAAAGCGCAATACAGCGTTCCCTCACTCTAAAAATTCATCTTTCACCTTTTCAGGATTCACTGTTTCACTGATTTTGCCTGAACCTCCCATTGTTTTTTGCGTCCTGATTGGCTGCAGAACATTGTCAATCAATCTCCTTCTTGCCGCCCTGCTGCCTCCTGTCATCGCTAGCTTGCTTGCAAAGTTCAAAGCAGCAGGAGGAGCACTGCAGTCATATGTTTCAACAAGGATAGAAAACGCTACAGTACAGCGGAACGGCTCCAGGACGAAAAGGTGCGGCCACGGGAGTGAAATACGTGTGAGTGACTTAATAATTTCTTGTGTCCTACCTGTAGGTTGATCATTAAAATTTAAACAAAGGTTAGAACTTTTCTGAGAGTGTTTAAACAAGAGAGAAATGGGAGAAAATGTTATTGCCTGTCTGAGAAAAGTGTATAAAGTGTATGGCGAGGGGTTGTACAGCCTTAAAACATATATAATAAACATATCCATCCATTCATTTTCTATGCCGCTGGGAGGAAACCGGAGTAGCCAGAAGAAAACGCATGCACGCACGGGGAGAACATGCAAACTCCACACAGAGATGCCCATACGTACATGACAATACATCGTCGCTAAACAACTTCAAACTCCAAACCTCTACACTACAACATCATCTGGAGCAGTTAAGAATCAGTATTGGTCTAATAACATGACCAAAACATAAAATGTTTTATGAAATACATCACACTCACCACTCACGTGTCTTTCCCCGGCTGACTTATATTTTTAAAACATATATCAAATCACCCTTTTGGTCATTTAACTCGCACAGAACCATGAACAACACCAACAGGATCAATTAAGAGCTGTGTTGTTCATGTGATGATGCGTTGAAATGCAGTGGTGACTTTGAGTGTTAGGCGTAGGCTTTCAGACATCGACCAATCAAAGGACGCAAAACATGCTGACGTTACTGTATGCCTGCTAGCTGACCCTGTGAGGTGAATCTGAAATCTGATTGGTTTAAAAACAGCCACCATTGCTAACAGTGTGTATGTGACATGGGCCGGCACTCCTGCTAGTAGGCCTGTTCTGTCTGTTTCGGTCTGGAAATTCTGGATCACTTCTCTTAGTCACGATGTTCAAGTTTTAGTCACCAAACAAGATCATTTATCACAGTTCCTGGGGGTCACATTGACCCTGGTCAGAATGTTCTGTTTCTGTGGAAATTGTGTTGTGCCCTCAGAGGAACACCACGTTTAATAATCTGCTCATTTTGGAACCTTTTAAAAGCACGAAAAAAATGATTTGGTTCTGCTCGGTGGAAACTGTCCTATATTCATCCATCACTGGAGGTCACTTTAAATAACATTCACATTGCACTGCTGCTTCTCCACATCCGTGCTTGTGATCGATACCCCACCGCCCTCCCTAAGTAAGAAACACTATTACGAGATATGAAATTGGCAGCGTTAATCAAACCAATTTTTAATACTTGGAATTAACTGAGAAATTATTAATAAACTGGCCGCCTCTGGGCTTGATGGATTTGTAAAACCAGTACCAGCACCAGCACCATCGGCAGAATTAAACAAGTTAATTAAAGTCTCCAAATTGCCTCCATTTCTATTTCACCGTTAAACACACGCACACGCACATACACATCTATAAATACACATGCACTTTTTTCCATCTACCAATAATAATAATGATAATAATGCAAATCTCAATTTGTTAACCTTAAACCATGAATTACTTTGCACGATTAGGGTTGAAATTTCTTATTTTCTCCCTCACTCCAACACCTTGCGATACACTATTACAGCAATACTCTGTCAACAACGTCCATCCATCCATTTTCTATGCCGCTTATCCTAATTAGGGTCGTGGGAGTATGCTGGAGCCTATCCCAGCTGACTTCGGGCGAGAGGCGGGGTGCACCCTGGAATGGTCGCCAGCCAATGGCAGGACACATATAGACAATCAACCATTCACACTCACATTCACACCTATGGACAATTTAGAGTCTCCAATTGACCTAACATTCATGTTTTCTTTTTAATGTGGGAGGAAACCGGAGTACCCGGAGAAAATATCAACAACATATATAAATATAACACATGACTTACCGTAAATTCTGTAATTAATTTACTTCAAAGAGAAAGGGCCGTTAACTGGAAGCAAGCCATAATTGGAGGGAGGCTGCTTGAAAAGTCATTATACATGTATATACGTAACAGCCTATTGCACAACACAGCAGCAACAGAACCAGATGTTGTAATGTTGTAATAGCCGCAAACGGCTCATGAGTTCAATGTCAAGAACAATGCAACAAGTGTAACACGTGTGACTTTCACACCAACAGCTAAAGTGGAGGCGTTTTAAAGCGCATGCAGAGGTAGATAAAGCTACTAGATGCTGCTGCCATCTTGTGGAGTTAATACAAAAAAAAACACCTGAGGGGGTTGCCTCCAGCCACAGCTGTTCATGTGTATCTTTTTGACCGTATTGGAGACTCTGGTGGTTATTTGCTTTTGTAGACCACACACTCTAGCGCAGGGGTCACCAACGTGGTGCCCGCGGGCACCAGGTAGCCCCCCACGACCACATGAGGTGCCCGCAAGTCTGCTTTTCATTCAGGTGTTCAGTTAATAATGAAAGAACAGTAGAAAGAAATGCATTCTGAAATACAACATGTGAGTTGTGGACACCAGCATTTTGTTCATGTTCTGGTAAAACAAGCATATTCGCTTTGTTTGGGCTTAAAATAAGCTCTGAAAATAAATGTTACAAAAATGAGTAGCTCTTGGCCATTTTCATTTTGTAAAAGTAGCTCTCACAAGGAAAAACGTTGGTGACCCCTGCTCTAGAGACTATAAGAGACTCTGATTAATTGAATGGGGGCATTATTTGGAGCATTTTACAATATTTATTAACCGCAAGTAACGGTGGTCGGTTCTTGTCTTGATGGCCTCAGGGTTTGTCAAGGGAAAATCTGCTGTTGGCTGCAAAATAGATGAGAGACGAGACAAGTTCTTTGAGAATCATGAGAGGTACAATTGAGTAAAACATGCATGCAAGGAGACAAATCAGTGCAACCTGAACAGATGGCTTCTGGAGAAAATGTCTGACTAGTCATGCTAACTCTAATGAATGTAGCAGTAATTGTTAAAACGTTAGCATCTGTTATGGCAGAAGAGTAAAGAAAATGGAATATTTAGATTCACCCTATATTCAAATGTCAAGCCTGTCCTGTGTTGCCCATGCTACTATTTTTCCGACAAATACATCACATGGTGGCACTCTTATTAAGCCCCACAGGTCGGATTGACGTGAAACTTCTCGCACAGCTCTACAAAACGTCCACTACAACTTTCGGGTGTTTAGGTGAATCACTCCAAAATTCGGTACTGACAAGCATTTGAGAATATTTGGCAAAAAATTTGAGCAAGGTTGGTTGAAAAACATGGCTGCCATTAAGCCAAATGTCACCATTCGTCTAATGGTTATACAACTGTGAGGATACACTATCTGTATTATCTTTCAAAGCACTTTGACCACAACCCATAGGGGGCGCCACGGAAAAACATTTTTTTGTATGAATTTTACCCGAATCCCCATATGGACGCCCGGTTTGCTACATCGCTACCCTGCCTTCCCTCTTCTTCGTTTTTATCTCCACTGCACACCTGTAAAGTTTCATGCCTCTCAACAATGCAGTTCTTGAGTTACCGCAGCGACAGGAGCCTTATACAAACACATATACAAACATCTGACCCGAGTGCGCTGACCCTCGCTCCGATAAAGGCGGCGTCGATCCGAGGCGCTCGCCTGCTAGTAATAAAGTGGAGCAGCAGACAATAGAAAGCACACACAGAGAGCTGCTGTTGAATCATTAATGTGCACCCAGACTGAGCCAGGGACCCGTGTGGTACATCACGGCTACACTGACAGGTGGCATCCCATAGTAAAAAGCACAATACATGAAGGGAACGGCGGGAGTGTGTGGGTGGGAGGTGGGGGGGACAACAAATGCTAATTTGGTCACGTGACCAGAAATACACTACAACAACAGAACTCATTATATTTCCTCATTTCCGCCAGCATGCGCCATTAATCGACTTCACTTCACTCATCAGCGTCTCCTGCCTGTCGTTAAATGAAATTAAGGCAAGGAGCGGACTAATAAAGACGTCTACCGGCTCCGTCCCCGTCCCGCGCTAAGGTGGCGAGCGGCGCCATGGCAACCGACTGGGACGCTCCACGCGCGCCTGTCTGTGGTGCATCATTCAACAGTGGAATTGTCAGCTGAAACTGTTTTGTTAGATGCTGTATTTTTAACACGCTGTCTTGTCACGTGCTGCCACTACTGCATGATAAATTGTCACATCCATGTCAAATCTCTCACATTTTAATTAGTGTTTCAATTAAACAGCGCCAAACAGGTCTGCGCTGTCCATTAACCCTCATCACAGGCATTTTACTGTTAATGTTCTCATCATTACGCACTCACTGGCCACAACATCGTAATGATATAACTCATATGAGGAATAGGATTTTGTTTACATTTACAATAACTAAAATAAAACAATACTACGATTAATAATAATAATAATAATAATAATAGCACCATAGTGTGTCAGATATTGTCAATTAAACCAGAAAATAATCTTGTAAAACCTGGAAAGAAAAAAATAAAAATACAGGACCATGATAAATGGATAACAATATTAATACAGTTTATATAGATAACATATAAAATAATAAATTGATGATTGATTGATATTATAAAACAATATGAAAAACTAAATAATACAAAACCAGAAAATAATTATCGTGTAAAAGCTCATAAAAAGCTAATGTTAAATTCTGGACGATGATAAATAACAAAAATATCCAATAACATTACATATAAATGCAATTACGTATAAATCTAAAATATAATATAATATCTGACAAAACAGAAAATAATCACATGATACAACCTCATAAATGATTAAATTCAGGACTAATAAAGGACTGGTAAATATAAATTTCAGTTTAAAATATTTATACTATAATATTTAATAATTCAAAAATAAAAAAATACTCTTCCTACTACTAATTTATTAAAGCCTTTTCAAACCTCATATTGAGGACTATGATGAATAAATAAAAATGAAAGATAATTACCTATTAAACAAAAATGTAACAATACTACTACTAATAATACTACCATATGTATTATTGTCTATAAAAGCAGAGAGTTACATTTTTAAAAAATGACATTGTAAAACCTGATGTGGAGGTGTTTATCTATAAAAATGAGGTCTAATAGCTAAATGCCATTGTAGATGTGCAAGTGCACCTAATTGAGTGCACTGCGAATTTACTTGATAGCGATGGGTGGGCGTGGTTACCAGGGGATGGTGGGCGTGGTCCTGCCCCCTCTGCTGCGCACGCTCTCAGCCAGTGCTGCTGAATGGAGGGGAGGGAGACGCTGCAGGTAGTCAGCATCAGTAACAGCAGTATCAGTGCTTCCAGGAAGAAGAAGAAGAAACGTCCGAATTAGTGCACGTGTGTCTGCCTCCACAAAGTGAAGCTCGAGCTTCGTCGCCATGGGAGTGCCCTGGAAGAACACGTAACTCCCTCGAGAAAAGAACTCTAAACACATTTTCAGCAGCGGGGATGTTGTGAAATACCCGAGTGAAGTATCCGCCTGGTGGATTATTACTATTATTATGATGACGATGATGACGAAGGCTCTCGCTACGTTTTCTCTCAGCATCCTGACGCTGGTGCTGTCCAACTTGCACCTGTCCACAGGCAGCAACCGGCATGCGGTGTACTGGAACAGCTCCAACATACTGTAAGTGCAGACCCCCTCCTTTATTTCAGTGAATGTGTGTGGGGGGGCGCTCTTTGTGATAGTGGTCCTCCATCCACCTCCATGCCAGCTTTGCGCCTTTTGTTCCCTGCACAAATAAGATGCACTGATTTGATGTCATCTCCTTGATAATGCAAAACTGTAATGGAGACAGACCATTGACTGTGATAACATCACTGTTTGCTGTTTACTGTTGAACAAAATGCACGTTTGCAAAACTTGTATAAGTTCAATTATAGCCTGTACGAAAACTAAGAGTCTTTCTTGCAGACGCGCTGCAAATCCGTCAGATTGCAAGGGGCGTCTCTTGTGCATGGCCCCCTTCAGGGCACCGCAAAAATGTTGAATTGGGATTTCAGTCTGGACTTCAGAAAACTGTAATTTTGTTTTGGTGAAGTCATTGTGTTCTTGTCTGTGGCCATAAAATGTAAGATAAGATGTTCCAAAACGATACAGTTCAATGGTACACAACAAAGCAACATTGGGTGGCTTGGGATCCTAAGAAGGTCCATTCACCGTCATCAGATAGCAGGCTTTTGTGGTATAAAAACATGAGATAATGATACATCAGTAAGAAAAAAACGTATGAATTCTACCCGATGTTATAAAGTTGAAAAAGAAAATAAATATCTAAGGGATTTAAAAAACAAAAAAACCCCAAATGGCTTGGCCCACTCTCCCTCGCAGAAGTGCTCCAAATCTGTGTGATCACAGTGGGCGTGTCTTGTGCATCGCCCCATACATTTGCAATGTGGATTTAGGTCTGTGCTCTTGCTGGTCATTTTCTTCTAGTTCAGCCTTTCTTTTGGTGTTTTTGGTGCTCATCGTCGCACTGAAAAGGGTGTGCTCACATCCTGCTGCTACTGTGACGCACATTCTGCCACATTGATGCTCAAACTGTGGTTGAAGCACTGCTGGTGGTACGCAGGCTCATTTTAGTGGCACTTAGGAACACCAAATATATATAAATATATGTAATTTAAATAAAAACGTAATTATATTAGCAGAGACAAACCATTAAAGGTGCAACGGTGTCCCTACCAGCTGCCATCTTGTCATTTATCCCGCTTTTGTGCAATGCTTGTACGTATGCTGGACACACACCTATACACGCTCCTCAGGTAAGCCTCCCCCAGCCTCTCACGTCTCAACTTGCTGTGGGGCGCAGATCGATGTAGACTCGGGCCGCCTCCGTTTCCTCATTAGCAAATGCATGGTTCTCACATTCTTTTATCTCCTCTCCTCATGCAACCTTACCCCGCCTCCTTCCCCGTCTATCCTCCTCCTCCTGATGTCCATTTGTATTCGCCTCCTATCGCCTCCATCCATCTCATACTTGCTTATTTTCCTCTTTTTTTCTCGCTGTGTCTCACCCAGACGGCCTGTCCCTCTCAGTTCCCCCTTCTTTTAATTTCCTGCTTCTCATTACCAGACGCTCCATCTGCTGCCGGTCATATCCACGCACGTCCCCGCCACTCAGCTGGGAGTACAAATGCAGCAGATGATTAGTATTAGGGCTTGAATGGATGCTTGTAGTATTAAGTCATGTCCAAGAAACAACCTGAAACCCTGGAACCTTGAACAAACGCCTTTAAGGGGACACAGTTTGGAATTTGAGCACAATTTTTGCACTTGAGACCTCAGTTCAGCGAGCATCAAAGGCAAAACTTGATGCTTTTCCTTTGGCTTTTTGTGTTTTTGCACCACCTAATGACAAGATGTCAATATGTGGCATCGGCAAGCATCAAAAGATTGAAATGCCTACAATTAGCTTTTTCTTTGGCTTCCTGCGGTGACACTTGTAGCAACATACGGAGACTGAAACTAAAAGTAAGTCAGCAAACTCCAGTGATCTATGCACATTTTGTCAGCTTGTTAACTTCTTTTTACGCTTGAATGGCATTGAAGAATGTTTCAAAAAATGTAAATTTGGCAAATTTAGTATGTTTTTTTTTTTTTTTTTTTACTTATACTTGTACATATGCAGTTGTCCCACACAATATCAAGGTTCGATTATTGCTCCCTCACTACATCACGTTTTTTTCCCCCCAGAAATGAATGAATGAATGATTGCTGTTTTGTGGTAGACTACGGTCGATTGTTAGTCAAAACATATAGAAGTGTAGAATTCTGGTCACTAGGCCGCAGTAATGACACAAAACATTGACACATTACCTTACATTACATTACCTTAATGTTGCATAAAGTCATGAAATCAGCCATTGCATGTCCGACATCATAGAGTAAAAAAATAGGTTCTCCTCCGATCCCGTGTGGAAGCGGTACGGTTTTGGCCTCTTAAGTTTAGAAGAAATAAATTCGAGGCTAACTGGTTAGCTCACGAGATGGCAGCCGTCTTGAGTCCTTTCAGCATAAGAGTTGCAATGTCGCGTAAACAATGAATAATAGCAGTGTAAAGGGGAATATAGGCATGCTATTTCACGTCTACAGGACTCTAATAATCTTAAAAACCAAATTTCGAAAATCATAAACAGGTTTTATGTGCTGTAACTACAAAAATAATCAATTTATGGAAGCAATTAACCACTATGACCGAGGGCCAACTGTACTTCTTTTTACACCTGTAAGACAGCAAGCAGTGCTCAAATCATTTCCTGTACAGTTAAGACGTCAGCGTATCGCATGAGGAAGCGTCCCAGGACAACCTCCGTGTGCTTATTCTTGGGCTTTTTGTGCTAACACTTACTCACTCCAATTCAAAGCAGTTGTCTCCAGTGACGTATGCGGCTAACTTCTCTGTACACTTGAATGACAGTGAAGAGCGTTTAAAACAACTGACGTGTGAGGCGTGACTTGAGTATGTCTTCTTCCGACATCAATATTAAAGTGGTGAACTACGTGGAAACTTGCACACATAAGACATCAGCATGTCACACCCTCGAGCACCGAAAGAGGAAAATGCTTTTTCTTCGACTTTTAAGTACCAGCCTCAACAAGTGGTAGCAAGAGAAGGAGAACGTAAGAAGAGAAGGAGAATACACGGCGGAAGTTACACTTTACAGTGGCTAACTTCTTTTTGCACTTGGAAAAAAAAGACTTGCATGAGGCCCACGGTGACGCGATGCCTTTGTCACTGAAGTTCGGACGGCTTAATCATTTTTACATATTGCAATTACAGTGCTTAACTTCCTTTTACACTTGTAAAACAGTTACGACATCAGCATATTGCACCATCGAGGATTAAAATGGGTACATTTAGCTTTTTCTTTGGCTTTATGTGACGCTACTCCCCTCCCAGAAAAATACCCGTCTCAACAAGTGGTGAGAAGAGAAGAAGAATAGACAAACTCGAGTTCAAACTGTTTATTGTTGCATGGGTTACTTCTTTGGACACTCGTAAGATAGATAAAGATGTAAAAAATGGTGCTAAAAACGTCAGCTAGCATCATCAGATTAACTGTGTGCGCACTTTGCTTATTCTTTGGCTTTTTCTGACACTTTCCGTTCTAATAGGCGCCCCCTCCAAAACAGTGTGCACAGGAAATGGACTTGACTCGCATTCAAAGCGAGTCAAGTCCAGCTTGCGCGTTGTCGGATGCAGTGTTTTGCTGTCCAAGCGTCGAGCTTCTTTTTACGCTCGTGCGCCAATGAAAGATGGTCAAAAATGAGACACGAGTGACTAGAATCCCCCTTGTCATTAAAGTGTTATGTTATGTTACGTTATGTGCTATCGTATGGAAATACTGAACTTCCAGGTGTATTTAGCAAGATGGATGTGTGACCGGGGCGAAGATTAGTTTTACATTCAGGACTCAAAGTATCATGGGAGTGAGCGTGAGAGTAAATTAGCAGCTCTTCCTTGCAAAGTTGCGTTAAATTGGGTGTCTGTGTGTCATCTTATCTTTGGATTTTAATTAGTCTTTCCCACCGCAGTGTCAAAAAGTGGTTATTGTTGGCCGGCGCCGTCATTCATTACAATGTTCGCACAATTTTGTGACTGTAAATGGACGTTTACATGGCAAGGTGATAAAAAGAAGTGTGAGAAAAAAGGTTTCCGCAATGGAAAAATGCAAAAAGTGACCCAGTTTGCAGGAAGCAGACAAATCCTGGGAGGTTAAGTCAGGAATAGACATGGCCGTCAAGATTTGAAAGGCCTTCGGGTGGTCCGGCTAAAGTCCTCACATGTTTAACGATGCAGTTCCTTTTCTCACCTGGCTCTGTTTATGGATACAAACTCAAGAGGAGGCTGGGAGTCAAGGCCAGCGAGAGAGAGCGAGAGAGAGGCCTTCAGGGCCAAACAGCGAGTCGGGGACTTAATGTGTGAGCCTGCAGCACACGGCGCAGATGGCCGCTGCACAGCTGCAAGAAATGAGATCACTTGGACGCCAAGCTGTGAGCGCCAAAGTCATGAAAATGGCTTTTTATGATAACGCTCTGCTTAACATGTCTGAAAACGGGTTTGTCACACGGCGGATGTGATGATCTGATTCATCTTCATCCCTTGCTGGCCTCTCGCAAGTCAACAGTTTATTTTAGCTCCTTGCTTTTTGAAAAGCGAACATCTCCATTATCCAAAGTGCTTTGATTACCGCCCAGGTGTGTCACCAGCGTGCCCGCTGCATAGCGTCGCTCTCAGCGGTGCGCCTGGCCAACTTGTTACAGATGTCCCTGCTAATGGCTGGCTCAAGCGGCAACAACACACACACACACACACAAACACACACGCACGTGCAGGCAGGCCATTAAATCATCTCGCATCTAAGGCCATCTGCCAATTAGAGGGGGGAGATGTGGAACATCTTGAGAGCATGCGAGCGCCGCAGAGGCCTCGCCTTCCCACAAGCGTCGTTTCCTGCCTTCCGCCACCTCCGCCCCGTCAGGTCTTTGACACGTCTTTGGTAATTGGGCACACGGAGTCAACTGGGTTGGAACACCTGCTGACAGCTTCTTTAAACGAGTGGCGACTCTGCATTAAGGGCAGGTGGGCTCTTTTGATGTCGTGTGTTTACATTTAATGCAGAGCAGCCAAATGTGTCGCTCGCTCTTTTTCCGGGAGCACGGCGACGTCAGCCCAACGTTGTCATTGGTCTATGGGGCAGTTACGATTGAGCCCTGCCATGTCTGCCTAGCAACAAGATGTGATCTCCATCGATGTGTCAGGTTGGTGGCTGACTTTTAATTCACTTGTTACATTTTGAACACATAATAAAATTATCAAGGAAATTCTAAAATTAAAAAATAATGTGATAAAATTTGAAATTAATTCGATTTTTTATACTATTTTTTTATGTCTGTGCAATTTGTAGCATCGACATTTGAAGATAAATTAGAGGGAAAAAAATCATTTTAAAATTTTGGGATTTTCATGAAATGTTTAAAATGTTAATTTTTTTTAAATGATTCTTTTCGATTTAGTTGTTTGTAAAAATAGAGTACACATACAAATTAATAAATCATTGTGTCTTGTGGTTGAAAATGGCCTGTTGTTGGTCAAAAAGATGCTTATTTAAGCTAATTGTATGCAATTTCAAGCATAAAAATGGCTAAATGAACTAAAATACTAATATAAGGCATTCGGAAGACGCATTCAAAGACGTTGTGAGGATATGTAGTATTCTACACTGGTCACTAGGTGTCAGTGTTGTGACATTGATGAAACATGAGCCACTGCAGAACGGACTGTCCAGACAGGAAGTGCAAAAAGTATTGGGTAATACGAGGTTATTAAAGGTTGTTGTAGGGGTGTTATCTCATGTCTAGAGTGCTCTAATAATGTTAAACTCACATTTTAAAGGTTTTCTGTGCTCCGCCTACAAAAATATTTAATTTGTAAAGGAGGACTCCTACTCGGAAATTCGCTTATCACGTTTGGGTCTGGAACCAAGACTGCAATTTTTATCATATTAAGTACAATTCTTGCTATTTAAAAAAAAATATGATTTTAGCTTTTAAGATGTGATTTAAAAAAAAAAAAAGCTTGAAATAAGTGCCCCCTTTGTGACTGTGAATAATACAGGGGTGTCCAATGTGCGGCCGGGGGCCATTTACGGCCCGCGACTGCTTCTTTATTGTCCCTCGGCACGTTCTAAAAATACGATTAAGCAATAACATTAAGAAAAAAAAACAACTTGCAAAAATGAAAAAAAGCAGTAATTTTACAAGAATAAAGACAAAATATTAAGGGAGTAAATTCATTATATGAACAGAAAAAAAATAGCATAAAGTTGAAATATTACGGGAAAAAAAGGTGTAATATAAGAAACAAACCAAACAAAGAATTCAGTTGAAATTTTAGGAAAATTAGGTTGGGTGAATTCTATCATGTTATGATAATAAAGTCAAAATATTAGGAGAAACATTAGTATGAGAAAAAATGTACAAGTAGAAGATTGAAATATTTCTAAACATAAAAAAAAAACAGCCAAAAAGTAATATGAGGAGAACCGTTCATAATATTGATAATGATAATAATAATAATAATAATACGCTTTGTCACTGATAAAATGAATAAATATATCTTATATGCAGCAAGTATTTATCCCATGGCTCGTGTGTTGGAAGTGTTGAGCTGATGGCGTAGGTGTACCTAATGAAGTGTCCTGTGCGCTGTGGGCGTGTGCAGATGCAGCCAGACGGATGCTTGAGGAGGACGCTCGCACTAAATAGGCCGACCTTGTGAGATACTTCATCACAGCGTAAAGTGAGATCGGGCCGAAGATGAAAAGTGGAAGCAACTTTTCGGCTTTTTGTTCCGAATGGTGTATTTTTGGCGGCGATGATACCCGGGAGACTTGTGATCCGTGCTAATGTAGACACGGGCCGGCTTATTCGTGTGGACCGCCGCACTGAGACAAAAAAGTCAGGCCCAGCATCGCATTTGCTGGCTGATTACATTCCGGTCGTCCACCTGCAGCTCGCCGTGCCTCTTGTTCAGCCTCCTGCGGCTTTGCATAAAAAAACCACATTTGCTGTCTGGTGTTCACTGTAGCGCACAACCTCTTCAATGACTGCTGTACAGATTCACGACTGATTGGAAAGAGCGACGTGACCTTTTTCTGGGCTTTTTAAATTGAATAGCCGCTCTTCTGTATTGTATTCCACAGTGTGCAACCTGATTATTTTTCTCCTTGGCTTTTAATCTCGCCTGTTTGTGTGTCGGTAATGTCTTTTGTCGCAAACGGGCCAAATTACAGAAACGTGCTTAAGTCTGGCCAACTCCAAGGCTACTTTTACAAGTTTTGGAAAAGTCCTTGTACTAAAAAAAGACTGGACGCATGACAATTATCGGGCCGATATGAGGGAATTGCCGCCAAATCCGATAACGTTAAAAATATCTCCGATAACTGAGATGCTCCAATGAGGCGAGGTTACCCGCACTGTGCGGGTGAGCAAATCAAGCGCTCCTTGCCCGTGACGTTAACGGCCTGCGGTAACTTCCCCTGAGCTCACTGGTAGACAAACATTCACTTTGCAACGAAGACATTCCGCTTGCCAGCTGTACCAAACGCTCCGCGACGAGGGGAGGAAAAACCCGCCGAGCACACAAAGAACCTCGTCAGCCGGCGGAAAAACGCCAGCGGCGCAGCGTTTGAGAAGTGCGGAAGGTTTGCCAGAGACCTCCGTGGCGTCAGGCCGGCTGCTCGGAGCGTGTGCCCGAATACGGTACACCTTGCTGGGCCGCTCCACGTGGCTCCTCTCGCTCTATCCTTCGATTCTCCTGACATCCGTGGCGGCACGCCGGCTGCTCGGAGCGTGTGTCCGAATATAGTGCACCTTGCTGGGCCACAGCAGGTGGCTCCCTCCGCTCTATCCTCTGGTTCTCCTGACAGTGGGGAAAAGGCAATCTGGTATGCATGCATAACAGCCAACCTCCTTATGTAGCTTCTTAAAAATGATCATCATCACGAGCATCAGCTTTATCTACCTCTGCATGCGCTTTGAAATTGTTGCTCAGCTGTTGGTGTGAAACTTGCCGTACCGTTGTGTGTGTGTGTGTGTGTGTGTGTGTGTGTGTGTGTGATAAAAGAGAGCGATGTTTTCCATTCTGGCCTCGTGTGGTTTGCGTAAATAATTTTCCCACCAGGCCGTTCAGAATATGAATATATGAGGCCATGTGACGCGTACGGTATTATGTGTTCCATTAAGATGCTCCGTATCTGCTGTGTTCTCATAAATCATGTTGCATTCATGGGAATATTGTGGCATTTTCAAATGGCACTCCATAAACTCATGTGTAACTAATTCTAATGAAAAAAGGATGCGCTTCCTTTTATCCGCATTCCCTTTTTGAAGGTCTCTTTTTTGTGTGTGTATAATTGGGCAACTATCTTTTTTCGGGTTTTTCAAAGTTTGCAAGTTGCATGGTTGTAATCGGGGAAAAAAAGGTCTCGCGTGCATTGGAATTTCTTTTCCAATTAAAAGCTGTCGAGATGAAACCACGCCCTCAGCAGGACTGTGGCTTTGTACACTTGTGGTACAGCGCCAAATAAGACCGAAAACTGCTGACCTGCGCAAAAAAGTGCGAGCCCAAACATGAAAGGGGTAATCTTCGACTGTTTGGTTCCACGGAAGTAAACAAAGTCTGTCTTTTGTCTGGGCAACGTCTTTGCATTTTATGCTAATAAACCTTCATTTCTGCACTGGAGCACGAAACCTGTTTAGCTAGCCTATTTGTATGCTGCTTATTTTGGCAGTTAGTTAGCCATTTATCTTGTCAATTAGTTAGCTGTCTAACGATCCCGTTAGTTTGCTTTTTGCTCTTTAGCTAACCTATTACGTTTTTTTGCTTAACTATTTATCCAGCCAGTTAGTTACTTAGTTTGCTACTTATGTTTTTTTGACAGTTAATTAGAAGTTTTTTTCTTGCCAGTTAGTCAGAGAGCTGAGTGGTTAGCTATTTATCTATTCGATTGGTTAGTCAGCTATGTATGTAGCCAGTTGCTTAGTTTGCTATGTAACTACCCAGTTAGTGTGCTGCGTCACTATTTAGCTAGCCTATTGGTTATTTAGCTAGCTATTCATCTAGCCCATTAGCTAGTTGGCTATGTAGCTACCCAGTTAGTCTGCCTCTAGCTACTTAGCAAACATATTAGTTGGTAAGCTAATAGGTATTTCGCTGTCCAGTTAATTATCTAGCTATTTAGCCATTTTTAGTGAGTTAGCTGTGTAGCTACTCAGTTAGTTTGATTCCAGCCCTTTAGCTAGCCTATTATTTTGTTAGCCATTCATTTAGCCAATGAGTTAAACAGACATGTGGCTATCCATTTAGTTTTCTTCTAGCTATTTAGCTAACCTGTTATGGTAGTTAGTTGGCTGTTTATCTTGCCAATTATTGGGTTGGCTGTTCATCTAAAGCGGATTGATTGGCTGCTTCTACCATTTAGCCAGTTAGATATGTAGCTATCTAGTTATTTGAGCTACTTCCCTATTTAGTTAGTTATTAGTTAGTTGGCCATTTAACTGCCCAGGTAGTTAGTTAGTTAAAGATGTCTCTGTGTGAATAATACAAGTATATACAGCATCTTTTGACAGGACGACCAAATGCGTCTGCAGGCGAGTGAGTACATGCTAGGTGTTGAGTGCCATTCTACTTATGTTTGCAGAGTCACAATATTGACGTATTGTATCTCCAGTGAAGTTTGGTTTCACAGTTTGGCTTGAAGAAATGACCCTTGGATCAACATAAGAGAGATGCGTTTGTTCCCAGGAGGGTGCTGCTGCTGCTTTTAGCCGTTGCGGATGCACAGTGCATTCGAGACGGATTTCAATTTCCTTCAAATGTTCTCATTAAGGTGACAGCGCCCGCCAAAAGGGTCTCGGGCCTTCCTATAATTACTTCTTCAATGAATCTCAATTATACCGGAATACCTAATTACAGCACGCCTCATGCAATACTTGGAAATTGCCCTTGTCTGCACGCGGCCGAGAGGAAAAGTGCTGCCGTGTCATCATCGCTAAGCCGCCAGGACACTTCCCACTTGTGGAAAAACACTCTTGTTAAGTCCTGTCACGGCTCCTGAAGAGAATGAAAGCAGAACAAGATATGACGGAGCGCAAGAGAAGCGGGTGGTCAGTGATAACTAACTGCCAAAAGAGGCGGCGCCGTGCCTCACGGGAGGCTTCCGTAAAAAAACAACAAATCATCCCCCAGAGACTGCGGCGGCGGCGGCGGCGGTGTGGTTTTTCCGGGCCGTGCGGCGTGACGAGGCCCATTTCCCAAATAATATGAAAGGTCACAAGCCAGGTGAGCGGATCTTTTACAGGCAGGGCGGCCGTTTTTATGGTGGGTGATGAGAAGGTAATTTCCCAGTGGATGGAACGTAGGTGGAGAGTATTTGCATTCAGACGACGTCTCCTTTGGGTTAAGAGCTCGTGATGGATGTGGACGGCATAGATGGACCCCTCATAACCTACTGAGGGTCTTACCTGGACCCCATAATCTGAAAATAGACTTTATTGGGAGTTCTCGCCAACATATTCCCATCCAGGACCTGCTATCTATGACACCGCCAGCTGATTAAGCGCTTCCACCGGGGGTTTCATCCGCATTAACCCCCTCCCTTTTAATTACACACTTAATGTGTGTGTGCTGTACCGTCCCTTCATCCAGTGGACGCTCTGTGTTCCGTCCACACTTCAGAGATGAGCAAATATGGACAGCCTTCACCTTGAGACAGCCTTTTGGTGACAAGGAACCGACGTAAAACGCTACCATAGTAAGGCGTACGGGCGGTTAAGTTACATCTCAGGAGGCTCGCATTGTCATCTGCACACGCCGCTTCAGTCCTGTAGATCCGCCATCTACGGCTGCGACTACCCCTTATTTTAATAGCGGTTGATTATTTTTTGGATTAATCGATGGATCGGATTTAAAAAAAAAAAAAAAGGCACATTTTTAATTTCCGACTGTTAGCAGCACTGCCTTTTAAGAATGCATGCATGGACTCCACACAGAGATGCCCAACGGAGATTCCAACCCAGGTCTTCCCGATCTCCAGACTGTGTGGCCAACATGCTAACCACTAGACCACCGTGCAGCCCTGACAAAGTCCAGCAAATTATTATTATTTTTATTTTTATTTTTATTTTTTTTAACCCCTCTCTTCCAAGACACGCTTTTGGACAAAGTCAACTTCTAAAAGAAAAAAAACAGCATTTGAATACCAGTGAAATAACAACTGGTAGATTGCGGTAAACAAAGCATAGCGTTTGCAGCGAATCCGAATATAAGACAACCTGTCTTGTTGGGAAACGTTTCAATAGGAAAAAACATAGCGTCTTATACTCGGGTCATCACGCTAACATGATTATTACCAAACCAGCTGGTTCCCGCCTCAGAAGGGGGCTCGCATGAAATATCCAACAGCTTTAAAAAGCAAGTTACTGTTGCAATAGTGATTGAGACGCCCATGAAAATGTCTCCCTCCTGCTAGCTTGGCGTCGACGCTCGCCTCGACACATTCTAATACAACCAAGAAAGAAAGCTGTCGAGGGAAAATCCGCTGCTGGCTTCCAAATAGATGAGAGACGAGACAAGTTCTTTGAGAATCATGAGAGGTACTTTTGAGGGAATTTTACACGCAAGGAGACAAATCAGTACAACCTGAGCAGACAGCTTGCAGAGCACACGGCTGACTGTATATGCTACAACGTTACGTCATATTGGGAAGCACATACGCGAGGGGAGGGGTGGTGTCCTCCTGTGGGGGGCAGACTCACATGCCTAGACACCCTAGCTTATTTGAATCAGGTAATACGCATGTGGAGGACTTGTTTTGGAGACAAGGGGCCTCTAGTCTCCAGAGATACTCATAGCGAGTCAGTGCGACATGAATGAGTGCTAATATTAGCAAAATCAAATCAAATAATGGACACGAGACATTTTATAAGTGCAATAACAACCCATATTTTCATAACAAAAGCTTTAAAAAGAAGAAATTTGTCATTTTATGAGGAAAAAAATCATAATTTCCAAGAATAAAATTGTAATATTGTGAGGGGAAAAAAAACCTTAGAAGCTTCAAGTTGGAATATTACAGAAAAAGATGTAATTTTTGGAAAATTAGTTTTGGAGGAAAAAGGTATAATATTACAAGAATAAAGTGAAAATATAAGAGTAATAAAGTCACTTCATAGAAAAAATGGAGCAAAACACGTTAGAAGTTATCACTCATTCATAACTTCATTCTTCACGGGTTGGCTTATAAAGTGCAGAATATCAAAATGGCCCCGCATTCTTCTCTCGTGGATAAAGTTTGGACACCCCCACCGTCATGGCCGTCCGTGTTTGCTCACCTCATTGAAAGAGCCTCTCGTGTCGACCAGCTTGTTGTTTATTTAAAGGCTTTTCGCTCTCCTTCCTCACCTTGCTCAGGAGTCGATGGGACGTCCCCGCAGGCTTCTTCGCTCCATTTCAACGGCGTGAGTGCGTGGGCCGAGTGAGTGGGCCGGTTCCCTCCCTCCCTCTCATTTATCGCTCCATCGCTACTCGCCGTAATTCCCCAAGTACCGTCTCATTATTTAGCCTGCAACGCTTTACATAGCATAACTGCTTCTAGATAAACACACATGACAAATGGATGCTTTGTGCAACTTTAAAACGGGATTCTGTGCCACTTCCCCAGAGGTACCCAAGATGAATTACGAGAGGCGGAAAAAAATCAAATAAAATGTCATATTATGGGATAGAGTGAGGGGGACAAAGTCAGGCGAGAGGGGGGGGAAGTGTTGGAGAGATGGATGTATGAAGAACGTTCATGTTTGCCACCAGGAGTGCAACTAACATGCGTTTGGCCTTGATGGACTTGTTTTGCTTCTCATCATGTGCTTGCCTTCAGGCAACAATCTGCCCTGGAACATCGACAGCCAATGTCCGACTGCCCTTTTTGGTGTTTTTTACTCCTCTCATGATCAGATTATTGCTGATCATGAGATCCATCCATCCATCCATCCATAAATCCATCCATCCATCCATCCATAAATCTATCCATCCATCCATAAATCCATCCATCCATCCATAAATCCATCCATCCATCCATCCATCCATCCATCCATAAATCCATCCATCCATCCATAAATCCATCCATCCATCCATCCATAAATCCATCCATCCATCCATAAATCCATCCATCCATCCATCCATAAATCTATCCATCCATCCATAAATCCATCCATCCATCCATCCATCCATCCATCCATAAATCCATCCATCCATCCATAAATCCATCCATCCATCCATCCATAAATCCATCCATCCATCCATCCATAAAATATTCATTTATTTTTTAATTGAATATATTGTAATTTTTTTTCAATTAGAACTTGTATGTTATGATAGTTTTACTTATTTTTTTACGCACGGTCAGCATCTCCCAGTGGAAGACTCACCTGCTCCTCTTGCCTTGCAAAGAGGTGCTGTGTTTTATTTTATGTGATCATATTTTACTCAATAATAAAAACATGAATTTGCTTTTTTTTTTCTTTTTACAATTACCTGCATTTTTTAATGTGTTCAAAATATTGACATACAATTGTAATACATGATAAAATATTCATTTTAATTGAAATATATATACTTTTATACATATAATATTCTCTAGCCCCCCCGTGAGAGGCATGATACGCACAAGTAAATGCAGTATTTTACCACGGTTCTTTCTTTTTCCACTGTGTCAGCATCTCTCAGTGGCAGAGTCCTCTTGTAACAGCTGCCCATCAAACATGGCTGCAGGCCGGCTTCATGGCGAGGATGTTGGAAGTGCTGCATAGCTGCGAGAGTGAAAAGATTGTCATTTTCCACATGATGCGAGCAAAAAAAAAAAGTGTGGGGGGGTGCGATCGTTCACGTGAGCCACAGGTGACAGAGCCAGGGAGAGGAAGCGGAGATGTGTTTTTTCCGGTGGTGGCTCGGTGAGGCCTGGCTGGGGGAACAAGGCGAGTCAGGCTGTTAGGAGTCCAGCAGCGTGGCGACGACAATATTATATACAGCCTGAGGTTGTTGTTTATGACGGTAAAAGCTAGTGTGACACACAAGATGGATTCCTTCTGTGAAAATTGCTCTAATACCCGCTGGTCTACCTCCTCGCAGCCTCCAGTGGCATTAAAAACAACATTGTGAGCGCGAGAAAAAAGCGAGACGCTGTGGATAATCTCATTGAAATCTCTGCCTGTTATGGTCTTCATTTGACGGAATGAAAACGAGCGTTGCACAAAGTTTCCTGGCAGCATCGATGCGCGCTCCCAACTTGTGACGTGACATTTGCAATTCATAAAAGTGGTTGTGATCCCTAATTAGCAGCCTTTTTTAATTTCCCTTAACGGCGCTGAACTTTTCGGCCAAATCAGCGCCTCCATTAGATTCTCCGTGCTAACCTCCAGCAGCGGCCCCGCTGCTCGGGGGGCTAAATTACCGCCAAGGAAACCATATCTCCTGCTAATGTGCAGAGCCGGCCAGATAACGGCCTCCTTCAAAAATGCCAGCGACATTAGTATTCTTCAGACGTCTTTTCAGGCGCTACGTTTTTTTAACATCGATTAAAAAAAATAAATTTTTACTGGTCAGCAAAAACCTTGCTTGTGTCGTCTCCCTCTTGGTTTGAGAACACATCAGCAATTTATCATCATGGATATTATTTATGAGCAGACCACTGTTGATTCTGTACACGCCGCCTTTAAACGCAACATTCTAGGTAGGGTTTGATGGGAATGCTTCATTTGTTTGTGGCGGCCTGCCACAAATAAAGGTTGGACTGCAACAGATTTTAAGGCGTTGTATTTTTTTAGCCTTGGTGCTGTTCACCGTGGCTTATAAACACCTTATAATGGGACTTTCTGCAACACGCCTGCAAAATTTGGTGAGTTTTCGACGATGTTGAAACCTCCAAAATTACCTTCAGCAATATGTGGGCGGCGTGGCTCAGGTCTTCTCCCAACCTGAAGGTTGCGGGGTCGATCCTCCGTCGCACCGAGATCGTGTCGAAGTGTCCCTGGGCAAGATACCGAACCCCCCAGTTGCGCCTGGTGCTGCGTCATCGGTAGGTAAATGTGCTAACAGTGTCAAAGCGCTTTGAGTGCCTTGGAGGAGGAAAAGCGCTCTACAAGTGAAAGACCGTTTACCATAATCATATCGTGTCGATCCAAGTATAGGAAGACCCCCTTTTGATCAAGACCTGTATTGGAAAAAATATTTTTTAAGCCAAAAAAAGCCAAACTTAATCAGCTGATGAATTGCAATTCAAACACAAACTGTGCTTCATTGATCACCATTCTCCTAGCCTAGCATCTTCCTTGCTTTTCCGACTGTGGCCAATTGTAACAAAGATAAGGGACTTTTAAAAACTAAGTTAAAATATGGAAAATTGATGGAAAACTATGTAAACGGGAGGGCAGTGGGAAAGAAGGTCGAAATGCGTGTGGGTTGCGTGTGGGTGAGTGACAGGAAGAAAAGCTCTGTGACGGGAAGTCGTTTGGCACCACCAATTGGTTTGCATTTGTAAATCTCTCACTTTATGAATATAACACATTTTCCCTGGAAAATAAACAGTCCTTGCGTCTCTGCCCCTAATAATAGTTTATCATTCCTTTTTCTCTGTATTTGATCAAAAATGTGTACCTTCTGTTACGTAACTGTTTTATTACAGTTCCTCCGAGGACCTGTAATTTGATGTAATTTATGACAAAATATGATGCAACGCTGGCACAAATTGTGGTATATATTGGGCGTTAAATGTTATGGCGCTCATTCTAACAGGTTTTATTTGCTAAAATTGCATGACAGGCTGGATAAATTGCTCCAGCGGGCCATGTGTGGCCCATATGCCGCAGGTTGCCCACCCCTGCTTTAGCGCAGCACTGTAAAGCAGCATTGTTGTCCCTGCACTCGCTGTCCGCAAGATAGTCAACTTTTACCGTGCCAGCTTGTTAAACAGTGAGTGTTCGTGTTTATGCGCATTCGTGCGTGCCTCAGGTGAGCGCTGTAAAGAAATGATTGCATGTTCGTGTCTCGCAATCACCGATTCGCTCGAACAATGTGTGGGCCAACAGTCCGTATGATTATATTCCTTACATCTGATTGTAAACAATGTGTGTCTACGCAGTCCGGGCCACACCTGAATGCACCGTTTGATTGTTGCACACTTGCCCGAAAGGCAAATTGGTTGTGATTGGAGAGAGAGAGAGAGAGTGTTCAAGAAATAACCAATCAGGCCAATTAGTGTCTTTATGACCTCACTAATCAAGCAAGAAGGAGGCTTCACGCATCCTGCAGGTGGGGGCCGCTTCTTCCACGCTAGTGGCTAAATCATTGGTATTCATTTCCCCTTCTCCTAATTCCCCCCACTGTAGTTTCCCCACTCTCACTTGACAGAGCGACCGCGGGTTAAACGCCGGGGGGAGCGCTCCATCACGACGAGATCCCATCCAATTAAATACAGATTTAATCAGCCCCGCGGTCGGCCAGTGAATATGCAATTTGATGAGGCTGGTGGCGATCGGAGGCCCGGCGGCGCACCGGGCGCTGGTTTCCATCTTTGGATAGCGGGATTGGCTCTGTGGGTGATGGGGTGGGGGGTGTCTTGATCCTATCTGACCTGTCAGATGACTAGAACCATCCATCCGTGGTCGTGATTAATTTTTCACAAGCTCGGGAAAATGCTCCTTACTTCCTGCCATGTCTTCTAGGAGGACCCTTTGTAAGGCCAGCTCGTGTTTTCACCGTCGTTTGTTCGATACGCAAAAAGCACGCAACCACGTTTCTAATGGACGCTCGCTTTTGTGTGACCCGTTTAGTTTCTTCTGTGTCACAACAGAACTGTTCCCCTGCCCCACAGTTCCAGCGGTAGAGTCCGTCCGTCTGTTTGTTTTACATCATGTGCCTTGAAGCAGGAAGTAGCGGAAGGGCAGAACAGAAGCCCGGCGGCTCCAGTCGAAGCGACAGCGTCTGCGGTGGAAAAATTAGTTAGTGGTAGCTCACTAATGTGGAGGTACTTCGAATTCAGAGCGTAAAAAATATTTTTCACCACCTTAAAACTTGGCACAAACTCCAGTACGAGTACAAACTGCAGTCTTGTTGTTGTATGCTATTCTCGTTTTCACTGTGGGACTCACAATAATCCTCCCCCAATGATTGTCCCCCACCCCCAGAATCAAAACTAGTACAGTCCTGTCGTCTTACGTTATTGCTCAAGCACCAGGAAGTAGCCACTAACTAACAAAGTATGAAACTATGTTTCATTTTTATCTTTTTGCGGAATATATTTTCACTTTTTCACAGTTTGAGTCATAATAAAAGTGATTATCTCCCAGCGCAGAACCAAATATAGTACAGTCCTGTCGTCTGACGTTATTCCCCAAGAACTGCGAAAGTAGCCACTAGCTAACAAAGTACGACACTGTGTTTCACGATTTTTATCTTATTGTGGAGTATATGTTCTTTTTTGTTCACTGTTTGAGTCACAATAAAAGTGTCCTCCCCACTCCAGAATCAACAATAGTACAGTCCTGTCGTCTTACGTTATTCACCAAGAACCAGGAAGTAGCCACTAGCTAACAAACAAAGTACGAAACTGTGTTTTGTGGAGTATATTTTCTTTTTTGTTCACTGTTTGAGTCACAATAAAAGTGTCCCCCCCATCCCAGAATCAAAAACAGAACAGTTATTATACAGTTATTCCCCAAGAACCAGGAAGTAGTCTCTAGCTAACAAACTAAGCTACAGCACTGTGCTTCATGATTTTTAACTTTTTTTTGAGAAGTTTATTTTCTCTTTTTCACTGTTTGAGTCACAATAAGCATTCCCCTCCACTCCAGAATCGAAAGACGCACAGTCCTGTCGTCTTACGTTATTCCCCAAGAACCAGGAAGTAGCCACCGGCTAACAAACACATTAATAATGCATGCCATTATTTTTTTTAACTTTTCTTTAAGAAGTTTATTTTCCTTTCTTCACTGTTTGAGTCACAATAAGAGTGTCCCGCCCCCACCCTAGAAGTAAAAATAGTACAATTGTTGTCATAAATCTCCCTCCATGAACCAGGAAGTAGTGTGCTAGCTAGAAAACAAACACAAATACAGCACTTGATGATTTCTTTTTTCTTTTGTTTGAAAAGTTTATAGTCACATTTTGCTATTGGAAGACTTCCTCCCCACCCCTTGATAAAAACCATGGTCTTACGTCATCATCCACAAGCAAGGAAGCCCAACCGACCAACCAAACAGTCGCAATAGAAGGATGAAATGTTGTTCCTGTTGTCTCAGAGTATTCCTATTTGCATTATTATGTTTATTTATGGCCCAAACAAATTTCCACCTCCTGCCTCGTTCTCGTCAGAGTGTATGCTGCTGATTGCAGAAAGTGGCAGTCAGCCTTGTTGTAGGTCTGTGCTCTACCGGGTGTTTTAGCCGTCTATGCAAACATTTACTGTTGACTACTGAGAGCCTCTAGATAAGGAAGTTCATCTTTTTGTTTACCGACAAAGACACGTAGCCGAGCAAGGAGAAATCCTTCCCAAATGTCTGCAAGCTTTTACGCTGCAGACGATATGGCGGTACCGGGCCCGGCGATATGAGGTACGGCTCCCCGGTGCCCCATCAAAGTCCACGGTATGCTGTGTCACCTTCAGGATGTGCTGCTGCTGCAGAGCCTACTAATGAGAAGTCATTGGGAAAATGGGTGGCTTTCTAATGTATTCCAATGTCTGCCTTCATTACGGTTACAATTATAAATGTGGCTATTTGGTGCAAGCTGGTGTGTGTGTGTGTGTGTGCGTGTGTGTGTGTGTTGCTCTTCACTCTCTTCAGACGGACACTCAAATACCTAATTGTAGGTAAGCACTGCGTTCATAAGTTCTACACATTCCTGAGGACGTTGGGCACAGGCTTGACTCAATTCATTGGCGTTTTTTTTAACGTCTTGCATGATGCCTGTTGTTTTTACACGCACACAAATGCCTTAAAGGTGCCCTTATAACAAACATTTTACAAGAAGATATAGTGTATTGTCAAAAATCTAGCCTTGATGCCACAATTTAGACAGTTTAAAAGTGCTTTTAGTCATCCCAAATGGGAACACGCCATTTTGTGGTTCTGTAGCTTTAATGCTAATGAGCTGTGTTTGTCCACGCGTGTCTCTGACAGAGTGTGGCTCCACGATGCTCCACGTTTTACAAATACACTGTAACTCCGCACTTGTCAAACATAATCGGTTCCATAAATCACATACAACAACGTAACATTAAAGACGGGGACAGGAGGACACAAACTGCTAAAATTGCAGTCACATTGTAACAGCAACATCATGCTAGGTTAGCCTACTTGCTGGAAAGAAAGAAAACATAAACTTATAGCTCCCCGGTGTAGGTACAGCCAGGTTTTATTTTATGATGTGTAGCGAAGCCTGCTTTTTTTTTTGTTGTTGTTCATTTTGTCATGAATACTTCAAAAGCGACCGCCTGAGTGCCTCTTCTCTCAAAAGTGAGGGAGATGATAGATTTTTTATGCATTTGGTGGTCATAAACAGGCTAGGGGCACATATTACAGGTGTCCCTCGCGCTGTTTTATGGCCTATTATTAGTCAAAAAAATATGCATGTGTAAGCAAATTTTATCTTTTTTTCTTGCCTAAATTAAGCATTGTTAAGCATAAAAATGGCTACTGTAAATGAACTAAAATACAAATATAAGGCATTCAAAGACGCTGGGATGATATGCAGTATTCTACACTGGTCACTAGGTGTCAGTAATGTTTCTGTAATGTTTGGTGAGACGCCAGAATAACAGGCTTTTATTGCAGGTTTGATTTATCTCACAACAGGCACAAAAATCCCCAATACAGCCTACCGTTGCGGCTGTAACCCACGCCATTATTATTATGTTATGTTATTATGGCTACTGTATTGGGTAATAGAAGTGTAAAGGTGACTATAGGGGTGTTATTTTATATCTAGAGGGCTCTAATAATAGTAAAAAAAACATATTTAGAAGGTTTTAAACAGGTTTTCTGTGCTTTAACTACGAAAGTAATGTATTTATAAATAAGGATTCCCTCTTTGTGGAAATTCACTGATCACAGTTGGGTCTGGAAAAAATTGACTACGATAAACGAGGGATCACCGTACTGTTAGAACCTTTTTACACGGATAATTGAGGACCTTTTAACACAGGGATTACACAAAAACCTGCACGACAAATTGCCATAAAACCTTGTGTCAAGGAAGAAACCACCAGACGCAATAATTTGAATAAAAGTGCTAATTCAGGCGTTTATTTGGTGGGCTGACAAGCAACTCGTTGTCCATAAGTCATTGATCATTTGTTTAATGATGCTAAAACTTCGAGGACATCTGTATTACATGTGCGCTAGCATGTAATCCAAAGTATTTTGAGCACAGCCCAATGCGGGGGCGGCGCCACACATCGTTTACGCTGGTGAAAAAAGCTCTGGAGAGGTACTGTTTAATTACACTGCAAAATGATTTCTCTCCTTTTTACCGTTAGCCGCACCTTCCTCCCATAGGGGTGGTTGTCATTCTCTTTTATTCCATCTGTGATCAGTCCACTTTAATTGGCTCTTGACTTCCCCTCGCTTGTTATTTGCAGGTGCAAATGAGAGCGGGGAAAGAAGAAGGTTCACCCTTGAGGCCTTTGCAGTCCTCCAGGATGCCGGTGCTATCTCAAACAGAGTGTCGTGTTTGAAGTCCTCGGTTGGGTGCTTTCTCAGCTCGAGCGAGCGCGTTCAATCCTTGGCAGCCTCTCCTCGCCAGGTTCCGTCCTTTTGTATTTGCACGGCGAAACAAACAGAAATTGTGTTCATTTGTATGCAAATGTGTTTGTCCCCCCAAGGCTGAGGGTTTGGAATTAAAAGTTTTACCGTCCCATTAATTCCCAATTACACGCAAACGCCGACCACCCCGGCAGGACGTGTGTCTCGTCTCGCCGTCCAAACACATCTCTGTCAGTTTAGGCCGCTTAGTTCGCCATCTGCAAGTCGGAATTTGGGTTTAATCTGCAGATTGATCGCAATCTCCTCTTAATTATCTGGTGGAAATATGCAAGGATTTTGAAGTGATTGATATTGGAGGATACTTCAGGAGACAGACACAAATGGGATGAAGGAGGGGGGGGTTGACTGACAGCTCGGGAGGAGAATGAGAGAGAGGGGCGTCCTCGTTTAAAACGCACCTATGACCCCATCAGTGACGTGTGGCATGTGTGGCCACAAGCTGACAGTCCAGATAATATGACAAATTAGCACCTCTGCTGCACTGCCCATGTGCATATTTGCATGAAGGACCTTGTCTTAATCTGCATTACTTTTGCTGACCAGGCGCCAAATCAATTCAGTGCTTCTTAAAATATTGATTGGATTGTTTGTGCAGCTTGTTTTAATACCACTCATATGCTCTCCATCTTAATGTAAGCGATAGAAGGATGGACGGAGTCACACGCTCACATGCAAACACATCAATAATGCATGCAGCACATTTGGTACTCATGCAGACTTTTGGCAGACATTTGGTGTGTGGCTCCGTGTGACGAGCCAAAGAGTTCACATGATTGCCCACTCTCCACTCATTTCATATTTGAACCCAAAATATGACACTAAGGAGTATAATACATGATCTTTTCCCCACGGGAAGTCATGGAAATGATGATGCAAAGGCAGCGCTTTTAAGTAACACACGATGAACGTTGTTGCAAGTGTAAAAAGAAGTCAAGGTTCACTTGTCCATATTGTACTGAGCATCCAGAACAAGATGTGGTGGTGTTGCTACGCAACCGCACGAGGGCGGCGGGGAATGATTTTTCCACAACCCTAATTAGGATAAGTGGCATTGAAAATGGATGGATGGATGGATGGATGGATGGATGGAT
Organism: Dunckerocampus dactyliophorus; assembly: GCF_027744805.1. Classification (NCBI taxonomy): domain Eukaryota; kingdom Metazoa; phylum Chordata; class Actinopteri; order Syngnathiformes; family Syngnathidae; genus Dunckerocampus; species Dunckerocampus dactyliophorus. The sequence continues at coordinate 16,253,196 of NC_072838.1, read as the reverse complement.
GGATGGATGGATGGATGGCGACTGTTTAACTAGCCGTGTTACACGCACTGTTCGGCACTATTTGGGGGAAAAAAAATCTTTCCGTGTAACATTTTTCTGTGTACTAAATACCTCATGTCATGACGTGGACACCCGCGGTACATTTCCAGGCTCAAACCGTCACACAAACAACACCAAACCATGATTAACTATACAGACATGTTTCATGTAACATGGTATTATTCACAACTGTCATACAAGTGTAACAATAAGCATTTCGACGCGGACTAGAAATGGCATTGCACCGTTAATCGTTCTGAGCTGTCATGCAAGTGTTAAAAAAAAGCCAACCGCGGGTAATATTCAAACATTAAAGCAACCAAATTTGCATTGTGTCGTTCTTCTTTTGTTGTATGTCGCACTGAGCCGCCGGGGCGAAGTGTTACAGTGAGTTTCGTTGTTGATTCTCTGGATGTCCTTGTTTTGCATGCAAAATGTTTCAATGTATGGACTTAATAAAAAAAACAGCTACTTTTGATTAGAATGTGATTTTGATTGATGAAAACAGCCTTGATTCACTGAAAAGGTTGTAAGCGACACTCCAAGGACAGCAGATAAAGTACATTTCCTCTAGTAAGTAAGGAGAATTTGGGGGGGGGCAGCTCTTTAACCTTAAGCATGACAGTCTTTTGAATTCTAATGCAATAATTAACGGCGCCGGTATGTGGTACGTAACCTCAAACCTCCGCAGTTTATTTCCACAAGCGTTCGCCATTCACCTTGTCCACTCGGCGCGTTCGGCGCCCTCCTGTTAGGATCACACATGCACATTGAAACACGCAGAAAATGCTGCCCCTCAGTAGCTGACAATGGCACGTCCTGCTCAGCCATCATCATCCATCATATATTAAGCAGGTGTTTGCGTTTGAAAAGGTTTCGGTGCCTTCCAAGAGGTTTTGTAACATAACCGTGATGAAGGATTTTTTTTAATAGCCTTTTTGCAATCAGCGTGATTTGAGCTGAGTGGAGAGTGTGATTGCCTGTCGTGCTCTAGAGAGGAAATAACGACTCAAAATATGTTCTTGTTCAGCTGCAAAACAACCCTGCTTACCTGCTTTTACATACTGTATAGATTAAGAATATTGTTTTATTGTTAATGCTTGTATCTACAATACTCACTAAAAGGTTATTTGGCTTTTAGGATGAACCTAATAAGCACCGTAGCCTTCACAGGTGAACTTCTCTAACAGTGATGGGAATATCTGCTCTTTTAAGGGGGCCGCTTCTTTTCATTCGGCCCCCTAAAAAGCCTTTTTTTGGCTCCCAAATGGCTCCTCAGATTTAGTGGTTGCTTACGTTGACTTATTTCCAAAATACGTGTAAAATTCATTTGTAATGTAAAAATGTAATGAAATCAAATGTTTCTTATTTGTATGGCTTAACATGGGAGAGATTGCAACAGAAAACGAGTTCTGAAATATAAAAACAAAGACCCATCTGAATTAGGCAAAATGTGATGTGTGTTTTAGTTGTCAGTTTTCAACTATTTACAGACAGGTGTCAAACTCAAGGCCCGGGGGCCAGATTCGGCCCACCACATAGACATTCGTGGCAAAAGCCTGGAAATCAATTTTGACAGAATATGTACACTGGATGCAACTGGAGTTTTTTTGTTGTTGTGGTTTGGGTGGAATCAAACCGACTGTCGTTGGCAGTCAGAGGTCTCACTCCACCACATCTCAACGACACCACAAACGAGTGAAGCCAGTGTTGGTCGGGGCATGCCTCAACACCATCCCCTCAGGTTCGAGCTGTCCTATCTAGTCTTTGAACACACAGTGATGAACCCTGCCTGAATGAGAGGCCGAACGTCTTCTAAGACAACCCGAACAGTTCAGTTGCGCACGCATTTCAGGGGGCAACCATAACGGTGATGTGGCCGGGAGTTTGACACCCCTGATTTACAGTGTTGACAACACAAAATCAACAAAAATATGAATTAAAATGTGAAAAATGAAAAGACCAAGCATCCAGGTAACAGTTTCGCATCCAGATAACAACTTTTGCTGGTATTTAGGGAAGATTGGCATTCAGAAAAACTAAGTGCCTCGACTTTTGTTTCCTGCTGCTCATTTTCCTCTCCTTTCCAAGGTAAAGTCTCAAATTCTGTAGCGTTCTGTCACTCTTTCTCATCTCCCTTCCACCTGCTCATGGGAGAATTCTCACGTAATGTCTGCAGCCTCTTGGATCTTCCTTTTGAATTTCTGTTAATAAGTAATTAGAATGCCCAAAGTGATGTCTTCTATTCAGCAATTCCCTCACTCACAGTGTTTGTGCTTTCTTTTTTCTAGTTAGGGTTATGCCTTCTTCCTGCTCTTTCTGCAGTCCCTTTCTGCTGCTGCCAGATAATGTTGACATACTTTTTTTTTCTCTGCAATGAGGGCTTCTGCTCTGGAGTTCAACGTCTTGTAGGTCCCTTGGAAAGGGCGGAATTAGTGGAAATGGGGGACCAAATAATGCCACAACGGCTTCACGGATGCAAGAAGTGTTGGTGATAATGCACACCTATGCCGGAGTAATGTGCGTCCCGCATACTACGTCGTACACGAGATGTAAAGAGTACTTGACTTTGGTGCAAGTAAGTCAAGTGGGAGCGTGGCATTTTGTGCCAGGTGCCAGGATTTTTAAAATACCAGTTCTGATTGAATCAGGATATTTTTTGGGCCATTCACTTTGTGAAGTTTGCCATTCAGTTTCTTGTTAGAGTTCAGCAAGTTGTGTAAAAAGTACTGAAACATGTGCACCGAAAGGTTTGGAGAAGGTCAGATTAACATCATCTGTAAAGGTTGTAGGAAAATTTAAGGTTCATCCTGGAATTCCACCTGGAAGTCTGAGTGCTGAGTAGTGTACATAGCGTACTGTAGTGTATAAAAACATTCAAGCTTTCATATAACCCAAATTATGACCACGGCTACTTAACATATGCTAAGCTAGTTAGGGATGTGTGCCGAAACTCAGTACGCAGACTGAAAAACAAAGTAGCTTTTTGGTGCTAAATGAATGCATGTCAGCCACCGGCAACAAGTGCTTAAGGGCGATATCGGAACACCTTGTAAGCAACGTAGCGTCCCGACAGACGCACACAGAATCTGACGCTCTTTTTAAACTTTATTGCCAACCTTAACATGCCAACAGCAGTGCTCAGTTCCAGCACCGCACGCTCGCTCGCCGTCGCTCTCCACAACAGCAGCGCAACACTTCCTCATTAGCACTCACGGCAAGCGAGGCGCGTTCACAAACAGCGGAATTCTGAACGTCAACATTGCAACACGAGCAGGTTTTTTTGCACACTCCCGGTGTTCTGTTTTGCTGTGACAATTTGTCGTAGATTACTTGGTTTTTTTATATGATTGAAATATTGAAATTACTATTCTGTTCAACTTGCATGTCACAGAATGTAAACATTCAAAAGTACCTGTTCGGGCGCCGTTTATGCACCGGCACCCTTTCAAAAGTTCCGATTTGGCACCGGTACTGGATAATATATAAACAATACCCAAACATATTGCTTATGCACCAAATGTGTGTGTGTGTTTTTTTTTTATTATTTGTTCCATCATTTTGCATTACAGTTATTTGCAGTTCCCATCCAGTTACTTGTCTAAGACCAGAGGATGTCTGGTGGGATACATTGTGGTCGTCTCCATCTACGTGGTTCTCGTTGAGGGGTGGAAAGTAGTGTTCTGGTTAGGATTGGAGATGATCTCAGGCCTGGACGTGACGTGCACTTCCTGTGTGCCTGTCTACAGCCCGGAAAGCCAGCCGCGGGTCAGCAGGAGCTGGCAGGTGAGCTTCAGGAGGAACAGTCATAGCCAGCTTGGTGGTGATGGTGGGTGGTGAGGAGGAAGAGGAGCGAGCCCACCACAGCTTGGCAGCACCACTGGATTCTGATAAGCTCTAATGTCAAACACACACACGTACTCTGAGCAGCCCCTGTGAGGAATAATTCCAGTAGCCAGGATACATTTGCAGCAGCAGGGAGTCTCTATTTACCAGTAATTGCGTTTCTCTGGCCTCCTTTTTTGGAATTTATATATATATTTATACACACATACATACACTGGGCTGCCTCAGGAAGTGTGCACGGGGGAGAGAAGCGACAGAACACGTTGTCAGCCTCGCACGCTGTTCAGCCACAAGTTGACAGCTTATAGGGCAATCTGTGCTACATACATGAATGCAGTCTGTGTACAGCACACAACCTGCCTGTCTGGCACACACTTCTCTTCAAAAGCCCGTTGCAGAGGCCTCAGACCTCAGAGCTGCATTATGATCAACCGGCTTCCTGTAGTGGCTTGAATTCCGTGGAAATAAAGCATTGTGTTACGGATACAATTTGCATAATGTCAATAATCCGTTTTACTTGGAACTCACTTTACATGGAAAATCTGCAAGTGCCGCAAGGGCATAAAAACTAAAGAAATGTGAAGCTAAAGTGGTTTATAAGTAAGAAATGTGCATTTATATGACACCTTTTACACTGCTCCAGTTTAAAATCACAAAACAGTCTACAGCGTTATGTATAAAAATAGAGTTTCACGGACAAAACGTGTCCGGGCATGACAGAAAAATAACAATTATTATAAAACAATCTGCGTTTAATTAGAAAATAAGTGTAGTCTCATTAAAATAAACACCGTAAATGCTCTGCTAATGATAGCCAGGGTGTTTATTTACCTAAAACCCAAAGTGGACGATAATTGGAAGCAGGCGATAATTGGAGAGAAGCTGTTGAAAAGTCATTTTACATAAAAAGTTCATTTTCTTTACTTTAGTAACGATTTTGGGTGAATTAGGAAGTGGAAAGGAAAACATTGCTCTGTATTGCATTGGCGTTGACTATCAAGTATCTTGCACAACACAGCAGCCACGGAGCCAATGTTGTAGTAGCGGTAAGGGGCAACACCGCTGATGAGTTGATTGCAAACAACAGTGTTGCGAGTGTAACACGCATTGGTTTCACACCGACAGCTGATTAGCAACATTTTAAAGCGCTTGCAAAGGTAGATGAAGCTGTTCGTCATACTTCAAATGCCGCCACTGCCATCTTGTGCATCGGGAGGTTGCCTACAGCCACGGCTGTGAATGTTTTTTTGTTTTTGTCGAGCACTCCCTTGACGGCAAAAGGAATAGTGCATTTTACGGCATGCTTGTTTATATTTGTGACTTGTGTTTCAAAACAATGAGGATGTTTCCGTGGCGACTTGATGGCCGGGGGCTCCACTGCCCCACACGGGCGGCAGATTAATGAACTGATACCAAAAACAACCCATAATGGATTATGAAACAAGATAACTTTTGCATGTATCATTTGAAATCGGTCTGGTTGTTTTACCTTCCTAAAAATATGTCTCTTTTTAGCTGGAAGTTACTCAGTATAATCATAACGTATAGTAATCCCTCATTTATCACGATTAATTGCTTCCAGACCCGACTGTGATAAGTGAATTTCCACAAAGTAGGATTCCTTATTTTTAAAGGTAATATTTTTGAAGTTAGAGCTTAGAAAACCTATTTAGCTTACCTTCTAAATACAGTTTTTAACATTATTAGAGCCCTCTAGACATGGACTAACACCCCTATAGTCACCTTTACACTCATATTACCCAATATAGTAGACATAGTAAGAGGAAATATATACAGGAAGTCCTGTAAATGTGTTCCGGTGCAAGTGCAACTGAGTGGGGGGCCGACAGGAAGTGACGTTGGAGGCTGAGTTATAGGTTGGCTTGGGTTACGACAGTAGCCCGTGTTCGGGATTATTATGCCTAATGCGAGATAATACGAACCTGCAATAAAAGCCTGTTGTTCCGACAATCAAGCCTGGTGCTTGTGTGTCTCACCGAGCATTACAGTAACATTACTGACACCTAGTGACCAGTGTAGAATACTACATATCATATATCACATCTCTGAATGCCTTGTATTTTAGTATGTATTTAGCCATTTTTATTTAACATAGGCAAAAAAATAGGTAAAATTTGCTTCAATATGCACATTTTTTGACTAATAATAGGCCGTATCAGTATAATAAGGCATTTTAGCAGCTTTTGTGTATGTAGCAAGAAACTACGCCTGCAAGTGGAAAAGATTGGCTCATGCATGTGACTCAAAGTGTCCATCTGCATCATCATCATCATTATTATTATTAATAATAATATAGTTATGTCTCTTGATCTTGTATTCTGCTGCATTGTTATTGCGTATGCTATCTCTGTGGAGGCCTGTTTTATTTCGGGGAGGTGGGGGGCACAAGCACAAGCATGCAGGTAATTATTTGCAAAAGAATGGAGCCTCCATTGTGGCGACTGTGTGTGCACAGCGCAAGCGTGGGTGTGTTTGTATATTTTGTCTCGACAAGAGAGCAACATTTGCCCTGGAAAAAAGCCTCGCGAGAGCAACACAACACGCGCCACCTGCTGTCCTACGCCTCAAAAAACAAGCGCTCGCCGTCCATTCCATTGTTCCCGCTTAAATGTCTCCTTGTGTTTGTCGGCGCTCTACGGCCACGCCGAATTGTTCTTTTGTCACGGCCGCAAAGCAATTTGTCTTCAATGTGATTTATTGTAATTTCATTTAAGGCGGGAGGGAGGACGAGCGCTTGAAAGGCACCTGCACACACACATGCCGGCGACAAGATAAGGATGCAAATGGAAGATGTTGACTTTAGTGTTCTTTCACTGTTTTAAGCAACGGGCCTGACATCATTAAAAAAAGATGGATTATTCACTGAAAAGGCCACAATTACCATATTAAGTAGCTTGGTCTTAATTCATGAATTAGCTGCAGTGTACATGTGGCGACTGGAAAAATAGCGTCTGTCAGGTTTGTGATAATCCCAGGTCGATGCCTTGTACTTATCTGCTGAGATTAAACGGCAGGTTCCAGTAATCCCTGATACAATCTCATATTGATCAATGATGCACAGCTGGAAGACATGCAACATGTATTTGTGTGGACTCCTGAGCTGCTGCACACAAAAGGGTGAACATTTGTCACAACGTGCACCCCGACTCTGTTGCATGTGCTGTTATTTTTATAATACACCTCATGGTGGTGCTGTTATTAAACCCACACACTCTAAGTCCGATTGACTTGAAATTTCTCACAGAGCTCTAAAATCCCCCACTATAACTTTAGGGTGTTAAGTGGAATCACCATGGAATTTGGGACACACCTTTAGGGGACTGACAAGCACTTGTTTGTAAAACTGGAGTAAGATTGGTTGAAAAATAAAGCCATAAAGCAAAATGTATTTTCAGGAGCAGGAAATTGCTCATTAGCTCTTCTCCATTTGTCGAATGATGATAAAACGCTGAGGATATCTGCACAGTCTTCCCTCGCGATATCGCGGTTCGATTATCACTAGCGGTCTTTCAGAAATTCATGAATGAATAAATGATGGCTGTTTGGTGGTAGACTGTGGTCCATTATTAGTCAAAACATATTGAAATACAAGTGATATGTAGTATGCAGGTCGCTAGGCGGCAGTAATGACTCAAAACATTAGCTTACATGACATTACCTTAACACCGCATGAAGTCATGAAGTCAGCCTGGCATGTCCCACATGATAGAGTGAAAACAAGTTCTCCATTTTGTGTGGAAGTGGTAAGTTTTTGTCTTCTTAAGTTTAGAAGAAATAAGTCTAACTGGTTAGCTTGCTAGCTCACTAGCTTGCTAGATAGCGGCTGTCTCGAGTCCTTACGGCATGAGAGTATGGAGCAGTGTGTCGTAAACAAAAAATAATGGGAGTGTAAAGGTGACTATAGGGGTGTTATTTCATGTCTCCAGGACTCTGATAATGTTAAAAAGGTTTTCAACGCTGTAACTGCAAATATTCCATTTGTTTATTGTGTTTATTGTGGCGGGGTCTGAAACTACTGTAATAAATAAGCGCTATAAACGAGGGCTTACTGTATTACATGTATGATAGCATCATGACTGGGGCTGTCAAAAATAGCACGTTAACGGCGGTAACTAATATAAATTCATGAATTACGCCAAATGTGTTAGAGTAATGAACGCACGCACATCACGGGAAGCCACGGCTCTTTGCTACGACGGCAGACGGGTCCAGAATGTGATTGAAAACAGAGCAAAAAAGATTGGAGCGTTTCTTCCTGTTGCCTCCCAGTCAATACTTTGTAGTGTTTATTGCTCTTTCTTTCGTTATTACGTACTTGCTATACAGCTTCTAAAGGACAATGAGTGTAAGCGGTAACCATGACAAAAGAACTCGGAAGGAGGAACTTGCCTCCAAAAGTGGTTCTGTCTCTCTAAGTCTCCCATTAACCATACTTGCAATGTTCTTAGTCGCCGACCACTTAAGGGTTTCTTAAGGACCTCCAGACCACACTTTCAGCACTGCGTCATCCTGAGAGCCGTTTGGAATATTCTCTTAAGCAAAATATTAGAAAGCTCTCTCAGGATGACGCAGTGCAGCTCAGCACTCATTTGATTGCGCATGTGTGCCTAATGTCCTCGTGTCCGCTATATGTGTTAGTCCGTGATGGATGCTGCCTTTTGTTTGGTGAAGTATGACACTCTGCAGAATGGAACATGTCCATTTTATCGTTGGGTGCTTCCAGGCCCCGTGGCCAGCATGTAGTGTGGCCCTGGGGAGGGGCGAGGGGGGACGAAACAATGAAGCGTTTTTGCTGCGGGCTTGTCAAGAGATGTCCCAACTTGCTCACAAATCAATACGAGCTTTAAAAGTGCAGCCAGCGGACTGTAACCGGCCTCCAGTAATGACTGAGCAGCTTGAAACGAGCCAAACGCCCCCCGCGGGCCACACAACACTGACTGGTGTTGCTGGCGCACATTAATAATGCATTATGGCGTGGAGCACGGGATAATTAACTCTGCAATTTGAAAAGTGCAATTTGGACGGGTTGCTGTTTGTACAAACACGCAGTGATGAATTAGCTACTTTTTGCTTAACAAAAAAAAACAAAAAAACAGGAAATATGCAGTCCACTAAGAACAGTTATGCAAAATTATTGCATTGACATTTTTCCACAAAACTTTGTGGAGGCGTGGCACACATGCTAAGGAAGAATCCTTTTCATTTTGGTGCAAATGTGGATACAAATTGTATTATTTTTATTATTAATGGATAAAACATAACTATGACTGGATGAATTTATTTTCTTCAGTCTTTGCTTTTTTCCCCATTTTTGCTGTTTTAACATTTTTCAAATATATCAACTTTCTTCTTAAATAATCTTTGTAAATGTAATATTATTACTTTATTCCCATAATATTAGTTTGTTTCCATAATATTTTAACTTTTTTCTCCTAATTTTCGAAAAACGTTATTTTGTTTTGTTTGTTTCTAATATAATGGAAAATAATTATGGAATATTTCAACACTATACTACTAAAATGACATTAATTTTTCTTCATATTACACGTTTATTCTGTAAAATCTTGACTTTTTTTCTCATTAGAATTTTTTTCTTTCAATATTTTGACTTTATTCTAAAAAAATGACAGCTTTTTTTTTTTTTACTATGAATGTATTCTTGTAGCATAACTTTTTCCCCACTTTTTCTGTCACAGTATTACGACTTCATGTCTCTTTTCAAGTTTATGCTACTGAAACGATGTCATTTTCCCTCACGAAATGACCACGTTATTCTTGGAAAATTACCACTTTTTCTCAGTAGATTACAACTTTTTTTCTCTCAACAATTTGAATTCTCGTAAAATTACTGCTGATTTTTCTATTTTTGGAAGTTTGCAGTTTGAATCACAGTGAAACTGTTTTGCTGACCCTTACCAAAAATGGTAAAATGGTACAGTCCCATCGTGTTATGAACCAGGAAGTCGCTCGCTAGCTAACAAACACATGTTTGATGCTCCACAATAATTTAACTTTTGTCCAAAGTGTTAAATGTCTTTTTTTGTTGTTTTGAGTCACGGTAGAACCAATCAGCCTGCCCCAGAAACAAAAATGGTATACGGTCTTCCCTCATTTAAAGCAGTTAATTGGTTCCAGACCCGACCGCGATAAATAAATTTCTGCAAACTAGGATTCAATATTAATAAACGGAATATTTTCATAGTTACAGCATAGAAAACCTTGGCGACCTGTGACGGCCGCCGCTAACATAGCAAGCTACCAAGCTAACTAGTTAGCCTCTTCAAGTTACTTATTCTAAACTTAAGAAAGTGTTTCAAACGGGTTGGGGAAGAATGACAGAGTAAGAAGCCAAAACTTTACCGCTTCCACATGGAATGGGAGGAGATCTATGTCGCCTCAGTCATGCCATGGCTGATGTAATCTAACCTGTCATGCAACATTACCGCCACCTAGCGGCCAGAATAATACATATAACTTGTTTTTTATTTTTTTTGAGTAAGAGTTCGTAGTCAACCACAAAACAGCGGCCATTCATTAATTAATTAATTTTCGATAATATACTGAGGGAGCGATGTTGGAACCGCGATGTAGCGAGGGACGACTGCAGTCCTGTCATCTTAGGTCATCCACAGGGAACCAGGAAGTAGCTTGCTAACGAGTGAACACGTTTACACAAGTATGGTGATGTATGACCCCCCCCCATACACAGTGTCAGTCATATACACTAAGCATTACTCCGCCCCAGATACAAAAATGGTACAGTCCTGTCATCTTAGGTCATCCACAGGGAACCAGGAAGTAGCCTGTTGAGGAGTAAACATACAGGAAGTAGCCTGCTAGTAGTTTTTTGAATGGTTCAGCCTTGGTGGAGGTTAGCGCTCTACTACCTTCATAATAGTAATTGTTCAGTAGTTAACTAATGCTGACAAATTGTGCCCTTTGGCCTTTAAGTAAGCGCACGGCGCCATGTTTCACACATCACCAGTCGAGTGCGCCCCCACTAATCCAACCATTGCACCCGCCTAATTGATCACTTGCTGCAAGTGTAATTGGAATCATTTGAGTCTTTATGCGGCAATCAGACCCCGCCTTCCTCGCTTTTCCGACATCACGTCCTCATGTTCCATCGCCCGTGGTTCCGGTCCACTGCTCCAGCTCCCTCCCCGGCCTTTATTGACTGTTGACTACAAGGCGATGGAATAGAGGGCAACTGCCCCCAGTCGAACTGTAATAAACTCTCACGTGGAACTCTCTGGGGGTGGGGGTTAGTGGGTCGGACCTTTGCTCAAATCACTATTGTTTGGAAAGGGTTTGGAGTTATTTATAGTGTGTTTGTCATTTAATGTGCCGTTTCGGGCAACTTGACCTGTAAGAAGTCATGCTTAGGATGGATGGGCCTGGGCTGGCGTGGTTCTGGATCCACCCACTGGGCGGGAAACCATCTGTCCTAATCCTTTTATGAACGTGGCGAGGCTCACTGATGATGTTATTGTGAGAGGCGAGGAAAGGAAGCTTGATTTTCATCGTCTGTAATTTACTAAAAATGAACCCTTCGTGCCAAAAGTTGAGGCGTAATTGACAACAAAAGATATCACACTTTTTTTCAAATGATCAACGGGACTATTCCAAAATTAAAGTTGATTTCATTTTCCTAGTTAATCAATCAACGAAATGTATCCAAATTCCCATTTAGTGGGTCGATAGATGAAGGAATTTATTGTGAAGGGTGAAAGATTGCGGCGTTAAATAATGCAGTTTATTGTGGATTATTTACAGGAAGTGACAGTATAGATCAGGGGTGTCCAAACCTGTTCCACCGAGGAAAATGTCATCTCCTTCTCGTGGACTCAATCTTGTGTGTCTTGTGACACTCCTACTAGCTAGTAGTAGTAGTAGTAGTAGTAGTAGTAGTAGTAGTAGTAGTAGTAGTAGTAGTAGAACATAGACCAGACCTATTCAGCTCACATTCAGCCTTAACGTCACCTTCTGACTTCCTGGTCCTCCCTTAAGGAGACCTACTGTCAAGTGCAGTGGAGCGCTTCAGAAGAACAAGGCCCCCTGCTGGGTCCGGAGGGTCATTGTGCGTCTGGCGCCCGAACCACAGGAACCAGAACAAAGACAGAAAGAAGTAAGAGAGCGAGAGCAGCGATTAGATGAACGCACGCCGCTGGAATCATTCGTAATAGCCTCCGCGCGCGCCGCTGCTCCATTTCATCCAGCATTTAGTTAAGTGAGATTTGTTTTGTTTTTGCTTTTTTGCCACGAGAAGTCAATTTGTTGGCTCATTTGTCAAACGCTGGACTGTGTCGCGCGGCGGCGGCGGCGGCGGTGGCATCATCTCACCAACGGAGCGGAGAAAAGCTTTCTCTCTCTGTGTGTGGCGCCGCGGGAGTGCAGATAGGAATCTAGTGGAGATAGCCTTGCTGCCATTTTAAATGCAGGCCTGGAAAACAATTGGACAGCGAGGGGCAGGGCCGGAGTGCCCTCTGTCCCAAATTGATTCTTAAGTGGAATTGGGCCTGCCTCAGTGAAGTGGAGCTAAGGATTTTATATCAACGAAACTAGAAGAGCACGGTCACTGCCAACCACAACGTAGCCCACCGGGCATCCACTAATTTAGGGGTGTCAAAGGGGGGCCCGGGGGCCATTTGGGGCTTGTGTCTGTTTTTTTATTGGCCTGCGGCACATTCTACGAGTATATTTAACAAGAAAACAAACAAAAAAAAAACAACAGCAGCACAAATGCAGTGATTTTACAAGAATAAAGTCAAAATAGTAAGAGGAAAAAAGAAAGCATATTCTTATGAGAATAACGTTGTAATATTATCAGGAAACGTGACGCCATTTTAGTAGAATAAAATGTAAATGTCAAAAAGAAAAGATGTTATTTTTTAACTTGCAATATTAGGAAAATCAAACAAAGTAACAAATTAAATTGTGATTTTTGGAAAGTTAGGATGTAATGATACGAGAATAAAGTCCAAATATTTTGGGAACAAAGTCATAAATACGAAGAAGAAAATTTACAAGATGAAATTTGAAATAGTTGGAAAAAACAAAACAAAAACAACAGCAGGAATGAAAGAACAGCTGTCATTTTACCAGAATAAAGTCCTAATATTAAAAGAAAATATTCTGAGGAGCAAAAGTCACAATTTTACGAGAATAAACTTAACTGAAAAATTATTTTTAGTTTTAGTAGCATAGTTGAAATGTAAAGAAATATATATATATATATATATATATATATATATATATTTTTTTTTTTAAGCTGTAAAATGATGAACAAATAAAACAAAATAAAGTGGTCATTTTTGGAAAATTAGCTTGGAAAAATGTATTACAAGAAGAATGATTTAAGAAAGGAGATTTTAGTGAAGTATTTGGAAAAATTTTAAAAACAGCAACAGCGAAAATGGCAAAAAAGAGCAAAGACCACACAATAATATATTCGTTCACCAAAATCATGCTGTTTTCTCTTGAAATGTGTCACCTGTTAGCATATCAACATGTGTTGCTTTACAAAATGTCAACGTGGCCCTTGCATCTTTTCATTTTTTAGTTTGTGGCCCTTTAGTTTGGACACTCCTGCTCTGATTGTTTATGATGCCAAGAAAATCAGATTACAAAAATAATCAAATCAGCCTCACGTCATGGTAGTTTTGGGCTACTCGCTACTGCCTCTTGAGGATGGAAGCGGTATCGCCCAAAGCTGTGGTCAAGTGTGGCTAATTTGGTTAAACGCAGCACAGTTTCTCGCGTTTGGCCTCATTAATGAAGTGTAAATATTCTTTAATTAGATTTCTGGAGAAGAAGTCCAACTTTCCTTTGAAAGCACAAAATCCGAGCGTAAGATCTCGTTTTTAAGCCTGTCATCCTTTTGAGATTTGGGATTGTTGTGAAGTGGCTCTCCGCCTGCAAAGCTAACATTAGCTCAAGCGGTTGAAGTGGAGAGCGTCTGTGTTCTCCTATCAGCGGCCACTTCAAGTCATCGGCGTCACGATGACACGTGAACGGCGGGAACTGGTGTCACGCACGCAGGATATGAATGTTGTGTTTTCTTGGAGGCTGGGGCCGCAAGGTCACCTCCTTGGGTGTTTACGACAGGGGAAGACTGACGTGATGGCGTGAGATCAACAAAATAAAGCGTCACATTTGGATGAAAATCACAATGAGTGGCAACATGAGGGCAGGAGGTGTGGAGGGTTGGGGGAGAGATGGAGAGAGAGTGATGGGAGGAGGAGAGGGGGGGGGGTGTTGTTTTAAGATCAGTGTGGATGAGTGCCTTTTCCTTCCCTGGGGGAGGACGCCCATTGGCTCTCTATGTCTGTCACTCTGCCATAGCTGAGTCGGCAATGTGTGTGTGTGTGTGTGTGTTTGTGTGTGTGTGTGTGTGTGTGTGTGTGTGTGTGTGTGTTTGTGTGTGTGTGTGTGTGCACGTGTGTTCAGGTAGTTAGGATGAAAGTGAAAGCAAATGGTCCAAAAATCAATGAATGACTCACCCTTGATTTCATTGTTGGTCACGTGACCTCTACAACCGTACCAACTCTCATGACATCATCTTGTTACACTTTTATTTTCAAGCCATGCTTATAGGTGGCATTTGCCAGGGACGTTTATTTGAACAACGTTTTAGAATGATCAAACAGAGGATCTTTGACTTTTGTTTTTGCAGCAGATTCCTAAAAACAGCAGAGCACTCCTGGAACATAGACGATCCTTGACTGACATTTTTGCAGCAGAAGACTCCTAACTTATAGAGGATCTTTGACTGGGATTTTGCAGCATATTCCTAAAAAACAGCAGAGCACTCCTGGAATATAGAGGATCTTTGGGTAGAGTTTTTGCAGGAGATACCTAAAAACAGCAGAGTGCTCCTCGAATATAAAGGATCTTTGACTGGCGTTTTTGCAGTATGTCTGTAAAATCAGCAGAGCACTCCTGGAATATAGATGATCTTTGACAAGCATTTTTGCAGTACATCCTTAAAAACAGCAGAGCACTCCTGGAACATAGACGATCCTTGACTGGCATTTTTGCAGCAGATTCCTAAAAACAGCAGAAGACTCCTAACTTATATAGGATCTTTGACTGGGATTTTGCAGCATATTCCTAAAAACAGCAGAGCACTCCTGGAATATAGAAGATCTTTGAGTAGTGTTTTTGCAGGAGATACCTAAAAACAGCAGAGTGCTCCTCGAATATAGAGGATCTTTGACTGGCATTTTTGCAGCAGATTCCTAAAAACAGCAGAAGACTCCTAACTTATAGAGGATCTTTGACTGGGATTTTGCAGCATATTCCTAAAAACAGCAGAGCACTCCTGGAATATAGAGGATCTTTGACCAGCATTTTTGCAGTACATCCTTAAAAGCAGCAGAGCACTCCTGGAATATAGAGGATCTTTGAGTAGAGTTTTTGCAGCAGATTCCTGAAAACAGCAGAGCAAAAGCAGAGCACTCCTGGCGTATAGAAGATCTTTGAGTAGTGTTTTTTCCAGCAGATTCCTCAAAACAGAAGAGAGCATCTTTGAGTGTTTGTGTTTTTTCAGATGATTTGTAAAAACAGCAGAGCACTCTTAGGATATAAACCATCTTTGAGTCATGTTTTTTTTTTTTTTAGCAGATTCCTGAAAACAGCAAACATCCCTGTCACCTAGAGGATCTTTGACTAGTGCAGCATCGTGCATGTGGTTTCATTTACGACTTTGTGACCATTTCAGGCTGAAGTCAAAGACAAACTTGTTGAAAGTCCAAAGAAATAAAAGTTTCACAGCAGTTTGGGAAGCTGACATTTTTTGTCATTACGGACAAACGAGTGAGGGCTTGTTAAAGGTTTTAAACGCCAGTCAATGTGTCGGCGTGTTGTATGTGGCGCCGTCATACGATGAACACTGCTGCGGTCTGATAAGCGCCCCCAAATACTCCACGGTCGGTGCCAGCAATTGTTTTGGGGATTGCAAAGTTATCGTTGTTTTTGCAGCTCCACTGACTGCACACCTTCCACCTGAGTGTGTGTTCAGCCGGCGTCCCGTGAAGGTTATCAGGCCAGTGCACCACCTTGACGAGAGGTGGAGGCTCCCCGCAGGTTAGGAGGCATTTAGGTGCTTGTGTGTGTGTGTGTGTGTGTGTGTGTGTGTGTGTGTGTGTGTGTTATACGTCCCAGCAGGAAGCAGTCCCTGCGATGTCATCTCGTGGACGTCCTCCAGCTAAAAGCTGCCGGCTCCCCCTCCACCCCACCCACTACAATGTCACCTTTCCTCCATCCACCCTCCTCCTATCATGAACCCCCACCTCCACCCCCCCGCCTACCCCCTTCTTGTTTGTCATTTTTCATCATCCGTCCATATTTGCTAATCTCCGTCCTTCCTCCGCTCTCCGTCTCAATTCATCATCTCCACTTCTTCTGGGCTCTTCTGCTGCGCAGCTGAAGGTTACCGAGCGGCTGATAGAGAGAAGACGACGACGGCCAGGAGACGATCATAGAGGCTGACAGCCAGCCAGGGAGGGAGGGGGTAGAAGTGGTGATGAGTGTTGGGGGGGGGGGTCCTCTTATCTCGTCTGTCTGTCTTACACTTTTTTTTATTTGCAATCTCTAAATCGCCCTTTCTTCTTCCTGACGTCTGCGTCACCTTCTTACCTGCAAACATGGTCTGTGTGAGTGTGTGTGTGTGTGTGTGTGTGTGTGTGTGTGTGTGTGCGTGCATGTGTGTGGCTAATATGATGTGACACCTGTTAGCTTGACCCTCATGCAAATATTGCACCTAACCCTACGTTAAAGTGACTTTTCCCGGTGGTCTCGAAGTACATATGCTCATTTTTAAAAGTACATATGAACAAGAACAGATAATTCACATACTGTACGTGGTTTTAATATGTTTTCTTCAATAATGGTGTCTTTTGTTTAGGTTCGAGAGCAAGATACCAAGATACTACGTATTTAGTCATAAAATTGGCATGGTCGTTCATAGTTCGGCAACCTCGTGTTGGCGGATTGTTATTTTTTAATGGTAACCTCAATAGAAAGTGGTTTGATGGCGCCGTCTGCCCTCGCAAGTCAGTTCAGTCTTACACGTTCTTACACGGCTTTGGATCCCAAGATGCAGAGAATGATTCACACAGCGTTGTAACAAAAAGGATATGTTCAATACGATAACTGGCTCACTGGGAGCAACCGAACAATGAGGCAGGAAGAAAACACACAATATAACTAAGGAAGCTGCTGGAAAGAATAGCAGAGCTAACTAGCAAGAGGCTGGACTACTGCGGGATAAGCACGCAACAACACACGATACGACCGCTCAGGATACACCAGGTACGCGAACACAGCAGCAGAGCGACATCACACGGCAACTTGACACTCAAAAGCTAGCCAAGAAATAGTCAAGACAAGTACCAGTATGAGTTTAAAATAAAAAACAACTATTTGAACTTCTCCCCATAACTTCTTATTTCTTCCCAGCAGAGCAGTTGATAGGCCAAAGGCCGCCGGGCCACCAGAGTCCAACGTACTGTATGAGAAAGAACAATTTAGTTGGCATGAAAACGTGTTGATGCTGTACAATAGGCCTCCATCAAAGGTCACATTTAGAATATTCGGGGTGGGTGCGTGGGGGTTACCTAAGGCCAATCACAGCTTGTCTCTATCTGAAATTCAAATCGGTGCTCACAGTCTTTACTATTCCGTCTGCTCTCCCGCTGGCAGACTGCACAAACGGCTAAGCTTTGCACTAAAGTTTCACTTTAAAGCCTTGAAGGCCAGCACCCCCTCCCAACCCCCCGCACCCCCACTCCTCCATGCCTCCATCCCTGCTGCGTTGGTATTGATAAAGCCGATCTGTCACTTTCTTCTAGCACCTTCACCTTGGCCTCCAATGTTTTGCCCTCACATTCAGCGGATCAATGTCTGCTATTTACACATTATGCATCTTCCTTTTAATAATCGGCGCTCTCATCTTTCAATTTTCCCTCCCTTTTAGAAGACCCTCCCCCTCGCTTTCCATCCTTTCCGTCCCTCGCCCACTATCTCCTCGCTTCCCATGTCTTATCTCCTCCCGTGCATTCCTTCATCTCTGTTTTTCCCGGACATTCTTCTCTATCTTCCTGCCTTCCTTCTCTGTGCTTTGCCTGACGTGGCCAAAGCTGTGCTCCCAAGAAACAGACCCAAAAGAAGAGATAAAGTGCAAAAATACCGTGCGCATTTGCTATTATTATGTGACTTTGTTGGGCCCTCCCCTCTCGGCCAGGCAGTCTGCAGTGATTGACATCGATTGCACAGGCTAACCCGTCTTTTAGTTCTGTTGGTTGGTGTGGCTGCAACTTTTCTTTGCTTAAGCGAGAAGGTTTAGAATAGAGTAGAATAGAATAGAATAGAATAGAATAGAACAGAACAGAATAGAATGCCTTTATTGCCAGTATACATGTGTACAATAAGATTTCATATACTTGAACATGGAAATAAATTATATTATTTGATATTTTATTCATTTTATTTTATATATAATTTTATTTTTTTAAATAAACTATAAATAATAAGAATAAATAAAAGATACATTTATTTATTTATATAAACCAAAAATACATTTAATAAAAAAAACTTTTAGTCAATCAAGAGTGCAGGCATCGTAAAATTTGCGTCTATTTTTGTCTTTTGACTAATTTTCCTTGATCAATTAGGCAACAAAAATGAAGAGTCAACTGATGCATAGTTTCTTTGAATGTTCTGCACTCCTGTTTCCATTCAAGTCTGCACTTGCCATTGCACAAATGTACAGCAAGTGATATCCTGTTATTGTGCTTCTTTAGTCAGCGACTGAGCCAGCGGCGCCTCTCGAGTAGCGCAGGACGCGATTCATTGAGGGTGAATTCCACACACCTGACACAATTTGGAGTGTTTTTCTTAAACGTTCCATAGTTTTCTCTTCACAGGAATTCCGTGATGAATGCACAAAACGTACATGCACTCACAGGATGCAACGTTAGCTACACTTGCCTATGCCTGTGGATATGCTCATTCATCCACGTCCTTGTACTCTCCGATCACAACTGGGCTGTTCAGGTTGTCGTAGAAGACGTTTCGCCTCTCATCCGAGCAGGCTTCATCAGGTCATGCTCAAAGACCAGGTGAAAGGGATGCTAATGAAGGTGATACCACCAAAACGACCATCGTTGGCGGGCAGAGGCCCCACTCCATTTTATACTATCGATTTGTCATTTGACACCATTAAAGAGCCAACCGTTCCTGTCTGGACCTGCCTCCTCCCTGAGATGATAAATAGATTGGATCTTGCACCAAGCTCTCAGACTAGGGCTGTCCTATCTAGTCTGACTGCTGTGTGTCCCACCTGGTCTTTGAGCATGACCTAGACTAGAGCTGTCCTATCTAGTCTGACTGCTGTGTGTCCCACCTGGTCTTTGAGCATGACCTAGACTTGAGCTGTCCTATCTAGTCTGACTGCTGTGTGTCCCACCTGGTCTTTGAGCATGACCTAGACTAGAGCTGTCCTATCTAGTCTGACTGCTGTGTGTCCCACCTGGTCTTTGAGCATGACCTAGACTAGAGCTGTCCTATCTAGTCTGACTGGTGTGTGTCCCACCTGGTCTTTGAGCATGACCTAGACTAGAGCTGTCCTATCTAGTCTGACTGCTGTGTGTCCCACCTGGTCTTTGAGCATGACCTAGACTAGAGCTGTCCTATCTAGTCTGACTGCTGTGTCCCACCTGGTCTTTGAGCATGACCTGATGAAGCCTACTCAAATGAGAGGCGAAACGTCTTCTAAGACAACCTGAACAGTCCATTTGCGATCGAATGAAAGCCCGCAGAATACCCCTGTCTATATTTACTGTACTGACCCGCAAACAATATTTTTTCCCTTAGAAAACAGTCCGAAAAAGGCGAGTCGTCGTTCTTATTCGGCCTTGTACGTAGTATGGTTCCTAGAGAAGGTGGTAGGCTGGTGAAATGTGTGGAGTGTACTTGCTTTTGTGCGATACTGTACACGAGTGTGTCCGCTGTGCTGTCATACAACACCTTAAGTACACAGCAGCTGTTTGAGGCTGCCGTCTTCTCATCCGACATGGCCATCGCCCGAGCCATAAGAACAAGTCCATGAATTATGGAAGGTTGCCAGCCCATCAGCGAGCCGCTCTGAGAGGTGAAGAGCTCGGGCGGGAGAGACATAAATGTAGACAGAACAAGAATAGAGAGGGATATAAAGTATGCGTGCGTCGTGGAGCGTGACAAGGCTTTTGTTTCACTGTTTGGCGTCTTTGCGTCAATCTGTGAGTGACGCCGACGCCCCGTCATTCCCAAATCTGCTGACCATCTGCTTGTGGCTTTGGGCGCCTTACAAAGACAATAGTGTGACATAAAAGCTACAGTCCTGTCGGTGTGTGCTCGGTGTAGACACAAACATGGCTGATTTTGTTGTTGTTATCATTAGGATAGGTTCACACCTCCAAGTGTGTCAACGTATTTGATGCAACTGCCGTTTCGTCCGGTTGGAAAGGGTAACTTGGAAGATTCCCAAATCCAACAGACCTAAAAAAGTAGCAACTACAAAAAATTGAGAGAAATATGTCCTGTATTTCTCCGCCCTAAATAGAAATGGGAACAAAAAGTCCAGTTTTTATGAGGATGCTTGTGTTTCTTTGCAAAGGAACATCGCCCACTAGTGGCCTGGCGTGCATATTACTGCCTTTGCAGTCGATTGCAGGTTTTTGTGGATGGGATTGTTCTGGCCTGGCTTTAAAAGCCTAAAGATGGTCGGGTTGTTTGCGTTTCTTTACAACTACGCCATCTGGTGGCTTGGCATGCACATTACAGTGTTTTCGGTCTTTCATTTTTACAGGTCAGTGTGACTGGAAGTGTTTTGACATTTTTAAAAATGCAAATGGGAACAAAAATTCCAGTTTTTACTACTTGTGTTTGTTTACAAAGGGACATGGCCAACTAGTGGCCTGGATGGATGGGCTTGTTTGGATATCTTCAAACTTTTACAAGGTTAGTTCCTCCACAGTGCCAACTAGTGGCCTGGCATGCGTGCTGAAGCTGCTTTTTGTGCAGGTTTGTGTGAACACGAATGGTCTTGATGTCTGGAAGGCTTTGGATTTCCATAGCTTTTTACCACAAAGTTGTGGTGTAAGCATGTATACGCTGCCTTCGTGTGTAGCAGCTTTTCTGTCTTTTTGTAACGCTATAGCCACAACAAGACAGTGTGTTTGGATTCCATTTTGATTCCTCTGGATAATGTTGAGCGTTGTTGAGGGGATTCCACGTGGAGGAGGAGAAGGAGGAGGCGGTACACGCGCCGGCCGATGCAGCAGATGGATTTCCTTGTGTGCTTGTTAACAACCATCCCTCCATCCCTCGCTCGGCTCCAAGTCAATCTCGCCGAAGCCGCATCCCAGCCTGCTCTGTATTCAAGGCCCCTCAGCCGGCCTCTCAAATCTTCTCTCCATCTTTTGGACCGGTCCACATCATGAGCGTGAAGCAGATCCAGCTTGGTAGCAGCCCATCCTGTCCATTTGCATGCTGGAAGCGCCTGGTCTGGTTGTCCCATAAAAATACAGCATGTAACAGCAGTAGACTGAAATATGTGCAGGTGATGCAAAAGGAAACCCTTGAGCTGTGGCCAGTCAATTATTCAGAAGAAAAGGCCTCCATTGTACCTCGGGAGCCGCTTTGAACACGCCCGCCTCGGTCGCCACGGTCATCTAATGGGCGGCACATCCACACTCTACCTCGTCCCTCCTGGGCAGCCCCCTTATCACTGCTCTCGGGTGTAAATAATTACTCCGCGACCACTCTGCTGTGCCAGCTGCAGGCTTGTTTGCACAAAGACCAGATATGTTTTAAAAAGGATGACAGGTTATTTTAAGAAAAAAAAGGGTGAATTATTGATGGGGTTCCTGCTGAGACGTGTTTGCGCTGCTGTGTGTGTGTTTGGTGTGTTTGCGAGATGTCATGATGAAGGCTGAGCGCTCCGTGATTATGGCCATTGATTGTTCCTGAACAATTTTGCTGGGCGAGCGTTTGTATGAACGCTTCGACTACGAAGCAGTGGAGGCAAAATACCGTGCACTACTTGGGAGCAACCAGCAGAGGGCACTGTTGATTGTCGCCAGTACAAAAAAGCACCGCTAGCTTGTCGCAGTTCTTTTTGTTAAAACTTTTGTTTGTGTTCCATTTAACCAACGCTTTTATTGTGTAATTGGTGAGGAAAAATATCCATAAAATAGTCGTAATTGTGGAAAAACACGTTTGTATTTATTCTACATTGTTATAGAAAAATTACATAAAAATCATAATTATTCTATAATAGTTATTATTGTTATATCATTGGCAATCATTCTGTAATAATATTATTAGAATATATAGAATAATAATTATTACTCTATATGTTCTAAAATTACTACTGGAAAATAAAAAATAATAATAGCATATTTGATCATTACTGTTTTTTCACATTAAAAATATTCTAGCAAAACACAACCTGTATCATCCATCGAAAATTACTATGAACATTTGAACATTTCCCCCCCCCCAGATAATTTTGTGGAAACCAGATTTTGGAAATAAACATTAGTTTGAAAAAAAAAAACCACACACAAATATTTTCTCCCATTTAAAATTAATAGGAAAAAAATATATAAATAAAGATAAATGTGGGAGAAAAAATAACATTAATAACATTCCATCTAAAATTAATACATTTTTTTCTAAATAATCATCTTCTCCAGATAATTTTGTGTAAAAAAAAAAAAAAAAAATTACAATTTGAGTGTGGAAAGAAACACACTTGACTTTCATATGTTCTACCATCTAAAATTAGTATAAAAAGGATAAATTGGGTCAAATTGGGGAAAAAAAAAAAGTGCAAATGTTCTGCCATCTGAAAAGATCATTTCATCATCAAGTGTCCCACACATTTTTGAAAAAAGGTTGAAATGACTTCGTATTATTTGAATGTAGTTTTAAAAGGAAATGAATGGATTAACTAACAGTTAATTTTCCCCGCGGTCACTGAAGAAAGTTGCATTAAATGTCATCCATCCCTAGCGAGCTCCTCCACGAGCCAAATGCAGCACGCAGGCTAATTACGTTAAGTCTCCACTCGCTTTGAGGTCTCCTTTCTCATTTGAAAAAGTGTGTTTGGCTGCCTTCAGCTGGGCTGTGAGCCGACGTGGCTGCGACATAAAAGTGCAGATTATTCCACTTGGCATCCATTAAGGTGACTCAGCCTCATCCAAATGTGACCCAGTGCTGCTTTTCCTTCATCTTGCTTCTTTGTGCCACTTCTGGATGCTGACTTTGTTCCCTTTTGCTGTCTTTTGCTGGGCGCTGACGCAGTGCGTGCCAGCACTGCCTGTACTGGGCCTGAAAGGGAACCAAAACCAACGCCCTACTGAGGGTGACTTCCTGTGAGAGACGCTGAGCAGGTTCAAAAGCGCTTCAAAAGGTGCACTTTATGAAGAAAAAATAGCGCTCGCGCTGACCTCTGATCAGCCTGGCAGTTTGGCGGGGTGCTCGTGTTAGTCGGGTCTAGCGCAACCTGGCGTACCTGATAGCTGATTTACGTTGCAGTCACACAAGTGGAAAAAGAAGAGAAGCACCGTTACCCTCAAAACATGTAACATGCACTTTCACTCTCGTGCCACAAAATGCAAAGAAAAAGCCAAACGCCTTTGATGCTTCGCATGATATCGTCCACGACCGTGGTCCGAATTCACCAGAATTTGTGCAATTTTAGAGATATATTTGCTCAAAGACAAATGATATCATATGTGCAGCCCTCCCTCGTTTATAGGGGTTAACTGGTTCCAGACCCGACCGCGTTAAATGAATTTCCGTGATATACTGCAGCATTCAATGTTAATAAATGGAATATTTTAGTAGTTGTAGTTTAGTAGTTGGAGCATAGAAAACCTGTTTATGACTTTCTAAATATGCTTTTTAACATGATTAGAGCCCTGGAGACATGAAATAACACCCCAATGGTCACCTTTACACTCCTGTTATTCATTGTTTACGCCACTTGAGACGGCCGCTAGGTGGCGAACTAACCAGTTAGCGAGCTAACCAGTTAGCCTCGAATTTATTTCTTCTAAACTTAAGAAGCCAAAAACTTACCACTTCCACACAGCATGGGAGGATAACTTTTTTTTTTCACAGTGGTGTGAGCCATGCCATGGCTGACTCCATGACTTCATGCAGCGTTAAGGTAATGTCACGCAAGCTAATGTCTCACCAATGTTTTGTGTCATTACTGCCACCTAGTGAGCAGAATAGTACGACTACATTTCAGAAAAAACACCATATAGCGAGGGAGCGATAATCAAAATGCGATATTGTTGTATTATCGCTGTATTAAAAACATCATGTCATAATAATTTTAAAACTAGATATTATTCATCATATGAAATGTGATTATTGAAATAATTATTATATAAAAATTTAATTATTTTATTGTATTCATCATTTAGAGTGTAATTTTGAAAATAATTCTAAAAAATGAGTTATTTTCTAAGGTGGTTCATATAAAATACATGATTATAAATGATATTATTAAACGCATGTTTGTTATACGTATCGTGCAAGAAAGAATATCTAATATTACAAATCGCTATGACGCATACGTGCATCGTGTGCGTTGACTCACGCGTCACTCTGCAGTTAATGTGCGGGCTGGAATAAAAAAACACATTCTAGCAGTCGGACGGGGCTCCCTTTATCCGTTTTCTAGTTTGCGTTGCCGTTGGGTAGTAGGACTTAGGACCAAGGTGTAACTAGTAGTGTCCTGTGGGTGAGGACGTCCTCGTGCATTGGATGTTATGTTCAACGTTAGGAGCCCCATTGAACGGCGTGACTGCAGAAGGAGTTAAAAAAGGCTCACCTTGTGAAAGATGGACCTTGTCATGTCGTTGAAGGATGTAATCACACCAGGAGCAGAACGGGATCAATCACTCGCCGAGACCGCCCGTGATCAATCATCTTCAAGGTTTCAAAAATGTGCTCTTCATTTTCCAGCGGCGCCAACTGCATCGCTTTCGTGAGGATGCGACTACGTAGCGGCCATTAAAAGTGGCTGCTAATTGCCGGAGTTCATCCTCACAAACTTCTAAGACTTTTGCTGTCGCCACTTTAAGTCCAGGGGCCAATTATCTCCAGAAAAGCACTGAAGACGTCCCACTCTAATAAACAGCTCGTAGCCTGGCTGGTGTCTTTTATTGCATTTATTTCATGAAGAGTCCAGCTGGAGGAGAGCCACACTTTAATATTCCAGTGTGATAGTCAAACCTCCTCACTCGCTTTCATTTCTCCTCTTTTCATGTTTTGTATCAATGAAATCCTGTCAAGACATCGTACATTCCAATTCACCGACGACCGTAGCGCTGCTTCCAACAACAAAAATCCCCGGATAGCCTCAAATGAGCCCTCTCGTGGCCGTGAGTTGTACGGCGCGTCCGAAAAGTATTCACAGCGCTTTTTCCACCTTTTGTTATTCGTCTGCCTTCTTCCTAAATGGAATTCATTCATTTCTTCCTTGAAAAGTCAACACACAAACCCAACAATGATGACGTTAAAATGAAAGTTTGCAAATGTAATAAAAATAAATAACGTAAGTGTACATAAGCATTCACTGCCTGCAAAGTGAGCCCACCCTGATCCTCCTTGAGATGTTTCCACCTGTTGTACCTTCAGTTGACCTGCACTTTATTTCACATCGGAGTGAAGCTGTAAGCCCTGTGGATACTTTTCGGATGCGCTCCATAGGACATGAACTCTTTTTCGCCATTTTGTTTATGATTTGGTATCAGCTGCAAAAAGGGCTCGTCTTTGATTAGTCGGTAGTGACCTTAAAGTTGCATTTTAGGAGGATTTTTTGATGCATTGTCATCAGCAGAATTGATTAACGTTAGGAAAACATTGTTCTTTATAAAATAAACTTTATAAAATACACCAGGTGGTCAATAAAAAATAAATAAAACTTGTGCCGTGGTAAGAAATGCATTTCATAGCGTGATGTCATTTGTATTGAATTAGCAGGATTAATGAACCTGGAGAAAGTAGTAGAATGTATCAAATAAACTCAAATAATACAATGAATAAACTATTAAATCTTGAAAAATGACGTAAAACAACTTTTTGAATTTGTGTATGTTTTTGTATGTGACGGTAACAGCATTTGCTCCGCTTTGTGCAAGTTGAACGTAACAGACGCCAAACGTTTCCTGCTAAGTTGCATGAGGCCAGCAGAGGGGTTGAAGTGTAAGGAAGGTTTAAGGAGGAATGGGTAAATACATAAAAGCTAATGTTCCTCAATTTCGCTGAGGCGACGGAGGGAGGGGTGCGGGTTGCAGAGGTTATGGAACAAAAAGCGATGGATGACTCCCAGCGGTGTCGTCGCGGAGGAGACTTCTCTTCCCACACAGACTGGCTCAGCACTTGTTCCTCCCTCTGTCCTCACATTCCCGATCGAAACGCTGTAAAACGCACGCTTAATTGCAGCGCTAACTCAATCAGTGAGGACTCGCAGGGCATATTGCGCTCCTGTGTGCGTGCGCGTGTGTGTGTGTGCGTGTTCACCGGTGGCCTGATGTGTGCACGAGTAATGAGTTTTGGTGCTGAGGTGCGGGGGGGGTGGCGAGCTTAGCTTGTCGGCGCCTGGGGACTCCATTGGAAGGCTCTTGTCAGTGGCAAACAGACAATTGGAATGAATGGCCTTTTAAGGCGCCTCATCTCTGGCACGGGTAATTTATCCTGCCGTTGAGCCTTATGTTGATTACCTCAGAGGATGCTCGCCGGTCGTCAGTGGCGACGCAGCGCTGACCTCGTCTGTTTCAACACAGCTCGATGGCAACAGTGCGAGCTCTTTGGCAATCTTCAAGCGTAGACCAAGAACCGTGCACAAGTCAGAACTGCGGGTTCTCGTCTCGTCCTGGGACCCACGGTTTCCCGTAGTCCACTTTCATACATTTTGTGCATAAAGGGGGGGCCCTATCTTGCTATGTCAGGGGCTTTTAGAACGATACTGGTTCCCAGTGGGGCACCTGAAAGTGAAAGTAACAGTAAAGAAGTATTGGCTGTTGGATAAAACTGGATGCTTATTGGAGAATCGGTATCAAAGCTGTCCGTGAAGTAGCCAAAGCAGAAGCGCAGTGCCTGTAAAGCCAAGGTCGCGACCACTTGTACGCGGTCTTACGGCCGGTCTACGTGCAAAAAACCCAAGGAACGCACAGAGGGCGTGCGTGTGACGTCCCAAGACTGGCCGCAGAGATTCTTTGTCATGTCAAACAAACTCTGCAGCTGCTTACGTTTTTTTCAGGTTGCAAGACAAACGTGAACACTTCGTACGTCCTCGTGCGTCGTCCGTACGGCCACCGTGTGTCTGTCTTATGTTTTGCTGTATCGCACTCCATATGTGTCGTGCGCCACACCTCATTAGTGCGGCCAATGCATGCTCAGATATTTTGTACGTCCTCCATGCGTGGCTCTTTACGGTCACCACAACTATGTTCTCCTCCAACAAAAACGCAAGTCATTTTGTCAGCACGCGTCCTGAAAGCAGCAGCGACAAAACAAGTGGCCAAACAAGCACTTTTGCAACGTTAATTAGACTGCGACAAGAGCGTTAATGCAAAAGTCAATCTTGAAATGGAATCTCATAATAATAAAAGCGTTTTGTACGAGTGCTCGGTCATAAATGAGGCAAAATTCAAATGTAATTGCAGGAAGTGGAGGCGCTTACTTCACTGTAATGCCGCTCTCTCCTTCTGCTGTGGTTTATTTCCTCTAAGGAGTTAGAGGCCACAATGAAACGTTATTGTGTTCTTCTGCGGCAAGCTTGTCAAAAACAACAACAATGGTGTGTTCCTGGCAGGCTGCTGCTTTCTTGTTCACCTCTTTGCACACCCCGGGGCGACAATTTAGGGTGAAGGCGGGGTGCGGCGGGAACGAAAACATCTTTCTGGCCTTGGACATTTCATAACTCTTTTCATTACAGTACATGTCTGCAGCATTTCTGATAAAAATGGGAATTTTTTTTTGATAATTGTCCATTTAACCCTTAGGAGTCCAGGGTAGCAGTTTAACGTACTTGGGTGTTTACTTTTATATCTCGCCGCCAAATCTTCTTACCTTGCCTCACATGTGCTACTGTACAGTTTTTTTGTGTACAGTGTTGACACGTTAATGGCTGAGGTGTAATTCTCCCTTTGTACTGTATAACCAACTCATAACAATGCAAATATAACGTCTGTAAATCAATTAATACCAAAGACGTAGTTCTACGTTTTCATAAACCCGAATGCCCGATGCCAACAGCACTTTTTGGCGCCAGAGGCAAAAAGAGGTGATGACGGAATTCTCCGCTAATGCATATTTCACTTCAGAGCAATCTTAAGCCATAAAAACGGCCACAAGGTGGCAGAAGTGCATTCGCTAAGAGCTCGGCAGAGATCAGTCGGGCGGTAAAAACACACATGACAGGAAGGAGGAAGTGAGAGAGCGTGGAGGAGTGTAGCGTGCGGAAGGTTACGCATCCACACGCTCTTTACGTATGAGAAATACAATAGCTTGTATTATGTTTAGTTGAAGCTCTTACCACTGTTAGATTGCGCAGGTGTACCTAATGTTGTGGCCTGTGCGTGTTCCCCAGTATATTTATATATATATATATATATATATATATATATATATATATATATATTTATTATATTATTATTATAGGTTATCATTTGTTGCTACCAGCAATATCCTCCAAAGAGCTCTTATTAGACAGGATGTGAGAGATGCTCTGCTCACTCCTGTCCGTGACTCACACTTCCTGTCCTTCCTCCTCCGTATCCGCCTTCCCTTGGTAGGCCTCACCAGTTTGCTGCAGCCCTTCCTAACGAGCCACACACTCCTGAAGGAAAATGATGATGAGACAGCAAAACTAGAGCGGTAGTAGCGGCGGAAAAGGGAGCGTGGGAATAAGCCTCGGGATGGGAGAGAATGAGAGCCATCAGTCTTTTTGCTGCACATACTGTGTACAGTATAGCCTACAATACAGTATCACATATCTCCTTCCTTTATATTTATATACACACACACACACACACACACACACACACACGCTGGTCCCTGGAGAGCTTCTCTTCTCCATCCAGGCTTCTTTACTCTTTGTTGTCATCATTCAACGCATCCTCCGCCCTCTCAATCGTCTCCCCTAAGTTATTAAATCTCCCCCATCTCTGTTCTGACTGCCCTGTGCGGCTAAGTGGACTGCTTATGTAACGTCGTACACCTACAGGGAACGACCAGCTTGTTCTCCTCCATCCTTTTGTTTTCCATCTGCACCGCCTTGACTTACACCTCCTCTGCTTTTATCCCCGTTTCCTTCCTGCTACAACCACTTAGCTAACAAATAAGTCTGCCGTTAATAAGCCTGAGAATGTTTCTCATACAGTATCCTGTCTCATTTTGGTGTACAGCCATGGAACCATGAAGAGAGCACCCTTGTTGCTTCAGTTTAAGGATCCATTAGAATGCCTGGTACAAGTAAAGGTGCGTTTCTTTGGACGAATATAATGATGATAACAAATAGAGCTGACATCTGGCAACTTCCATGGTTTTCTTGATGATAAGAAACTAAAGGCAACTAAAGATTGCCTTTAGTTGTGTCAGGCATTCAAATGAACAAGAAACTGAAGAAACAAGGGTGCTCCCATCATTTTTTTCATGACTGTCTATTGTGGCAACTGGAGGTTTCCGCAATCGGCAGCGTGTGCTCTGGTAAGAGTGAGGAAGTGTGGATGTCAATAAATGGCCTTTATCGTCCACCACAGCTTCAAGTATTGTCGTTAAAACGCAGGAAAAGTCAACAACTTAACACAAATTATAACCTGTGGTTGGTGGACGACGACGCAAAACTACAAGATTGTACCGTTTTTTTAAACATATTTTTATTTCTTTTACGTAGAATGCGACTTCATGCTTCACGTTAGTATGAGACAAAGAGGGCTCTACCATTTGCATTTTGGTGCGGGGGACGCTTCCATCGTGACTCAAATGGCAAAGACACGCATTTTCTCTAAGAAATCATGGAAAGAAATCGTAGTGGTTTGTTTGTCCCCATGTGAGCTAGCGAGACGCATGACGTCAAATGCGAGAATTAAACATACCAGACTGTACCATTTGCCTTCTGGTGCGGGGGGACGCTTCCATTGTGACTCAAAAATCACAAAAAGAGAGCGTTATTCCTGTCACAATATTAAGAAAACATGTTAGCTAGCAGGTAATGATGTAAAATGGGGCTGGGCGATGTGGACCAAAACTCATATCCCGATATATTTAGGTTGAACATCGATAAACGATATATATCCCGCTATTTTTTTAAGCAAAGTGAGTTCGGACAAAATCGAAGCCAAATATGCATGTCAAGTTGTTATATTAAAAGAAATACTTAACATGAGGATGATTTGGGGAAATTTTAAAGCTTCATGCATGGAAAAAATCTTAGCTTAAAATAGCCTCTCAAATAAAGTAGGCTATTCTCTTTTTGAAATAAATATAGAAAAAGAAATTTACATTTAAATTGAACAGTGGTATTTTTGAGGTAAACATTTTTACTCAAAGACACGAGCGTGTCCTTATTTGTGCCAGGAACACCAACCTGTCAAGTGCATCAGGCTTAGCAACGGTCTGTCTGACTTCCTTGTACACTTGTGGGAGAGCTTGCCGTGCTAAATAAGTGTGACTGCGAAGCGCGCTGGACGTGGCGAGTCCTGCCGAATCGTTTTCAGCAGGTTTTCAAGGCCGTTGTTTTCCACTGTTGCAACGGTGCAACGTGATAGGACACCCCCTCATAATGGCGCACGTCTTTGCTGTTCCTTTCACGAGGAACGCAACAGGAGCGCGGCAGACAGCGTGCAGCTTCACACACTTTTAAGGTGGTGAAAAAGAATTGTTATGCTCCGCATCGGAAGGACCTCCGCATTGCTGAGCTTCCGCTTCTTCCTTGCTGACTGATTCTTCCACCGCCGACGCCGCCGGGCTTCTGCTCCGCCCCTCCTCCCTCCTCCTGCATGCAGGGATAAGGGAGATACAGTGCAAATCCAGTCTATATCCATATCAACGATGCGGTTGCTTTTGATATCGTGCTTAAAGTAAATATCGATATTTTTGAAATATGGATGTTTCGCCCAGCCCTAAGGTAAAATGTGAGAATGAAACATACCAGACTGTACCATTCTGCAGTCTGCTCACTGGGACTCACAACTGCAAAAAGAGAATACGTTTGTGTCACAACATTAAAAAATGGCCCTGCTAGGAAAATTTCAGAAAACTGTCTTTTGTGGAAAATGAATAATCACGGTTTTTGAAAATCTCTGAATGTTCTGAACTCCTGTTTCTATAGTGTGGATGTAGCGTGACTTCCGATATACAGTAGCCCTTCCTCTTCTTTCGTCCACAAGCTGACACTAGTTGACTCAACGGAGCCCCTGCTGGTTGCCGCCAAGTACTGCACTGTTGCCTTCGACCTCGTCACACATGTGCAGCCATGATATTTCTCAATGAGTGTCACACACACACACACACACACACACACACACACACACTACTACACACCCTTTGTTCCCCCGTTTTCATCTCCCGTGTATCTCCTATCTACCCGTCCTCCATCCTGCCTCCACCACTCTAAATATGGCCTCCTTTTGACAAAACGACGCATCTAAAAAGCTGACGAGACGAGGAGAACAAGCGCGGGGTTAAAGAGACTCGATATTCATCTCATCCTCGTGTGTGATGATGATAACGAGCCAGCGGAAGAAGGCTTGTTGTTCCGCTCCGATGGCAAAGATGATGGATCAAGGTGTGAAATTCCTCGCGCTCATTTTCTAATTAAATACTGCGCTCTCTCCCGGGGATTCAACTCATAACACGACCATGTTTGTGGACGTGAATCAGATGTGTGTGTGTGTGTGTGTGTGTGTGTAGTGTAGATGGCAGTGATGGCTTCCTCCTTTTGTGCAAAACGTGGAACAAAGAGGATGAGAGAAAAAGAAGTGGAGGTGTGGTCTGGAAGCACCAATGCAGCACAACAGCACCATCTACTGATGCAAATGAGTCATCACAGCTGCACGCATGACTGAGGAGACCTTTTAATGGCTGTCATTTGCATAATCAGTTGATTTAGTATCAATATGAATATGCAATCATCTCACTCATTCTCTGCATGCAGCGGTGCATACAAGAGGTGCTTAACACAAAGCTCCCCCTGTCTGCAATGGCGCGAGCAAAGTATTGATCCATCAGAAATGCTGCGCAGAAGGTAAAGCATGGTTGTTCTCCCCCGCTTGTCTCAAGCAGGATGAAAGCATCGATAGGCCCTTTTGGACCACAGCGACACTAGGCGGTGTATGGAAACACATATGTTCTCTTTCATGGACCCGGAGTCCTGGAGCCAAAATAGGATTTTACTGTATTATTTTCAGTATAATTATTTTTTGTAGTGTTAATTGTGGTTGTATTTGTTTTTGTGTTTGACTTTTGTAATTCAGTATGTTTGGATTAAAAAAAAAAGTTTGCATTATGTTAGTATATTATTTGTATTATCATTGGTTGGGTATATTTTTAATTATTGTTATCATTATGTTAGTATATTATTTGTATTATCATTGGTTGGGTATATTTTTGTGTTTTTTTTACTGCCTTCATTTTTTATTTCACTTTTGCATTTGCCCACATTTACCGCCTTTATTTTTATGTCATTTGTACGTTGTGATTGAATTATATTATGGTTAGCTTTAGAATGTTTTCATTTTGTGCGGTTGTGTTCTTTTTAATGTGTGCGCCAAGTTTGTGTCGTTTGGAAAAGAACTGCCTTCATTTCATTGCGAATGTTGGGAAGCCACGCTACCTTTATGTTATGTTTAATGATGCTGTTGGCGTTTACTTTATTATCGAGCATTAGGGTATTTTATGTTTTCATTTGTTCATTTTAAAAATACTGATTACTTATTTATGTTTTTTTAATTGATTATTTTTGATATTTCTTATACCCAAATGTTATCATTTGCTGGCTTTATTTTCTTGTTTTTCCTGGCTTATGTTTGCATTGCAATCGTGACGTAATTAGCTTTATTTTTCACTACTGCATTCATTTTGAATATTTGTGTTTTTGTGTTGAAATGCTGTTCGTATTTGAGTGTATCATCTTACCATCATAGAGTTTGTGCCGTCGTGGTTCAGGGGAAGGTTAACACGTGTCTGCCGTGCGTGTTTCCATGCAGGCTGCGGAGGGAAGGCTACACGGTGCAGGTGAGCGTCAACGACTACCTGGACATCTACTGCCCGCACTACAACACCAGCCTTCGGGGGACGCTAGAGCGCAGCGTGGCCGAGCAGTACATCCTCTACATGGTCAGCTACCGCGGCTACCTGACCTGCGACCCCCGGCTGGGCTTCAAGCGCTGGGAGTGCAACCGGCCGCACGCGCCCCACGCGCCCATCAAGTTCTCGGAGAAGTTCCAGCGCTACAGCGCCTTCTCGCTGGGCTACGAGTTCACCGTGGGCCAGGAGTACTACTACATCTGTCAGTCAGACACGCGCCTCGTATGTGTACCATGACGGTACCGTGCTGACTTGCTGTCTTTGTCCTGCTTTAGCCACGCCCACCCACCATCACCACGGCCACGGCTGCCTGAGGATGAGAGTGTACGTCTGCTGCTCCACCGGTGAGACCGTCACGTCATCTCACTTCTTGACATTCCCACACAACAAAGACGTAATATTCCTGTCTGTCTCCTTGACCCCTCCTCCGACTTGTCTCGTTTGAGGGTGCCCGCTGCTCTCCGTCGTGTTAGCCAATGTTATTTTTACCAGCAGCCCGCAGGTCTTCTTCATCGCCCCCCACGCCTCCCCCCACTCCATCCATCTCTTCTAACCTTGTCAGCACTCATACATCCAACACTCGGGCCAGTGTCAGCCCCCCCCGTCCTCCCATGTCACGGCTAATATGTCCAACATGCCTCCGCGTGCCTGTCGGCGTCATTCTCATTATTCAACTATTGAGTGGGTGCCCGCGTGTGGCCATCTTGCTGCATTTGGGTCATCCCGCTTTCTATCTGGAGTAACTTTTTTAATGCGGGGTTGACGCCAGTGTCGCCCCCACCTGGTGGAAATTTGCAACCTTTATGACTGCCGTTCACATGTTCCCGTCTCGTATGAAACTGGTGGAAAGTCATACCGAGGGCCCGTTCACTGCTGCATGCAGCGTTACTGTTTTTTGGCGTGCATGTTTTCTTCTAAGAAACCAAGTATTTCCCTAATACAGACTAAGCTGCATTTCTTCGACTTATTTGGAGATGTAAGATCAGATAAAGGATGAGCTGTGCCTTTATTAGTCCCACAAGGGGAAATTCCAGGTTTACAGCAGCAAAAGCAGAGAACAAAAGCACACAAGAGCATGGAAAGTGCAACATCAAAGTAATCCAAATCAAGAAGTTACAGTATATCCACTAGTTACAGCTATGTCCATGTTGATCAGCCACAGGTTTATTGCACAGTTTATTGCACGGTTATTGTACAGGATTATTGGAGCAGTTTCTATTATGGAGTCTGATTAACTACACTTAAGTTCCCTCCTGTAGGCTGACCTCCATTTTTCCCAATTATTTGTTTGCCTATTTAAATGATATGCATTTATTCATGTTTTATTTCCTTTATTGTTATTATTCATTCCATTGGCGTTCCTTTTCACAGGCTAACCTTCACATTGCCATTAGTTGCCGTGGGAAATGATCAACTATATATAATAAATATTCAGAAAATGTTGCCAGAGGTGCATGAAAAATAAATAAGCAATAATGATATTGATAATAATGCTGAGTTTTGACTTGCGTTGTCCCTAATTACATTGCCCTGGGGTACAAACGGCACGCTTTCTGTGTGGTTCTTTTGGTTTTGTTTACCTGAGCTGTCAGATGAGAAATAAATGTTTCCAATGTGTGCTTAAGGTGATGATTCTACGAAGGAGCACCACAGACACTCGCTGCCACTCAGAAAAGCGATAAAAGGCGTAAAGATGTTTGCAGTTACATGCTCATCATCGTCAACGTCATTATTCTCACGCTGTGGTGATGCTTTTCATCCACACAACAAAGTCCGGGATGGGACATTGTGTGTATATAATTCAACATGGCTTCCTCTTGTTGTTTTAATTGTCTCCTTTCACGTTTTGTCTCCTCTGCCAGTCTCCCAAGCGGACGACGACTCCAGCCAGACTTCCACCGCCTACACAGTGAGGCCTAGTATCAAAATACACAACATCGGTGGGTGACTCTTTGCTTCCTTCTCCACTATTTGGCTGAGAAATGTGATTTAAATCCCGACTAACGCACACAAACGAGGCTGCAAGTGTGCTTCGACACGTCTGAGCCGGTTGACGTCGGTCTTGCAGCTCAACTTGCGTGACTCACGGATCGTTATTGATATTCATTCCAGGCGTGCTCTTCCCACGGGCGTCTTTGTGTAAACTATGTTATGTACACAAATGAATCCAATTATCACTGGGAGGGAAAAAAATATTGATGCTACGCGCGGTCGTATTTCACCTTGTGTGGGCGCGTGGTGACGGCCGTGGTGCTTTGGCCTCGTCATGCTGCTAAATAAGGTCTTGGTGTGATGCGCACCGACACAAACTACAGCCACAATAATCCAAACATTATGAACATAGAATAGCACTTCTGAACTGTGAGTTTCTCTTGGAGATCAATAAAGTATCTGCCTAATGTGAATCCACGCTTCCACTGTCACACACCTCCTGCGTACAACTTCATGAAATCCACCATTCAATCCTGCAATAACTGGCGAGAGGCTGCTTAAAACTCATCATATATAACAATTTAATAATGATTCGGAGTGCATGAGAAAGCAAAACCGTCTGTGCCTTATAAAGTGGCCAGTGAGTGGTAGAAAAGCAGACCTTGCTGGAGTGTTTATGTGCATTTGACCCAAATATCCTACGTAACAGAGGCAGCTCCAACCTTCCTTTGTCCTCATAACGCATTCCGCAAGCTCTGCAAGGGTCGCAGTGAGAGGTGCATGTTTACGTAAAAGAGGGTCTACGTCTCCGTCCTGCTTTTGCTTGTTTCTGTGATGAAGCGTGACCTGCATAGAGGGAGACAAGTGGGCGATTTAAGGGAGAACATCCAGACAGTTTATACCTGAATGTTGTAACTTGGATTCTACGTCGATGACATGTGTGCCAGTGGGCTTTTGCATTCTGCAATGCATTCTGGGACTTCTATTCAGTATTTTACAGCACTGGGGAGGCACATTGTACCTTAATACAATTACAGTTGATACTTTAAAAGCTGCTAGAATGAAAACGCCAGCGCTGCCCTTGCACGGTGCGAGACGATGGCGGCCTGCGGTCGTAGCAAGTTATCCAAAACACCGTCCTTACGTTGCACGATGCAGCAATCAGTGTCAGCTTGCTGTGGCCTTTATGAGGCGAGAGACAAGCAGGCCAAAGTGCCTTGGGGGGGTAAAGTGAGATAAGATGTCTGGTTGGATAAATGAAGAAGTTGTGATGCCAAGTCGATGCCACGCTTGATGGTGGACTTGCTGGCAACATGTTGTTATTCTTCTACAGTACATATCAGGACAGTGGGGGCGGTGCGGTCTACTTCCTGAAATCAATAACGTTGTTTGGCACATTATTTGTACAATGCAGACTGAAGCTTCCGTTTTTTTTTTCTTGGAATAATATTATATGCCTTTTTGTACCAGGCATGTATTTCTATGTAATTGTATGACATGCTAGTAAAATGAAAATGTTACTGATCATCTTTTTTCCACAAAATATATATATTTTTTTTTCCGTAATTTTTTGACTTTGTTCTTGGAATATTACTTTTTTTCCTCAAGTTTTTTTCCTGAAAAATGACGACATGTTTTTATTGTAGGGCTTTTTTGCAATATTTCTACTTTTTACTCACATAAATGTTTTTCCTCACAGAATGATGTGCCTTTTTCCACTTTCTCGTAGAGTTGCACATTTTTATCATAACATTCTGACTTTTTACACGGAAAAATAAATGTCTTGTAATATTCAGACCTCGAAAATTGTATTTTTTTTTTTTTTACTCATAACTGTCTGGCTTTTTACTCATAAAAGTACGTTTTTGAAATACATGGACTTTCTTGTAGAATTACACATCTCTATCATAGCATTCAGCCTTTTTACCCATAAAAATAAATGTTTTATAATATTACGACCTTCTCATAATTTTTTAAAATTTGTACTCTTAAAAGTACATTTTTGTTATATCTCGACTTTCTTGTAGAATTAAGCATTTTCATCATGACTTTTGACTTGCAAAATAAAATCTTTTGTAATGTTCCGACATTCTGACTTTTTAGTCGTGAAAATCATTCTCTTTTTTGTCGTGTTTCGACTTTCTGGTAAAATGACACCTGTTTCGCTGTAGCATTATGACTTTGTTTGTCGAGTGAGGCCGACGTATTCTTTTTTACAATGCAGAGAGAGAGGATGCAGCCTTGACCTAACGTGCATGTTTTTAGCTTCTGGGGGAATCCAGATTACGCAGACAAAACGGCGATAGTGCAAACCGCAGCACCACCGTGACGTTCTCCGGTCGCGCCGCCTCGTACTTAACGACGTGAGACAGCGCTGCTGTGTCTGAATTCTTGCCGCATATTTGTGGAAGTCAGCAGGCTGCAATAAGAGGATCACTCATCCACATGCAAAGACAACTTAGGAAAAAGAGCAGTCGGTCTGGCTTCTGTGACTTGAAGTCCTGGGGTGGCCAGTGCAACATATGAAAAGCACTGAAAGGTCAAATGACTGCAAAAGCAGCCCTAGGTTTTTGCTGTTTTTGCTGTTTTTTTCCACCACATAAACCAAAAAGGTCAACATTCCCGCTCAGCCGCCTCGCTGGGAATTCCTGGCGATCCACAGCGCTTTAAATCAAACGTGTCCTCGATGTAGGCCACTGCATTGATGTGATGAAGAAGAACAAGGAGAACAAGTCAGAACATATGAGATACATTTTGTCAGTCCTGTCTGTGCTCCTCGGGGCTGAGCCGGCGTGGGTGTCAGCCGGTCCATCCGCTTGTTGCGATCCACTAGAATACGTCTACTCTTCTTCTTATCGCTCCAAATATTCTCATCACAAGACTGCGGGCCTTCTTGTTTTGCGATAACGTCATGTGTCGTATCGTTATGTCTCAAGGTACGCTTACGCTACTCCACTCGCACTGGAAAATATCAACGCTGCGATGTGTCGCGCTGTCGCATTATATATCAATATTGTACGGTATCACTACACCGCCAGTATCAAATGTATGATACATCGCAATGTCGTTACTTGACGCTGGAGTCACAAAATAATACATTGTCGTATCAAAGAGTTTATTACTTACTACTTTAGTTTGTCATTTCCAGGCGTTTTTTTTTCCCAAATGATGCTTTTATTATTGTAAAATGACATTTTTTCTCATCATATAGTACATTTCCTCTCATAGAGTTCTAAGTTTTATTCGTAGAATTTTTCCCCGGAATATTACAGAATAATATTCTTGTAAAAATTACAATTTTTTTCACTAATGCGAGTGCATTCATTCGCTGTTGTCTATCATGATGTTAGACAAGAGTGATGATTGCTAACCAAGCGAGCTGTTTGCGTCCAGTAGCGACGCTGCCTCCACATAATGTGAAGCATTATGCAGAGAAAAAGGGAGTAATAATGACCAATCCTCGTCTACTTTTTAGCAAATCATTCAAATCGTCCTCTCTCTCCGCAGCTCTTTGGCCGTGTTTCCCCCCCTCCTTGGGCTAATGTTCTTGTTGTGTCTAATCAATGGCCAGGCAGCGCTAATTTGGTCTGATTGAAAAGCCCTGCAGGATAAAAACATCATTAGTATGAAAAGACGCCTGTTTCATTTCCATTCTCTTACATGAAGCCGATGATGATAATTGCTGCTTTGTTGATAATGACATCATGTCTCCTTCTCGTATTTGCATGCATCATGCTGATGAATTCGTAACATTGGAATGCTTTTGTTGCCTTCATCCTGGATTTAAAAAATATATATTTCTACCAGTTAACAGTTAGCATGTTGATTTCTTTTAAAACGTGTAATTTTACGAGATAGTGGGAACATCAATAAAAATGCATTTTACGAATACAAAGCCAGAATTTTACCATTAGGCCTGTCATGGTAACAAATTGTGCTAAAAATTATCGTTGATAATTGATATCATCGACCATTTATTTTTTCGTTGTCATGAGAGGTGTAATTCACATTTGAACCACTAGATTGTACTCAAGTATAGTGTACCGTACCTGTGTGATCCACATTAGCTCGACACAGATGTTTCCTGTATCATACAAGCAACTTCTGAGCCCATATTTGAAAAGGAAACAAACAAAGTCAGAATATTGCCATAAAAATGTATAATTTAACAAGAATGCTGTCGCATTTCAAAAAATGATTTTTTTTTAATGGAATGTTATGATTTAAAAAAATAATATGTAATTTTACATGAATGCTGGAACATTTTTAAAAAATAACTTGCATGTTTACGAGTAAATATCTTGATATTATAATGTCATTTTACGATAAAAATGTGTTATAAGGAGGGGGGGGAAATCCTAATAGTCCAAGAAAAGAAAAAAGGTCATATTACAAAGTCCTAATGTTGCGATAAAAAAATGTGTAATTTTACGCGTAAAACAGAACATTAGATGAGATTAATTTTTCCGAGTAATTTTTCAGATTAAAAAAAATCACACAAAAAGTTTCAAAGGTGGAATATTGTGGTGTAATTTTAGGAAAAAGCATTTTGAAAATCCCTCATAATACTATGAGAATTTTTTCCATAAAAGTAGGCCTTGGTTTTCAGCTACGTTCATGTTTGTTTTGTTTTTTTCACACACACTCTTTCTTCCATGTGCAGATGAGTATAACCCCGAAGTTCCCAAGCTGGAGAAGAGCGTGAGCGGCAGCAGCCCGTCGCGTGACCGCCTCCTCCTCACCGTGGCCGCCATGCTGCTCGTCGGCACCCCCCTTCTGTCCTAGCGACGCCGCTCGGACCACGCCTTTTGGTCCAAAGGGCTTCACCGAGACGTCGAACCAACAAGAAGACGAATGATTGGATTTTAAAAAAAACAAAAAAAAACAAGTTGGAGAGGCCTTTTTTTTAATTGTTTGCTTTACAACGTTGTGTCACATGATCATTTCAGGCATCATGTGACCACATGCAGACTCTTGTTGAGGAAGTCACTGTCAATCAAACTGATGACACAATCGTAGCATCGGGACGGATTAAGGATGTTGAACTTTTGAATAAAATGGACGGACGGCAGCTTTTGTCCAGGACCGTGAAGAATGTGCTCACTTATTTCAGAAATTTAAAGGAGGCCTTTCCTGAACATCCATTTTCCTCCTCCTCTCTTTCTCTCTGTGGATATATTTAGTTTCTTAGAGGATAGCGAGCGCTGTCTTAGTCCTTTCTGCCTGTTTCCTGCCTTCACAACTCGACACAACAAAGACCTTGATGGCACTTAGTTGGTGGTCCAGTAGATCCAGTGTTAGATACTCTACGTCTTTCACCCCTTTCACCTGCAGACGTCTTCAAGGAACGTTCACCCTTCACCTCACCTTACCATCCTTCTTCTCATACTAGACAACCTCGTCTTATTCCTGCCAATGAACGAGTACTAGGGACACTGCAAAGGACAGAAAGAACCATTATTACCAGGATAAAGTCACAGAGAAAAGCCCCAATATTAAGGGAGAAGCAGAATTATAATACATTTGGAACGTTGCGTGCCAAAATTGTCATTTTTTGGACGAAATAG
This sequence comes from Dunckerocampus dactyliophorus, assembly GCF_027744805.1. Lineage (NCBI taxonomy): Eukaryota > Metazoa > Chordata > Actinopteri > Syngnathiformes > Syngnathidae > Dunckerocampus > Dunckerocampus dactyliophorus. Next base: position 16,212,415 of record NC_072838.1, on the reverse strand, counting down.
TTGTGATCCTATGAGAATGGAAAATAGGCTTAATTGGATTGACATTGTTCCTTATGGGAAATTTTGATTTGGTTAGAGTCGGACGTTCTTGAACGAATTAATGACGCTAACCAAAGTTCCACTGTAAAAACATCCACTTTTCTCGCAAAATTCTGACTTTATTCTTGTAATTTTTCGATTTTTTCATCCTTTTTTGCGATAGAGTATTAGGGCCGCATTGAAGAAAAATATGAGATTTTGAGAATGAAGTTGTAAATTTACAAGAATAAAGTCGTAACTTTGAGAACAAAGTCATAAATTCACGAGAAAAAACTTGTAAAATACGAGAAACAAAGTTGTACATTTTGCTGTATTTTCCCTCTGACATGATTACACGTAACATTACGACTTTTATTCTTCTAAATTTACAACTTTATTTGCGTAATATTATGACGTTTTTCTTGTAAATTTACGACTTTATTTGCGTAAATGTACAACCTTTTCTTTGTAAGGTTATGCCTTTTTCCTTGTAAATTTACAACTTTATTCTCGTAATATTCCGACTTTATTTGCGTAAAATTATGACTTTTTCACGTAAATTTACGACCTTATTCACATAATATTAGGACTTTTTTCTCGTAAATTTACAACTTTATTCGCGTAAATTTACAACTTTTTTTGTAATTTTACAACTTTTTTTACGACTTTATTCTCGTAGCGTTACGACTTTGTTCTCATAAATTTACGACTTTATCTGCGTAATATTACGACTTTTTTCTCGTAAATTTACGACTGTTCACCTAAATGTACAACCTTTTTTCCGTAAGTTTACAACTTTTTTCTAGTAAATTTAGGACTTTGTTCTCATAAATTTAGGACTTTATTTGTTTAATACAGTATTATTACTTTTTTTCTTGTAAATGTATGACTTTATTCACGTAAATTTACAATCTTTTGTAAGTTCACCACTTTTTTTTTTTAAATGTATGACTTTTTTCTCGTAAATTTACGCCTTTATTCGTGTAAATTTACAACCTTTTTTTGTAAGTTTACGACTTTTTCCTTGTAAATTTGCAACTTTATTCTCGAAATCTCCGATGGTTCTTTTTCAATGTGGCCCTAATACTCTGTGGTACTTTTGAATGTGGCCCTAGTATACTCGACATAATACCTGCCTACAGTGGTGGCCGGCCAGTCAGCGGTGATGGCCGGTTGCCATGGAAATGAGCCCATGCAGTGCAGAAGGTGCCTGAGGAGATTTTTGCTTTTTTGTTTCGACTGTTGTGAGAATGTGCAAAAAAAAAAAAAAAAAAAAAAATCAAGCTCACTTTTTTATATTGTTGTACGAGATGACTTTGCATCAACTGTGCTTGAATTGGTTTCTTTCACCGTTGGAGTTTATTTGTTTATTTGTGATGCACACGAGTTTGCATATGATGGAAGCTGCTGTGCCATGTCGCTTTTTCACTGGGGGGGGGGGGGGGGTTAACAGCAGCTTTGAGAGGCATCAGAGGCGCATGTCACTCACCGTCATGATGGACAGCAGCGTTCCACAGGTGCTGCTTTTGTTGTCATGTGCGTTTGTATCACATGGAATGTGTGTGTGAGGGCGTGTGTGTACACCAGAGAGAAACAAAAGCATCCATTTGTGTGTATGCTCGTCCACGCTTTTGGAGTTTGTGGCACTTAGAAATTTGTTAAGGAGTCGTTTGTAGGATCTTAATATGCAAGCTCGTACGACAGAATGTGCTCTTATTGTTAGTGGGGAGGGGCTTTAGAAGCGCTGGGAGGAGGGGGGGGTCAAAAGCATTTACTTATGTTGAAGACAACCACCGGAAATGTGTTTACCCCGAATGACATAAAAAAAAAAGATAAAAACAAGATCTGTATAAAAGGATGAGCAATTAAAGTCTTTTTTTTGCAAATGTACTTCTGTACATTTATTTCATGATACATCAGTCGTCATTTTCCCCACATTGGCCATGTCCCTCGAATGCAACACAGCCTTCAGACGGGTGAATTTTAAAATGTCACTAGTCCAGGCTGTACCCCGCCTGTCGCCCCAAGTCAGCTGGGATAGGCTCCAGCATGTCCCAGCGACCCTAATGAGGAGAAGCGGCATAGAAGATGGATGGATGGATGGATGGATAATATTAAGAAGATTTGACTTTTACATGCAAGGATTTGTATTATATTTTTGGGAAGAAGTCTAAAATATAATGACAGTAAAATGTTAATATTTCAAGAGGAAAAGTCACAATTTAATGAGACCCAAGTTGGAATTTTATGAGAAAAAATTTACAACAAAAAATTTCGATTTTTTGATGTTCCATTTTCTTTGTGAAGGCTCCATTAATGTTATATCTTTAAACATTGAATATTTACACCTACGGACAAGCATATGGATATTTATATGTAACACATGTTCCTTTTTTGAAAGAAAATCATATCACCATATTGAATTGGGATAAATTAATTTGTTGTATTATTTTTATTTAATTTTATTGCATTATAGATTTTTCTGCAACAAAAGCACCAAAGCATACAGTATGTTGAAGTGTATTAAACAACTATTCTGCTTTCCACCCATAGGTGTCGCCAAAGTGTCCTCCACACTGTGAAGCGCATCAGCCGGAGATGCTGTCCTGTATTTCGGGGCGATTATGCAACAGAATGAGGTTACAGTAAGTCTGCAATGTCACAAAGAACGCATACAAAAAAAGACTATAATAACACTGTGTTGCTAGGCAGATTTCATTAAGCTCACGTGTGAAGATGCTGGAGTGTCACTAGACACAGTGAGTCACTGTCATGGTGGAATAATTAAAAACAACAACAAAAAAAGGAAAAGTGACAGAAAGAGAAAAGAAGTTAAAAATAAAAATAACTTCGGGAATATTATTAAATGTTGTGTAATTGTTGCAGCGATGCTGACCTTCGATAAGAAGAGCGAGTCATCAGGATTAATTTCAAAGTGCAGCTATTTCTGTTCTGTTTTTTAAGTCTTCATCTTGGAGACTTTTGACTCTTCTTTGGCACGCAGATCAAATTGATGTACGACTAGAAGTCCATAGAACACTGTTATTATCACGTGTATTGTTTTTGCTCCACTTCAAAGGTTATACAGTAACTTCCCTCAGGCTCCTCTTCATTAACACGATTGATTACCTCGACTGTGCTAAGTTTTTTTTCTTAAATAACCAAGTAACAAATAAACTATAACTAACTAGACTAGCACTCGCCCGAGGCCGGACATTCCACAGACCAGCGCCTGTTTGGTTGCATTGTACCACTTGTCCCTGATGCAAGTGGATGGTACGGGCAAAAATGAAAGAACACTTGCACCTTTTTCGTGCATCGCAACATGACATAGCACGCAAAAAAATGTCATCATTTTACAAAAAATGTAAGTCTCAATTTTATGAGACAAATGTTAGAATTTTGCGATAGTAAAGTTGGAATATTTTGACAATAAAGTCATATGCTGTTATACAAGTTGTAATATTGTTAGGGAGAAATTATGTCATTTTAAGAGAATAAAGTCATTTTCCAAAAAATACTGTGGAAATATTTCAAGATGTAAGTTGTAATTTTACAGTTTTTATTAAAAAAAAGGAATAAATAAGGAATTATTAGGAATAGGAATGACAAAAATAATATAATAAAATCTAATAATACAAAAATATTTGATGGGAGAAAAAAAGCATATTTGACAAGAATAATGTTATGTTTCGAGTGTGATGTTTTGGGTGTGAAGGAGTACCACATGTAGATAACTAACAAATTCATAGTGCAACTATGCACAGAAATCAATAGTTCTTTACATAAAAACTCAATTTTCCTCATACTTGGCCCAAGGGCCAAAGGTGGGGGGGGAGCACTGAGGTGAGGACGCAATGACACCACTTAGTCTCCTGTGGCGCATGATGCCAAGCTCCTGCAGGTTGACGTTTTATTGGTGGACTAGTCCAAACGTTTCCCATCTGTGCTTTCAATGCATGCAGCACTGAGGGCGGGGAGGCAGGACGTCCTGTTGAATTTGCCCTTTACAGCTGATTATGGAGCCCCTAAAGGCAACGTGAGTCATGCTACAATGTCTAATAAATAAACAAACGAGACACGGCACTCAAACAACGTGCATGCACCAGCGTGTAGCAGTTTGCTTTGAATGAACTTGGCCTCCTGACTAATGTGTGTAATGTGTTGTCGGGTGGAGGAAAGTTATCGCCGAGCTTTGTGCAGACATTGGCCTTAGGGTGCTGGCAGCCACGGCACTCGTACGCTCACGATGAGAGAGGACAGGACATGATAGGGAATCGGAGCGAGCGCATTTTGCATGAATAAACACAGCAGTGCAGTCACTTTCAGAGGCTTTGTCTTGTACAAAGTAGGCTTTCTCTGTAGCAGCTTATTAATAGATGCCAGGTTTTAAATAACTAAATAAGAACAAATGAGCTTTCAGAATGCTTCTGTCATATACAGGATCTTTGCTGAACATTTTTGAAGTAGGTTCTCAAAAACAGAAGAGCAATCCTGTCTTATGTAGAGGATCTTTGACTTGCAATTTAGCAGTCGGTTCCCAAAAACAGCACAGCGTTTCTCTCACAGAGAATCTTTGGAGATTTTGAGGCACATTCCTAAAAACGGCAGAGTGCTCCAGTCATATAGAGGCTCTTTGATGAACATTTTTAAAGTAGATTCTCAAAAACAGCAGCGTTCCTGTGATATAGAGGATTTTTACTTGCAATCTTGTAGCATATTCCTAAAAATAGTAGCGTGCTACTGTCGTATAGAGGATCTTTAACATTTTTGCAGTAGGTTCCCAAAAACAGCACAGTGTTTCTCTCAAAGGGTCTTTGACTCTGGATTTTGCGGCATGTTCCTAAAAACAGCAAAGTGCTCCTGTCATGTAAAGCATCTTTGACTAACATTTTTTTGCACTAGATTCCCCAAAACAGCAGAGTTTTGCTCTCAGAGAATCTTTGCCTAGCGATTTTGCAGCATGTTTTTCATAGCAGCAGCTAAAAAGAGCCATTGTCGGCTGTGGGTTCCTAAAATGCTCGTACAGGCACATAAACGCACACTGAGACGAGGTGGCGCTGCACACGTCTTCAACTCTCACATGAGTATACAACAGCCCCTACTGGTAGCACCCTATGAAATACAATAACAGACACACACAACAGAGCACCAACCGATCGCTCCAACACACCACAAGGATGCAGAACACAATGCGCGTTCATACGCTGTTAAATAAAACATGCGAAATTGCACTTAAAAGAGTCGGCGAAACAGCGGTGTAGCGAGGGAACACTTTATATCCACTTTTAAGTCGGGTTTGCAAAACAGAGATGATGTTCCGTCATCTTTATTTTGACTGTTCCTAAGCACGTCCTTTGATTCATATTTCCGTTCATCTGCAGCATGACATAACCACTCTGCTTTAGCAGTTTTTTTACCCGCTCTCTCTCCCTGTTTTTGGATAACAGTCATTAGTTATTCCTGGGCTTAAGTTTTGACCAGATGCCCAAAGTGTGGGCACATCTGCACACGCACACATTCAAACACACACTAAAGTGAGGGATTACTGTTAAATCTGTGGGGAGAGAGAGAGGAAGGAGGAGGAGGCGATTAGTGAACATTGCGGTGACTTGTGGGAAGGAAACAGCCTAAAATGAAGAGTTAATAATAATAATAAGAGGGGTTAGAGGAAATGCAACCTTGTCACAGGAAGATGGGGATGAAATGGGAGGAAAATGTGTCACAACGACAGGAAAAAAAAGATCCTCTATATGACAGGAGCACTCTGCTGTTTCACTGCAAAAAGCCAACATTTGGTGCAGTTTTTGGCAAGAAAAACTTCTTTTAAAAAGTGCACAGCTGCTGCTGGGTGTAATAACTACCAGTGCTTCACCTCAGAACAATGAATAATTCATAGGAGCTTATCAACAAGTCCTCAGACGCAGTAGAGCACAACTAGGAGTGAGAAATGGTGTCAAATGGAAATAAAATAATAAGGCAAACAGCTGGAGGCCATGCTTTGTTTTCACTGTGATTGCGTAATGGATCTGCCGGCGCAGGTGAAGCGTGTTGTCATGTTCTGACTCGCTTCATCCTGTTGCCCAGGCGCTGCCTTCAGCTTCTATCACTCGTGGAAAGAGACACACGCTTGTTTTGTTTCTTTCATCTAATCTACGCACATATCCATTTATAGATGAAATCACGCGACTGTATGCTTCACCTCTGCTTGATCCCACTCAGCAAAATCAATGATATGTTTCCTGAGAGCAGCTTAGCCACATGGACACAGGTCACAGCAAAGCCCCCCCACACCCCCAACCCCGCCCCGCCCCACTCGCATAAACGCTGTCTTTTAATCACTTGGTGTATTCAACCTATGGCACGTGGGCCAAATTTCGCCCACGATTGACATCCGACTGGAGAGTTCACTTCAAAACTTGGGAGAAACTAATATTTTTGCAGCAGATTGTGGAAAAAACAAACAAACACTCCTGTCATATAGAGGATCTTTGACTCGCGTTTTTGCAGCAGGTTCCTAAAAATAGCAGAGCTCTCCTGTCAAAGAGAGAATCTTTGAAAGTGTTTTTGCAGTCAATGCTGAGTGCTGTTTTTACAGTAGGTCCTTAAAAACAGCAGAACATTCCTGTCACATACAGGATCTTTGACTGGTGTGTTTGCAGTAGATTCCTAAAAACAGCAGCACTCCTGTCGTATAGAAGACTGATTAGCATTTTTGAGGATGATTATTAAAAACAGCAAATGGCTCCAAGTATATACAGTAGAGGATTTCTGAGTGGTGTTTTTACAGTAGGTTCTTAAAAACAGCAGAACATTCCTGTCACAGACAGGATCTTTGCAGAGCAGAGAGCAGAGCGCTCCTGTCATACAGAACACCTAAAAACAGCAGCTTACTCCAAGCATTTAGAGGATCTTTGACGAACGTCTTTGCCAGAGATCATTAAAAAACAGCAGAGCACTCCTGTCATACATTTTTTCAATAGGTTCTTCAAAACAGCAGAGTACTTCTGTCATATAGAGGATGTTTGACGATTATTAAAAATAGCAGATTGTTCCTTCCTGACAGAGGATCTTTGGCGGGTGCTTGAGCAGTAGGTTGCTGTCATATATAGAAGACTCTTGACTAGCATTTTTGGGAGTGATTATTAAAAACAGCAGAGCACTCCTGACATATCAAAGATCTTTTGACTAGTGGTTTTGCAGGAACTTCTTAAAAACAGAGCATGCCAGAGAAATGTGCTGCAACTGAATTTTGCCATTAAGATCCATGCATGCACGTCACATGACATGTACAGTATATACAGTGTACATGCAGTGTATATAGGACTGGATATGTGACCTTGCCTCCCGCTTTAAAATGAAATACCCCTGCACAGCACCTCGTATACATAAGTACATATAACAATAAGCCTGCCACTGAGCTACTTGCTGTGGTTCCATGATCATATTCATGTATATCATTTCCCTATTGATTGTGTCACTTTCAGACCCGACTAGGCCATCACTGCTTTGCTTTATCTCTCAGCTGCAGACACCAAGACTGAGATCATTAGTAGCAGGTCACCACAGAGCACGGCAGGTCTATGAAACAGTCCCACTACCCCACTGGCCAACATGGACGCCGCCTTAATCCTCCACTAATACCATTTTTGCACCACTGCTACAGTCCAATTTGTAAAAGGGGGGCAGCAGACTGTCCAGAGATGAACGCAGCTTAATGTACATGCACTAATGCTCCCTTCAAGCCCTCTGGAGGAAATCCAGATGAGGGCCCATCACCACCACCACCATCATCATCCTCGATAGTGTTCATATGTGGTGGACCCGAGCAGGGGTCAACGAAAGGCTGCAAACGGGCCATCCAGCTGTTGTGCCAGTTGTATGGCGAACGGCGGGGATTAGCCTCTGCTAAAGCTACCAGATCATAATTTGAAAAAAAGGACCCCCAGGTTAAAGGCCCTGTTTTGCAGCATGTTGTGTATTTAGGAAAAGGAGGACCACAGCTGACAACAGTATGCTTGACCTCTCACCTCCTGAAGAGTAACTTCAAAAATGCCAATGTGAAGTACCATTTGATCAAATACCATATATATACTGTATACTGTATATATAGGATTTCATGTACACTTACGCTAATGCTACAGTGGGACTCCGATGGAGGGACAATCTACGCAAATAGGGTGAATTATTGGACCTCAGTGTACATTTTAGAGAATACATATTGTGTACTAACCCTTACTAACTCCCTATCAGGCAAGAAAGCGTTCTGTATTTGCTTAGATTGGGGATTAAGATGGATTAGACTTTTTTTTATTTCAGTCACTCATAAAAAAACAACTTAAAAAAGAAATACTTTAATATCTAATTTGAATCATTATTATAGTTCATTTTAAATGTGCAGAACTTTCCAAAAATGCTCAAATAGTTGAAAAAAAACTTTCAACGCAATAGTAATAAAAATGACACATTCAAAATGATAAATTGTGACATAATAATCAATCCTAATATAATTGATAAATGTCAGTTTTACATATGTATTTCATAAAACATGAATTCTTAATAAATACAATAAAGATTACATAAGAAATGTGGAAAAAAATAATTTCATAAAGTGCTTCAGATAATTTTTTTTAAATAGTGATGGTATTAACAAATATATAATAATTATTTATATTCTCATTAATAAGGATTCATTAAAAATAATTTAAAAAAATAATTTGCAAATCAAATTATTAAAATACATATATATATATATATTTGTAATTATTAAATAAGAATTGAAAAAGTTGCAGAAACATTCTGTAATAATTTAATAATACATTGAAAATAAATAAGCACAACTTTATCATCGGGAGGGTTGATATCTTCAGTTTATTTTGGTGGATTTGTCCGTTGTCAAACGTCGTTTACATTTTTTTGTGCTGAAATTTGGCATCCGTTCACATTCTAGATCAAGGAGACTTTTTAAGATGTTGCAAGTAAATAGCAGTTTTCTTGAGGTGTGGTGTGTACAGAAAAGTTGAAGATGCATTGATAAGCGTTTGGCGTGAGTTGTGCACGTCTTAGAGCTCTAGAACAGTCAAATTCATCGTCTTGTGTAAAAACGGAGAAGTTAAGCCCATCTTGTCAAGCCATTCCCTGCACACACATGCTTCTTCTTAAAGAGTCTGGTCTCCCCCCCAAGGGAGGAGACATCAGTGCGTGTTTTGTCACGTTGTAACCAAAGACAGGCAAGCGTGCACCCAGTAACCCAACGTCGACCGAGAGTTGAGGGCATGTCGACAGAGCCGTGAGCATGCTGCACACACACACAGGAGTCACTTGTGCACAATAATAAACACACATTGCCAGTAGGAGAGTGTGTTTAGGCATGATAGAGATTGTGATGGAGGGCACATCCATAATGTAGAAATGCCAAGAGGCTGCACCTGCCTGCTTAACACAAAACAACACGGAGAGCCAATGGAGGCTGCAGTAGCAGCGAGGTGCAGAGTGGGGGCCCCTCTTAGGCAAAGGCTCTTTGTTCCGCTTTCATGGGCTCTGCCTCCCTCTGATGATGGGCCCATTGTCTGAGCCTCCACTGGACCTGCACCATTCAGACCCTCTGATAAAGCCCCCTTTCACTAGCCATAGTCAGGCGGGGGGGTGGTGATGCAAGTGTGGAAAGGCAAAAGAGATGAGAAGCAGAAGAAGAGCACCCAGGGTAATGTTCACAGTGAAGATTTCAAGTTGGATTAAAAAAAAAAAAGCAGATGCTTGCTTCCCTCTCTCATCCGTTGATCCGAGATGAGCAATGAGGAATGAGGCGGACAGAAGGTCTTGTGTTCCCGCTTCTTTCCAGCCTGTTTGGCCACACAAAAAAAAACACAGGTTTATTTTTGAAAACATATAGTTGACCTTTTGTCCACACGCAAACCAACGTCTTCGGTCACTAAAAATGGGCTCTAAGGATTATCCAAAATGTCACAAGGCCGTCTGCTGCTTTCTGTTGGACATCATCAGTGTGCTTATTGGTTATTTTTGTTATAGACTCATTTGTCTTCATGCTTTTCCAGCCAATCAGCTCCTGTCTTACCCAGCTCTCTCTATTATGTGTTACTGTCGTTAGTCATCAATATCATTTACATAATGCTAAGTAACTTCATAAAGGGAGGTTATAATAACATCCGCATATCTCTTACATACTGTAAATGCTCTAATTATAGATGGGGAGTTTGTTTACTTAGTTTATTTTACTTATAAAGAGGGCGGTGTGTAAGTGAGAAAGCAATTCATTGCAAACAAGCATTAAAGTTGTTCATCTGCTGATCAAAAGTTTAAAAGCACAGCCTTTAAAAGACAAAATCTTGGCACAAATGTGGATTCAATGTCATTTTCCGTCAGGTATTCACGCTGTCGTGATCTCTTGATGGCAAAGGAAAAACAGCTTCCTCTCTTTGAAGGCAGTGGGATGGTGGAGCTGCATAGCAAGGCCTCTCGCAGCACGTCGTTGCTGCTGAGGTTGGACGCAGTAAGACACTCGACGAACATCCTGAGGGTTATGAAGAAAAAAGTCAAGAGGTAGAATAAAAAAATGTCATTGGCCCTGAGTTGGAGGATGAGATTGGCTGTCAGTGAAGACACGGGATGATCCTCGGCCCAAATGAAGGTTGTTACTGGTGCCGAGTGCTATCCAATAACCATCAGACGGCCTTTGCGAGAGAAGGATTTTAAGAACAAAAACGTCTTCAAAGGCCTCGTCTCCTTCAACTCCGCAAAATGGCCCGTTTGGAATTTGCACGAGAGCACCGAACATGGGATATGGAAAGGCAGAAGAACATTTTATTTTCTGATGAGAAAAAATGTAACCTTGACGGTCCTGATGGCTTCCAACGATGCTGGCGTCACAAGGAGATCCCACCTGAGATGTTTTCCACACGCCACAGTGGAGGGGGCGCCATCATGATCCTTCAATGGAACAATGGAGCTTCAGGTTGTGCATGGGTGTCAAACGGCAGCTGGCTATGTGGAGATGTTGCAGGGGACGTCCCTCATGACTGAAGGCCCTCGTCTGTGCGGTAATGAGTGGCTTTTTCAACAGGACAAGGCTGCACATCACAAAGGACTTCTTCCAGAGGAGTAGGCTCACTCTTTTGGACCATCCTGCGTGTTCCCCTGAACATTTGGGGATGGATGGCAAGGGAAGTTTACAAAAATGGCCATCAGTTCCAAACAGCCGTTGCCCTCCATCAAGCCATCATCACCTGGAGCAACATTCCCAGTAGCGTCCTGGAAACCCTGGCATCAAGCTCGCCCAAAACCATTTCTGAGGTGATTAACAAGAATGGTGCGGCTACTCATTACTGAGTCCTTTGTTGAACATTTGATTTCTATTTTAGGGGAGTTTGGGACTATGGTCTTAAACTTTTGATCAGCCTATTTCACTTCAATGCTTGTATGCAATAAATTGCTGACACCAAATATTTTTTGTATATTAATTGCATTTGAAGTCTACTTAGAAGCAACTTCCTTTGGATCGCGGGGGTATGCTGGAGCCTATCCCACTTCGGGCGAGAGGCGGGGTACACCCTGGACTGGTCGCCAGCCAATCGCAGAGTGCAAAATGTAAATTCTTGCAAGAGTGTATATATAACAAGTTTGTTGTTTTTGAAGCTTTTTTCTCCACACTGCCATCTGCTGGACCTGGTGGGACACTGCCCCTAATAACAAAACATACCCAAGCACTTCTAGGCGTGTCTGGTGGCATTTCAGCAAAGAGCATGTTACGTAATGATGCATATTTATGTATTTATCATGTGTAACCACGCAACCGAACCAATCATGTCTTTTTTAGCTCAGGGAAAAACGACAAAAAAGGGACCGCAGGAGAATGTCAGCCAGTGTTGGCCTCAGCGCGCTCGCTCTCTCTCTCCCTCGCCTCAGGATTAGACGGGGTGACGGACGAGCCCTCGGCGTGGTTGGACGTTTTTGCTTTTTATTCACCAGTTCGAGCTGTACGAGGGCGAGCGAGCTCCAGGAAGACGTGAGCATCAGACGATGAGCGATCCGGCCTTTTTTTTTTTTTCTGACTAAGATATAAAAGCACATTTGTATGATTTAAAGAGACCTTTCATCTCAGATTTCACTAAAAAGTCCATTAATCTAGCCTGCAGGGTCTAAAATTAGTTTCCCTAACGATGAGACGTGTCAAACGGATTCAGCAGACTATTTTTGGGATAAAGCCTTCATGATGTAATGCAGTGAAGCCGAGGTGGTCATCACAGCATAATCCGTTCCCACCCTGTTCACTACGCGGCACGGCAAAGTGGAAATCCCGCAACCGTGTACTTTTGGATTGTTTTACCTTTTTTATAGAGCGCTCACTGAAAACTGAAAGACTTGGAAATTCAAAAGTTAACCCCCCAAAAGTGCTGTAGTGCATTACAAGATTTTTAAGAAGCCTTTTCAATGCTTTTAATCATTACCATTATATTTACAATAATGACAATCACATAGAATTGACTTACTTTACTTACCTTTAATTACCTTTAATTATTGGCATGACAATACAGTTTTTAATCATTGCCATTCTATTTAAAATAGCGGCATGCCACAATTTTATATTTTGTAATATTCAACATATTTTATTTCTTATTTTTAAATATAATTTCTTGTTACCTTTTATCATTTGCATCAATACAAATTCATAGCATTCTGTCCATCCATCTTTTTTCTATGCCGCTTATCCTCGCTAAGGGTCGCGGGTATGCTGGAGCCTATCCCAGCTGACGTTTGGGCACATATAGACAAACAACCATTCGCACTCACATTCACACCTACGGACAGTTTGGAGTCGCCACTTAACCCAACATGCATGTTTTTGGAATGTGGGAGAAAACCGGAGCACCCGGAGAAAACCCACACACGCACGGGGAGAACATGCAAACTCCACACAGAGATGCCCGGCGGAGAGTCGAACACCGCTTTTCCCGATCTCCTGGCCGTGTGGCCAACACGCTCACATTTAAAATAATGACGTAATAATTGGTATATTAAATCGAGTCATCAGTACCTTTTGTGTATCAGTAGAGTGTAATTTCATGTATTCTAATTAAATTTCATTTATTCATTATATTGAAAATACGTGTATTTCATATTTTAAAGTTATCATCATAATATTTAATATGTTTATATATTTTCATTTGTCATTGTTTCAGTTCACTGACAGGATAACAGTTTTTAAGCATTGCCATTACGCTTAAACATTACATATTACTGACAGGAAATCAGTGTTTGTCATGAAGGTTCTAGTGCCTTCAGGACGAGGCGCGTGGCATCCAAATATGGTTGTGTGCACTATAAATGGCGACATGCGCATAAAATAGAAAGCAGGGAGAGGAGCTTCCTGCTGCTGCTTGCATATAGGATGAATGGGGTGCACATATGGTGGAAATAAATTCAAGCTGATGATCTCAGTCTGACAACTCGCACGCTCTCATTTGGGCCGTTGAAAGCTCACATGTTTACCACATCTGTGAGGGGAGAAGTAACAAATTGCGTATCCTCCGTATCGGCCTGATGCATCATGGTTTAAAAAAAAAAACAAAAAACAAGTGCACTTTATGAAAAGTTAAAAATATTCTGCAGTGATTACAAAGTACTGCCAAAAGGCTCTGACGGCGCATTAGTGTGCCAAAGCAACACGCCGTTTGAGAGGTGCACCGCCTGCAGGCTTTGAATTTTTATTCCATCATTTTAATCCACTGCCTAAACCCATTACAAGTCTGATATCTCACACTATTGTGCATGTGTTCACATTTAACACTTGTCAGGAAGGGAGCAGAGCAGTTCCATACAGACCATCAAATGAATGTATGCAGAAAACCTTTTTTTCTCATTTTCTGAAAACGGGGGCTCCATATGGTGGGGTAGTAATTGCAAGCAGCCAGATATGCATCTACAGTAAATCTGTAGTTTGCACATTTTACTATTTTTTGCAAAAAACTTGGCTAGCGTGCAATGCTCAAAATGCTATATTTTGATATTTCATGCAAGAAAATCGATATACATGGGCCACAACTATGCTATGTTTTGTTAATTTTGCCATTTTTTGCAACAAAATCAGCAAACATGACCAACAGCCAATGCAAAAAATGCAACCTTTTGCCATAAAAACTATATATTTTGCTACTTTTTGTAACAAACTGGACACAACACAGCCATACTACAGTGCTAAAATGCTACACTTTGCCACAAAAATGCTACATTTGGCTATTTTTTGCAACAAAATCAACAAACATGGCTGACATACAGCGTTAAAAATGCTACATTTGGTCACAACAATGCTATATTTTATTAATTTTGACATGACATGGCATGACTTGCAGTGCTAAGAAAGCTACATTTTGAAATAAAAATGAAATATTTTTGGTTGGTTGACATACAGTGCTAATAATGCTACATTGCGACAAATATGCTGTATTTTGCTATTTTTTTAACAAAATCAACAAACATGGCCAACATACAACACTAAAAATGTTATATTTTGACACAAAAACACTATATTTTGCTAATTATTATATTTTTTCCAACAAACTCCACAATCATGGCTGACATAAAGTGCTCAAAATGATGCTACTTTCGACCACAGCAACGCTATATTTTGTTAATTTTGAGAAAAACAAGAAACATGACTGGCATACGGTGCTAAGAATGCTACATTTTGGCATAAAAATGATATATTTTGTTAACTGGTCAACATATGCTGCTAAAAATGTTACAACTTGCCACCCAAATGCAAAATTTTGCTATTTTTCGACAAACGATTGACAAACATGGCTAACATACAACACTACAAATGTTACATTTTGCCACAAAAATGCTATATTTTCCTCATTTTTGCAACAAAACTGACAAGCATGGCTAACATACAACGCTGAACATTCTACATTTTGTCACAAAAATGCTTTTTTTTTTTTTTTTTTTGCAAAAACCTTGACAAACACGGCCAACATGCAATGCTAGAAATGCGATACATTGCCACAAAAAATATGATTTTCTGAATTTTGCCAGCATAGAGAGCAAATCGGCATTTGCATAAAATCTTTAGCCAGGCAGACTGGTTTAAAATAGTCATTTTGTGAAAAAGGGAGCTCCATAGGTTAGGGTAGTAATTACAGGCAGGCCAGAGGGGCAGACAGGAAGTGCTGAAGCTGAGCCGCAGGGAGGATGTATGTTTTTAGACGAGGGCATGGACGTGTTCGGGACTTCCATTTGCACAGCAACAGAAACAAAACAGAGCGCATAAACAAGACATGAGGAGGAGATAGATTTTGCCATGACAAGCGTGAGCTACGCTGCTGCGTTGGATTCTAATCAAATTACTCCACAGCGAGTGCCTCTTTTTTTTTTTTTTACAATTTAAATGCAAAAGGCAGATCAAAAATGCAGCAGAGGGCAGGAAGAGACGTAGGAAGGCCGAGGCAGCGAGATGGGGGCAGGAGGAGACTCTCGGTTTAAGTACAAATATGGAACCACACGAGCCGACCACACGTTGAAAGACTATAATTTGGATTTTCCCAGAATAGCCAGTAAACGAGGGAGCGAGGAGGGACGGAATAACATAAACTCTTTAGCAGCACGCAACACAACAACACACCGCCGCCATGTGACACACACATGCACATAAACAAGGACGCTTGTATGCATACACGCTCCATATGTACACGTTATTCATCTGCACACATGCGTGCAATGCGGACCAACCCAAACTCGGGGACTTGCGGCTCACTTTGCAGGGTGCATTAAAGGGCGACTTCAATATTTGAATTGTTGCTTTTATGCTCCTCTGGCATAAATCTGTTTCTATAAGCAATCATGCCACTTCTACAAGTAACTAATACTTCCTCAAGCAGCTGAAAGCAATAACCTCATCAGCGGCGCTCGCACTCCGCCTGATTTACGAGCACTCCACAACAGGTCCTCGTAGGCGGCCCCCGCGTCCCAAACCAGCTCCTGCTATCCATCTCCTCCTCAAAACGCTCTCAGATGCACAGGCTTGCATAGCTCCCTAGCAGCTGTCCATCAGACAAAAGGTTTTAAATATACTGTTTACGTGCGCTCAGCATAACCGGACGCAGATGTCGGGAGCGGCTCGGCGGGATCTGACGTGCTGTCTCAAGCACTCAACAGCACCGAATAGAAGAAAGGTCAAAACTCCAGTTGAATACATCAAGTCTTAATGCGGCTGTGGTGCATCCATGCCGCTATTCCATCCTTATCGCACAAACATTTATGATGAACACGATTAGAAATTCCATCCAAGCAACAGGAACATCCCTGTAGGGCATCCACAAGCATGGCCGACATACACTGCTAACAATGCTAGTCTTTGTCACAGTATTTTGCTAGTTTTTTCACCAAACTTCACATTTTACAGTTTTGCAATGAATTTAACAAACATGGCCAATATATACTACTAGAAATGCTACATTTTGCCATAAATGTGCTATATTTTGCTAATTTTGCTGTTTTCATTAGCAAATTCGACAAACTCGGCCGACATACAGTGCTAAAAATTTTACATTTTCAATATTTTGCTATTTTGAGCAACAAATTCGACAATCATGGCCAACGTACGCTGCTAAAAATGCTGCATTTTGCCATAAATGTTTGATATTTCACTAATTTCGCTATTGTTTACAAAAAAAAGGACAAACACGGCCGGAACACAGTGCTAAAAATGGGACATTTTGCCACACAAAATGCTACTACTTTTCTATTCTAGCTGTTTTCTGCAATAAATTTAGCAAACATGGCCAAGATACACTGCAAAAAATGCTACATTTTGCAAATTTTTCTGTGTTCTGTAACAAATTTGACAAACGTGGCTCATATAGAGTGTTTAAAAATTAGACATTTTGCCACAAAAGTTCAATATTTTGTTAGTTTTGCTCTTCCTAACAACGAACTGGAAAAACATGGCTGACATACAGTGCTAAAAATGATAAATGTTTCCACACAAATTATATATTTTGCTAATTTTGCTGTTTTCTGCAATCAATTTAGCCAACATACTGTACAGTTCTAAATGCTATATTTTGCCATAAAAAGCCCAATATTTGTTAGTTTTGCTCTTCTGAAGAACAAACTGGACGAACATGTCTGACATACAGTGCTAAAAATGATAAACTCTTCCACAAAAATGTTATGTTTTGCTAATTTTGCTGTTTCCTGCAACAAATTCGACCAACATGATCGGCGTACAGTGTTAAAAATGCTATATTTTGCCACAAAGGTTCAATATTTTGTTAGTTTTGCTCTTCTTATCGACAAAGTGGACATACAGTGCTATATTTTTCTAGTTTTGCTGTTTTCTTTCAACAAATACGGCAAACATGACCAAAACGCTGCCTAAAATGCTACATTTTACCACAAAAATGCTGTATTTTGCTCATTTGGCTATTTTTTTTGCAAACAACTCGACAAACATGGCCGACATACAGCGCTAAAAGTGCTATATTTTGCCACCAAAGTTCAATATGTAGTTCATTTTGCTATTCTTTTCGTGACTTGACATGACTTACATACGGTGCTAAAAATGTGAGGCGCTGCCACAAACATGCAAACTATTGCTGCACAATGCATTGCTTTCGTTACAAACCCCGACTCAATTCTCATGAGCAATGTGATATTCAATGTTTAGGAAACGGCAATCGTTCCATAAACACGACTAATCTGCCACATGCATATAAAGTATGTTTTCACTTTGCTTCACTTGTTTTCTCCTCATCTGGATTGTCGTGCATTTGCATCTAATCACAAGTTAGGACGGGGAGTGGGAAGCGGCGACGCCGTTAGCGCCATGTTGTGCCTGAGCAGGTCAAGCGTAAGAAGTAGGTCAGCCGTTGATTCAAAGTGGGTTACGTGGCGCTTCTCCTCGCTGACGGCTCCTGCTGCAGGCTGCGAGGGGGGTATTAAGTGTACGCCGTCCTCATTAACAAACAATCATTTTCACTTGGGGATTAGCACCACATGATCCCACTGGATGACTTAGCCGACGTGTCCTTTGGTCCGTTTGAGTGAAAGAAAAAGTCTTGCTGGAGGATGGAAGGAGATGAAGGTTGTGTAATAAAGGTTTTTGGCATGCTGCTGCTGTGCGTCTCTAAAATAAGCTTCAATTCTTCCTGGATCAGCATAATTGCCTGCAGCCAGTAGCATGTACTTACAACCACGGAATAATGTGTCTCAATATCACATTCAATTTCACCTCGTTATTGAGGAGATCTGACTTTAAACCAATCTGCATCTTACCTGGTGATTGTGCTTGCCCTGATGCACAAAATATCTTCTGGGAAACTCCTGTAAGTCTGTTGAATGCACACAAATATGGATTTCATCATGGCTAGCTTAGCCTAGCTTCAGACTGCAGGAAATGTATCACTCAATCATACCCATTTTCTAGATGAACTACCCAAAAATATGTCAATATTTCTACTGCGCTTACCTTCTTACTTATTTGTTGGAGGAATTTATTAGTGAGTCACAATGGCACCGTTCCCGCTGCCTCCGAATGACAAATGGAACAGTCCCAGTATTTTTATCATCTCCAATAAACCAGGTGCTAACAAATAAACGTACAGTACAAACAAACACTAACACGGTGCTCCAGGATTTGTGAAAGGTTTTATGGTTTCTGTTGTTGCCATTTAATTTGCAGTGGAAGTGCAACCGGAACAAAAAATGGTACGGTCCCGTCGCCTTGCGTGATCTTCCATGAACCAGGAAGTTGTTTGCTAGCTAACAAACACAGACAAACACACACATATACGGTGTTACAGTATTTGTTAGAGTAATTTATTTTCAATTTTTGCCATTGGTAACATGACAGATTTGTTGCTTTGGCCTCAGAATCAAAAATGCAATGGTACCGTCGTCATACATCCTCCATGAAACAGGAAGTAGCCTGCTAGCTAACAAATACATGGACAAATGAACACAAACATGGCGCCCCAAGATTTGTATTTCTTTTAGGCACTTGAGTCATGATGAAACTATTGCACCCGCCGCAGAATTAAAAAAAAATATGGTAAGGCCATCTTCTATGACGATTTGTAAACCAGGAAGTAGCCTGCTTGCTAACAAACAAACATGGCTGCCCACTGTGCCACTGTCTGTTTATGTCTAACATCCTTTCTGAGTAACTTGTTAGGAAACTTCCTGCGGGATGACTTGCTCGAACACATTTTTATTGGGCTGTAATGTGTGTGTTGTGTTTGCTTTCTGAGGATGCTGAGATGAGTCAGCCCATCATAGTAGACCAGTATCACCGCCGGCCACATGTAATTATTATGTGCTTCTCGGAAGTTTGCTGCCATGTGTCCTTCATGTGCGTTTCCTGAGCATTTCAACACATCTTTCTCGGTTAGTTTGGTTGAAAATAACCTCCAGGCATAAAGCGGTGGGGCTTTAAAGCGCCAAGATAAGCCTGATATGGCTTCCAATGTGCGTTCTTGATTTGAGCGCGAATGCACCAAACAGGCTGCAGGGCATCGTTGACATCAGGGTGAGAGCTCTCTGTTGTCATGGCGATTCATGGATGTTGATGTCATGCAACTCAAATGTCCCCAAACGGTCTGCATGCTGCATTTACCTCCTGAAAACTCCACCACATTGGCCTATTGTGCATTTAATGGCAGAAACATTAGCTTTTTCCATGTATAATTGACATTTTTGTGCCCCACACACAACCAATTAATTCCCTTCCCAAGGTCATTCCAGGAAAAAAAAGAAAAAACATTGGCAAAGCCCCGATTTGTAATCGGATGTGAATAAATCATTCCAACGTTGCACACTGACAGTGGGGATCTTTTAGTGGCTTGCTTCTAGCTAAAATGTCCTGGTTGATTAGATTTGATGCGCTGATTCCCTCGTTCGCACGTTGATGCTGAAAGATGCTTGTCATCAGGCGCCAATGTGCTCAGGTGTTGTTTGCTCTGCCTGTGCAAAAGGAGCTCCAGGCTATTAACATGTCCGTCAAAGGTGTGTGTGTGTGTGTGTGGTTTGAGGAACATTGAAGTAGGATTTTGTGCAAAAAGCCCACTGAAATTAGTAAATGCTGAGGTTTGCTTGGAGAAATAAGAGTAGTTTCAGGCTAGCTCGTCCACCATGCTTGCACAGATAATAATATATTAGACTTATTAACTGGCATGCAAGTGTAAAAATAAGTCAACCACTCTTCAGGCAACGATTTTAGGAACATATTAGCATTTTAAACTGTTATACAAGGGTAAAAACAAATATTTAACCAGTCTTCAGGCAATGTTTTTAGTAACATTTGAACATTTTAAACTTAAACAAGTGTAAAAAATAATTTAAACACTCTTTAGGCAATGTTTTTAGTAACATTTGAACATTTTAAACTTATACAAGTGTAAAAAAAATCATTTAAACACTCTTTAGGCAATGTTTTTAGTAACATTTGAACATTTTAAACTTATACAAGTGTAAAAAAAATCATTTAAACACTCTTTAGGCAATGTTTTCAGTAACATTTGAACATTTTAAACTGTTATACAAGTACACAAATACGTTATCCGCTGTCCACATAACCACTGTACGGACAATATTTTTAGTAGCACGTTAATATTCTTAACTGGCAAACAAGTGTAAAAATGAGTACACCCGAGAATGTAACTTAAAATAGTGCATTCAAATAAAGGCACTTTGCAGTACAATCTTGAACTCTATTTAGATATCAAGCTAGTTATTCAGCTAGCTAGCTACATTTGTGTCTAGAGCTATTCCATGGGATGATATTGTGTTAGTTAATCACAGGAAAATGAAATTCATGTTGATTAACTTCATATTTTTGTGTTTTTTTGGTGTGACATTAAAAATATTCAGTCACTGTTCGATACACACGCAAAATAGTGCTCACATTTTCATTCATTTCCTTCTGATTACAAATTCAAACTCACAGAAAATGTGCACACAGATCATAAACATGTACGGGCACAGTGTGTATTTTATCAGTCCTTTGTTGATTCTTAATGTTTATTTTGTAGAGCAGAAGCTCCTGTTATGACTTTAAGGTCACGTCCTCGTGTCACCCGCATACCCCAAACACACGTATTGACAATGACTTTTGCAGCAGCCAATTCTTATTGATTTGACTTGTGCTGACACAAAGCCACGGGTATAGTATCGTATTTTTTATAGTATGATCTGATTTGTAAAAAAAAAAACAAAAAAACATCTCAGCTGTTGGCCTGAGGGATCGTCTAGGCAGAAAAACCACCATGTTTGAAGAGGCTTCATGCATAAAATATGCAGTGTACAGAATAGTCTGCGGCCCATTGTTCATCTCAAACATGGACACACAATGTGACCCCCCCGTGTGTGTGTGTGTGTGTGTGTGTCACATTGTTGAATATGAACCCGACCATTTCGTCCTGACCTGGCTTTATTTAGACACGTTGGTTTGCAGCGTCCTGCGGTCTTGTGAGTTCTGTATTACACTACGAGTGTTTTGTTAAGCATTTGTGATGCGGTCGCTCTCGAGCGCAGTCCGGCGGAGGGGCAGGAGTGCGACATCAGCACTAATTGCGTTGCAAAAACCTGTCTCTCCAGTCCTGGGAAGTCTTGTCTTAAGATGCTTGCGATTGTGTTGCATTTCACAGAGGACCTGGGCGGTGTCTAGAGCAGGCGAGCAGACAGACGCATCAGCATGCCAACGATGCGACAGGGAGAGAGGAAGGCAGCTTTGAAAACAAGGCAGGACAGAAAAGGAGGAGGAGAAAGAACTTGGACGGTGGTGAGAGTGCAGAGAGACAGGGCCCCTGACCTGACCACACTACTGACACACTGGGGGCTCTCGCCTTGCCAGCTGTGCTCAGAGGACACACACACCTATACTTACGCTGGCGATGAGGACATACTTGGCTTATGTGTGTGTTGGAGTGTGGCTGAAGAGGCTGGAGGGAGCTCTGTCAGAAATCTGTCTGCTGTCCAGTCATGGCCCTGAACCTGCGTGCACATTCGGAGCATATGTCAGTTTTTGTTGATTGTGCAGGTAGCGCTGTCCTCCTGTCCTCCTGTCCGCCTGTCCTCCTGTCCGCCTGTCCTCCTGTCCGCCTGTCCTCCTGTCCTCCTGTCCTCGTTGTCCTCCTGTCCGCCTGTCCTCCTGTCCTCGTTATCCTCCTGTCCGCCTGCTAACTATTATCGCACGGAGGCGGGGTGGCCATCATGTTGTGCTCAAAGGTGCAACAGTGGCCCCCACTCCATCTAGCCTTGCTTGTGAAGCCGCATTGTGTGAGGCAACAATTCCCACCCCTGCAAGCCGGCCCGTTGCCCAGCGTCCACGTCTCTCCAAATAGAAATGGTGGCGCTCAAGGGTGCGGGCACCCTGTGCTTTTTTTCCACTGCTTTTCTGCGGGTTTATTTTTAACCCTGTGATGAGTTCCGCCAGGAGAGGCAGGAGAGCGAGGTGCAGGAAGTGGACAACGTTGGCCACTTAACGGTTTGTGCTGTCGTCCAGCACGTATTCGCGTTTGTCGTTCAAGCATTTGCACGCATGCAGTCTTCGCATCTACAAAAATCACGCATGCGCCTCGAATGCAAAATTTCATAGGCTTCCTGCTGAGAAGCCAGCATTCTTGAGTGTCAGCATTTACATGGACGCTGTTGTGCAGCATTCAACTTGTGCACTTGTTAATGCTGACAATCAAGCATTTGCACACACGCAAAGCTTCATAGACTTAATGCTGAGCAGCAAGCATTCACAATGATGCTGTTAATGTCGTGAAACCTAAAGCATCCTCACGTAAATGCTGAGAGTAATCTCAGTAAGTCTATTTTTTGGACATTTTGCCTCCATTGCCTCCGTTTGTGTATATGCTGAGAATCTATTATCCACACAAATGCAGTTATGTGCCAGCAAACATTATTGTGCCAATGCTGAGAAGTAGAAATCAAAGCAATGCTGAAAAAAGTTGTTCATGTTCACAATCGGCCAATGTTTTTGTCCACAAAAACCAATCCTGCTGTGCGTCAGAAAGGGGGTTAATGCTGAGAAACAGGTGTTCAATGGCCCCAAAAACCTCTATAATGTAGATGTACGAAATCAGGCACTCATGACAATTCTTTTGCCTACCAAAATGTTTGGAAATGCACAGAAACAAGCATTCACTCCGATTCTGTTGTGTGTTGTCTCCCTATTTGGAGGAAAAAGATCACTGCTACCTCCACCTCCATCCTTCCTCGGCCTCCAGGAGCAAAGCAGGGAATCCATCCATGCGAGGCCGGCTGAGGTGGGGGCGGAAGTAGCGAGCCGACATCCGTAAACTGAGGTCTGGCGGCCGAGCTCGCGACCATTTACACCCAGCACACATGTTGTTATTTGCGTGGATGCGGGGACTTCCCATTTGAGCTCATGACATTTTAACTCGGCGGCAAATGCAAAGCTGTACACAGATAAAGCAGGCAGGGAACGAGAGAGAAAAGAGGAGTGGAAAAGCCGCATTGCTCCCTCTGAGGTCAGTTTTGGAAGCGAGCCCTGGGCCAGCAAAGTAAAAACCTGAAATATGTGCCTTAATGGCTGTCCTCGCGCTGCCCTTTAGTGATACGTGCTGCTGCGCTGAGTCAAACACAGGGCGAAGTGGGAAATCAACACTGACATATTTGCATATGCTCTTGAGCGAGAGCAAATGTGCGGAAATTGGATCTAGACGCCCTCCAATTAAGATAACACTAATCAGTTGTACATATAAACACATGTTGCTTGCTATGCATAGACTTTATGGATAAAGGCACGCATGCAAACAAATGTAAAAAGGCACCGAGGCCACCGTAAATTGCAGCCGTCCCATCTGGGAGCATTAAGAAGCTGTTAATGAATAGGACGGCGGAGCAGCCACAAGTAGAGCGAAGCAAGGCAGCTGGAGGAGTGAGGGCAGGCGGGGGCGTTGGGGTGCACGGAGTGGGTAGCATCTGGGCAGCAGATATGTGTGTAGTCATGTAAAAGAGGTTGCGGTAACAGCGCATCCACTGTGAGGCATTCAAGTGACCCGTCGCGGAAAATGCATCCAATGCAAATAATAATGTTGATAATAATGTTTAAGGAGGAAAAGCATGTTTTTCCATCGTGACATAGCCAAATAAACTCAGTCACCCTCTGTTTAAAGCTCCAACAGGAGGCTCTGGAAAGAGGCAATTCCAATCTAATGACTTCATCTTATCTCATGGAGGAGGCGTGGCAGCAGAAGGACTGTTATCTGTAGTGACCTTTTAGTACCCTCTGTGCCGCCCCCTGCACATGGACACATGGGCAGAAGTGTGCCTCACACGTGCTGGACAATAGCCACCACCATCTATATGTGAATGCACCGCCATGCTCTCAGGGTTGGGACGAAGTGAACTTTAGCTGGCTGTGAAGCAAAAATTGATTGTGTTTTTAAGAAAGAAGCCTGGAGTGGGCCACTTTATTGGGAGACGGTGCTGTAAAATGGATTTTCTCCTCCTTTAGGCACACAAAAGGCGAGAGACAATAAGCGGCATGTGGACGATAGGTGGGTGAAGAAAAGGAAGAGGCAGTAAAATGCATTGGCAATCTTTTAGTGTTAAGTAATGCGAGGGAGAGCATGGAGAAGTGTGCCGCTTTGGACAGGAGGCGGGGCGAGGGGATGCTTAATTTGGGAATTTGTCTGAGGAGACAGAAGGCACGATAATGCATCACTTTAAGCAATGGAAAGTGTTGTCAATGAGGGTTGTAAAATTCAATTCCTCTGTAGTTATTTGGCTGTTTTTTCTAGCTGGTGCAGAGTGTGCCTCTTCATATGGAAAAGAGGGAGTGAGCGTGTTATTGCCCCCGCTATAGGAGCACAGAGTGGCAGCATGTGTCGCTGTGAATGGAGGGTGGAGTAATTGCTCAGCAGCAGATTTTTCAACAGGGCACTCTGGCACACACATGCAAGTCATGCCTTTTGTGGGCCGCAGGACCACACATGTGCAATCTGCGTCGATACCTCAGAGGCCTCAAAGCGTATCGACTACGCGCACATTCCTGTGTTTATACATTCACGCCACTGCACTGCATACTTTCCACTCTATCTATTGTGCTCAAACTATCATCAAATGTGCACTCACGGGCCATAATATGAGGCACATTCCGCCCGTACAGACACAATAATGCTTAGTTTTTAATGCCACTGTCAGATACTGTATGTTTGTCACTGTGCTTGTAGTTTGTGTAGAACTGCATTGCGTCATACTGAAAGCTGTTTCTAATATTTTGACCATCCCAGTTAAAATGAGGCTGGAGATTAAAATGTGATGAGATTTCTCACTTGGAGAAAAGATGTCTAACGAGAACAGGGCAGCCAGAAGCCAATCAGACTGTGAACCATGGCGTTGCTACTATGAATGATAATAAATGGAATACGGAAGTGGCAGTGCGAGAGGCATTATTAGCAGCGCACATTAAGTGCTTCACACACACTTTAAACCCTGCAATCCAACCTTCCTTGGTGTTCCCAGTGCCAGTGTCAGCGAGTGATGTGTGGATGTTTTTTCTGTCGGAGTTGAACATCTGCGGGGCGTGTTAATATCCAAGCTAAAGCTGCAGTAATTCTGCATTTGATCAAAGTTACCTAATATTTGTCAGATCAAAACACGTAGCTGTTCGGACTTGTCTGCATGCTTATCAACGTTACTATTAATCACCATCAACAGTAATAATAGCAGCACCGGGTCTGCTCGCAGCAGGTGTCCGACGACGTGCACCATGGCGGCAGGTGGCTCCTTCATGACGATGTACTGTGGTGACCATAACTCCGCTTCACAACACAGCTCATAAAGTAAAGAGGAGATCCGTGTTGACAATTTAGCGGCATGATTGCTATATTTAGCGAGTAGAGGTGCGCATTAGAAGTGAAAGACAGGAAGTGTTTCTTGCGTCATGCATTTATTCGGTAATTGAATATAAGCGTTCAACAAAGGTGAAGTATTCGCCACGCAGGCACATGCTTGTCAGTCTCGTGAAGGTGTGTACCAAATTTTGTAGTGCTTCAGCTAACGTTACAGTGGGTGTTTTATAGATTTGCATGAGAAATTTCAAGTCAGGCCGACCTATTGGGTTCAATGACAGCGCCACCATGTGGTGTATTTGTCATAAAAAATAATAGCACAGGCAACACAGTCAGTGTGCATGTTTTGACACATTTTCACCCCATTGTGTGAAGCGGTGCAGCAATAGAAGTCGAGTGCCTTAATTGTTTTACATGGCTGTCAGAATTCTTTCACAGGGCTTTCACTCTAACTTTTACATGCTCATAAAAATGAAATGCAACACTTGAGCGCTGTCTAGTAAACATTTACTATGCAGAACAGAACCTCTCGTTAGCAGCGGTGTCACTTTCTGTCCCCTCTCAACATGACAGCCTGGGTCAAGTTGCCGCTATATTTTGGGAATATGCCAACACCCTCCTCCTCTAGGGCCTTGTCAGTGATGGGAAGGTCAGCCCACTTTGGACACATCTCTACTCTTTGGGGAGCTTGTCACTTTCACTAATGCCCAACAAGAGGCCATTAGCAAACACGGAGGGCTTTAGCATGTTTAAAATTGACAGTGTGAGTTTATGGGCTGTTCTCTTTTATCTGCTAGAGGAGACAAGAGGCTCAGGTGCATGCAGGACGGCTGTTTGCAAGCATAACAAGACAGTCTTTGCTGTTCAGCTCCAATTTTGTCTGAGAAACGAGCTCAGCTGGCCCCTTTCACAGATTTGGTTTAAAAATCCCTTTCCACGTTGTTGGGAGAAAGCTGAAAAACGAGCATCCACACTCATGCTGTTGTGTGCCAACATATTTAGTGCAAAAACCTGAGAATCAAACATTCGGTCCGCCAAAATGCACGTCCAAAAGGGTTCAATGTCGCGAATCAAGCATTCACACCAATCATTAACTGTATAAATGCTAAAAACGGAGCATCCACACAAGAGCTGTTTTGAGCCAAGAACAATATTGTTCAAAACCCAGCACTACATCACTGAGGTTGTGCAGTAAAAACCTGGTTTCGATGCTGACAATCACCCATTTTATGCGCCAAAATTGTTGCTGAAAACCAAGTTCCCGCACCAACGCCGGAGAATCAAGCATTTGCAGTCATGATGTTGTGTATCAACAAGGGTTGCCACAAGGTCTCGTGAAAGTAAAGCCTGACAAGGTTTTCGTGTTCAGAAAAAAAGTCTTGTGGGCACTCGGCCTGGGACGATAATACATAAATTAATGAATCACACAATAAATGACAATGAACTTGATCGTTTAGTTGGCCTCAATATATTGCCATGTGCATGCGTGTCTGTTTTCCTCGCCTCTCGCCGCCACACAGGCAGGAGGAGGGTTCATTCTGTGCATTGGTTTGTCTCGGTGGGTGGAGGCGGTGCCAGTTGCATACACACAAGGTGCACAAGAGTGTAACGTAGTAGAAACTCAATGAGTAGATTGCAATGTATTGTCATATATTTTTTATGTTTTGTCATTGTGCTTCTTTTAAAAATAATGTTGAAATCTCATCCTGTCTTGTTCTTGTGGACCCAATCTGCTGACACCCCAAGCATCAACGCATTTATTGTGTAAATGCTGTGAAGCAATCCTTCAACGCAGCCAAAGTCATGCTGAAATCCAAGCATTCACACCAATGGAGTTACGCACCAAAACGTAGTTGTGCAAGTGCTGACTTTGACGCATTCGATGCACTCTTATTTTTTAATTGCTGAAAATCGAACTAACGTGGCTGTCATAAAAGATTAAAATTAAGAAGAGTCGTCCCTCGCTACATCGCGGTTATACATACAGTAAGACATAAGTTATATGTAGCGTTCTGGTCACAAGGTATCAGTAATGTTACATTGATGAGACATCAACTCACACCTTAACTTGCAGCCATGGATGCAGAGTTCAACATGACAGTGAGTGTAAAGGTGACTATAGGGGTGTTATTTCATGTCTACAGAGCTCTAATAATGTTTAAAAAGATTATAGAACTACATAAACAGGTTTTCTATACTTTAGCTATGAGAATATTTAAAATTTTAGATCTGTTTCTATTTGTTGTTTCTATATCTAGAAAAATATGAAAATCTTGGCTGTTTTCTTCAGAAAGATCAAAGGCAAGATGAAAAACGAGAAAAGCAAAGATGTCATAGCTTTTCCAGACGATGACAGCAGCAAGTGTGCAATCATACAAGTTGTTATGTCATTCATATGTTGCTCACAACCCCTGCAGGCCATAATTGCATGGGACTGCTATGATATGCGGTGATGTATCGCTGTTCAAACGCAACCAAGTGGATATTTCTCCCATTCAGTGTGTTGTGTTGGAATGATGTCGTTGCCAGATTGAGGAGACAGGCCATTGAAGCTCCACAGACTGTTGTGTTGTTGTGTCACGTTGTGTAGATGTAAACACACTCTCTGGGTGGTCGTCTTTCTCAGGACCGACCGTAAAGTCCACTGACAAGCAGAAGGGCTCTTTTCCCTTTCAACGGCAACCTGTGTCGCCGCTCTTCGTCTATGGAGCCGCCCTCATACATATTGAAGGGCCTTTTGAGGAATCTACCTCTTTCATTCCATCTCTGCCTATTTACACTGGAGTGTCAATCTCGGCCTCTTTTCACTTTTCTCCCTGCTATTTTGTCCCGACTTGCCTCAAAAGTTCTTTTTACATTTCACCATTGAGTTCCTCACAGCTTCCCCACCTGCCCACTTTCTCACACCTCTTGGCTACACATTTTCCCGATGCCTAATTTTTGGAGATAAACACTTGAGATAAACACTCTCCTATGGTTTTCGGAAGCTCCCCGCTCCCAGTGTCTTTTGCTTGCATTCAATCATAACTTTTTATTCATCTCAAACAAAGCTATCCTCTGTTGTCTAGTATAGAGTCTCCTGAATTTCCTGCAGTAATAATCTGTTGCTAGCCTCTAAATCATCGCTCTGCTTACTGCCTCTTTATTATCTTGTTCCACCTTACGGCCTCGCTACCGCATCCTGTCTCTTTTTATTTCTATCTTACGCCTCATCTGGGCATCTTATTACATCTTGTCCTCCTGGTTCGCTTCCTGTCTATTTCTATCATTTTTTTTCTCCCTTCCTTCTCGCTCTCACACAGCCCCCTCGTATTCCTTTGGCATCCGCTTCTCCTCCAGCACTCACTGGTATATTTATGCACTGGCTTTCTTCCTCTTAAAACTCTTGTAGTGGACCGTATCGTTGAAAATATTGCAAAAATAGTGTGTTTTATAAGCAACTTTGCGTTTCCTGAAGCTGGAAATACACTGCACAAACATAGAAATCTCTTAGACTGGAACAATAATCAATAAGTCATTTTAATTTTACAGACCATTTAGCTGTACTGGACAGACTCTGAGCCCAACTGGTTCACACGCAAGCAACCATCTTGCATATTTAATGCATGTTCTATGCTATTGCTGCCGTGTCGATTTACCGCGGGTGGTTGTCATTCACCGTGGGTGTGTTTTTTGGGTAGATGCACGTTTGTACACGTCACTGATAGACGTATTGTAATGAAAGGTGTAGTTGTTTTTGTTATTGTAGTCTCTTTCTTGAAGTACAAATGATAAGGAAAGCTAGTCGCTGTTGTCTTCTTCACGGTTTGTTTGCCAGGATTTAACAGTAAAGGTTCCATATTATGCAAACTTGCCTTTTACAATAAAGTAATAGACAGTGATATAGACTATTTATGAGCACCAGATATGAGAAAAATTGATCATCTCCCTGACTTGTTTGCTCCAATATTGAGAGAGGAGGCGTTCGAAAACCACGACTTTTGAAGTTGTGGCTTTTCATGACATCATGAAAGAAATGATCCTGCCTCGTGGATGTTACCAGCTAGATGAGCATACGCCCACCACTTTATGGACGACAAAAAAGGGTAAAAAAAAAATGAATTAAAAGGCTTCACTACACATCTTTAAAATAAAGCCCGGTGCTACAAATGTAGGAGCTGTAACTGTCATGATGTTGCTGTTACAATGTGAACATAATGTTAGCAGTGTAGCGCACGTGCTGTCACAATGGTAGTGTTTGTCTCCACCTGTCCCACTCCTTAATGTCACGTTGTTGTATGTGATATATGTCTATTATGTAGGACAAGTGTAGAGTTACAGTGTACATGTACGCTTTGTCAGAGCACAGCTCGTCAGCATTCAAAATCTAAATTACAACATCAAGACTTGCTTTTGGACAACACTCTTCCGATACATTATTGTGGGATCTCTGAGACTTCATTAAACTTGTTGCAAAATTGTATAATATGGGGTTCTCCATCGCAGGCCGTTAGATGTCCAGTGTGATTTGGAATGTAAAATCATCACTGTAAATGGCACACTTGTTTGTCTATGATTCATCACTAATTACTGTTTTTGTAAGGGAAATAATTCATTGCGCCTTTAAAAATCCTAAATGGCCTCAAGAAATAGCAAATAAAGCAGGTCAGTCATTAGCGTGTTTGCTTGTTAGCGGCTGCATCATGTTTCTTTTCCAGCTCGTTTGCTTTCTTTTTTATTTGCATATCGTCCCTCTTCACTAAATCTTTTTTAAGCTTTTCACTCTCATCTTGCTCGCCTCCTCACTTTGCTTTTTGGTTTCTTGTTATCTAATGTGTGTTTCTTCCCATTCCTCCTCCTCTTCTTCATCTTCTTCCGCCTCCTTCTCAGCTGCTCTTTGTCTCTCGCCTTGGATCGCATGGCGGATGTGCGCTAGTAAATATGTGTGTGTGTGTGTGGGTGTGTATCCTTCAATGTCTAAGCAATCCTGTAAGCAAGATATCATCTTTTTTACCTGTCAGCCATCACGCTCATCGTCATTCATTTGAGCTAATCAACACCTCCCATAATTAAGCACAGCTAATTAACAACTGGCCTCTTAACTTGACGCTGTGATGCACCGTTTGCGCTCCGTTGACCTTTGTTTTGCTTTGAAATCGCCTACCTGAATCATTACCCTTTTTCCAAGTGCGCTGGTGCATTAAAAAAATGCAGTTCTTTGCATGTACACTAAAGCGTTGCTTATGCCACGGTTGCTCTATTTTATAAGAGAAGGAGGAGGCCGACCTGTGCAATGCTAATTACAGGAAACACTTCAGTCCCTTTGTGAGTAAAGAAAGAGCACAGGGGTTCAGGAGCACGTCCTGCAGAGTTGCATTGACTACCAAAGCAGCACACACTGCATGGCCGCTCAGGTAGTGAGTGCACATGGCTGGAGCCAACACAGTTCTCTTCATGTAAATACACGGCTCTATTGTTTGGGGATGGGACCGTAATGACAGGGCATCAGCAAAACCCTCATTTGTATTCACGACCAAAAGGACTCAACCACTTCTCCTATAATTGTTACGATGGAGAGGCAAGAGGGAGAAAGTGGCAACAAGCTTCTGCAGCATAAAAGAGGATAACTTATTCAGTATGTTTACACGGCGTTAGAGGAAATCTAATTACATGGAGTCTTCTGTTAAACCTTCCATTTTTTCGGATTGTAAATACATTTTCCCTTTATTCAGCACATAACTTCAAAATACCGCTGGTAATGTTATTAACAACAATCTAACATTTTAGGACAGTCAAGGACGTGTCTGTTGTGCTTGTAGTGATACAGTGCTTAAAAGCAATAAATGTGTCAACCAACCAACCAAAGCGACTAAAAAATGCAAAACCAACATTAAAAAAACACACACAACACAAAAACAAAGGGAGTGAGAGAAATTAGTTGATACAAGGATGCTCTTGCCCCTTTCCCACGGGCATGACTTGCTTTTAATGCTTTTTCATTGGCCAAAGGTGTCCAGTATGTGTCGAGCCTATGTAACCCGCCTGCTGGAACCAGGTAACTCATTATTCAGTGGAGAGGCAAGAGGGAGAAAGTGGCAACAAGCTTCTGCTGAATAAAAGAGGATAACTTTTTCAGTATGTTTACACAGAGTTAGAGGAAATGTAATTAAAGTCATCCCTCGTTAATTATGGTTAATTGGTTCCAGACCCAACCACGATAAGTACATTTCTGCAAAGTAGGATTCATTATTAATAAATTGAATATTTTCATAGTTAGAGCTTAGAAAACCTGTTTCTGACCTTCTAAAAATGCTTTTAACCCCTTTGCCCCTATTGTCACCTTTATACTCGCATGACCTAATATACAGGTAGTAGACGTGATAAGCGACATAATAAGACATAACTCACATGTTGGCACAACAAGGAAAATTCCTTGTTGTAGTATCTCGAAGGTAATGTGGGTCAATCGCATGGCATTAAAAAAAAAAGATTGACGTCAGCCTATCATCCATCCTCATTATGATGTCTACCATGCATCTGACAGACATACACGTACATTTGTAAAGTAATGGACACTGCTGAACTACTGCTGGCTTTGTTTACACTACATTGGCCAACTCTTACGCACAGACTGCGGGATATCTGCAGGGACATAAGAGCTACCCAGCTAACTAGTTAGAGGGCAGTTTATTTGTTCTAAACTTAAGAAAGGGTTTGAAACTGAGTGGGGAAGAAGGGCAAAGTAAGAAACCAAAAACTGACTACTTCTACATTGTACACGGAATGGGAGGATAACTTTTTTGCTGACTCCCCGCAGTGCAAGATAATGTAATGTAATGCAAGGTAATGTCTCATCAATGTAACATGTGACAACGCCTAGTGACAAATTTGTAGTACAAGTACTACATTGTAACATTGTGAAAATTGTAACAACCAACCAACCGCAGCAAAAACACTGTTTGAAGAAAACAGACTTTGAAACAAGGGAGTGAGAGAAATGAGTTGATACAGATGTTTTTGCCCATTCCCACCGTCTCTATTTGCTATTAAAGCTTTTCCATTGGCGAAAGGAGATACAATCTCCAGTATGTGCGCCTTTGTAACCTGCCTGGTCCAGCCAGTCCTGCGTTCCTCCCAGGCTCAAACCAAGGTCAGAATGAGAGGCAAGAGCGCTAGCCATGGGGCCAAAGGCTCAAGCTGTCAATTCGATGTCCAGGGCGACTCTTAAGGTGTCAAGGAATGAGGTTGACTAACGTACAGCCACACTGCCACACTGGCACCCGTTACACCTATACCATGTGACGTAAACTGCTAGCGTTAGCTACTGCCCTCAGTCTCCTCTTGTGTTTCAACTGATACGCTCGATGCGGAGTGGTTTACACAGTTCCCCGGCAGTACTGATTTGAAATGACTGCCTTAAAGTGAGGCGAGACAGTATAGTTGTGCCTTAACTCTGAAAGCTGCAGAATCATTGCTCCACAGTCTCCACTTTGCTGCAGCGCTCAGTTTTCTTCTCTGTTGGATATCATTTGTTAGCATTTCTCGTTCCAACTAATGCATTCAATGTTGGGGTTATTTTTGCACTTTTCATAGTTTCCTACAGTACTGCAGTCGTTTCTGTGATATCAGATTCAATGTTAATAAATGGAATATTTCCGTACTTAGGGCATAGAAAATCAGTTTATGACTTTCGGAATTTTTTTTTTATATTATTGGAGCCCTGTAGACAAGAAAGAACACACCCATAGTTACCTTTACACTCCTATTATTCATTGTTTACATCACATTGCACAACTCGAGACGGCCGCTAGCAAGCAAACTAGCGAGCTAACAAGTTACCGAGTAACAAGTCAGCCTCAAATTTATTTCTTATAAACGTACCACCTCCACATGGAATGGGAGGATAATTTTTTTTTTCCCTCTATCATGTCGGACGTGCCGTGGCTGGCTTCATGACTTCATGCAGTGTTAAGGTAATGTCACGTAAGCTAATGTCCTACCAATGATTCGTATCATTACTGCCGTCTAGTGACCGGAACACGACTTATCACTTTATTTCAATATGTTTTGACTAATAACACACCCTAGTCTACCTCAAAACAGCGATCATTTTTTATGAATTAATTAACTTCTGAAAAAGCGCGGTATAGCGAGGGAGCGAGAATCGAGGGACGACTGTATAAGAAAGTATTAGGTCACCGTTCTGTGTGGTGGAAAGAACAACGGCTTGTTATTAGTGAACACATCCAAGTGCTTAATGTGTGTTTAACATGCATGTTAGTGTTTTCAGACATGTTCTGTGTGTGAACAGCCAGTTGTTTTTGACAGCATAGCCGTCTTTACATGAAACGTCGAATGTACTCCCGTAATTGTGACGTATTAAGGCTTTATTTAGAACAAAATAAATAAACACTGCCACGTAACTAAGACGAATGGCAGCGAGCATAGCAAGTGACGACAAAAACATCAATCATGTCGTCGTAGTAGTGCAGAGGTCTGTGTTTTACCGAGTCCCCCTGCAGGGATCACGGAGAGTACAACTCCATGACATCATCTAATTACTTTGGTTGAATGTTTTTTTTTAAGAAAATACTATATTCATATGGACTGTCACGTTCTCCTCGCCTACATGAAACGCTTTCCCCCATCATCTTATTTTACAGCCGCAGGGTGAATTCCGCCAGGATTTGAGGTGAAAGGGTTTATGTGTTTGTGGCTAAAAAATTGCATATAGTGCTGGTTCTACTTTACATTTTACTCACAAATTCAGTCCTTTAATAGGTAGGCTGTTCAATTAGAAATGTACGCCATTCCTCCAGCCATGGTTTTCAACACACAATCTCTCCTGTCAGGTGGAGGCTTTTCTGCAACAATTCCATTTGATTGCAAATAACAATTACGTTGGCGCTCCCTCTCATCCCATCATCTTCCCACCTCCGCTACAGAAAACAATTGGACTCTCAACACAAAAAAAAAATAGATCCACGGGGATGAGCGCTTTTCCTCCGGAATACAAACACATTACTTGCAGTGACCTGCTTGACACCAAATAGCACACAATTAGCATATATATAAATGTGTGTGCCATTCCGCAGTTGCACTCTCACACTCTCAGCAGTGCTTTGTCAATTTGAGTTAGAATTTTTTCGAGGCCGATTACATAAATGTGTGAAAACGGAGAGCCCCAGAGCATGGAATATATTGTCTCTTATAAAAAGATTACCAAGTATGACAGTTGAATCGTTCCCTGCATAAAATGTAAAAATAACTTTATGTAAATTTGTCTGCTAGCGGTGTCGCATACAAGTGATGTTATCCGCTAACGTAAATGCTGCAATTAACTCCTCTATTCAATTAACCGCTGAGTCGTCTATAGCCGCCGGGTGTGTGATCTGTAGAAGCAACTGTTGTTTTTTCCTTTCCACTTTCTCATGCACTCCAAATCATTATTATAGCTTCCATTTGTTGTCTGCTTCCAATTAACGGCAGCCCTCTTTGTGGTTTTGATAAATAGTGATGTTATAATAAGGATGTTATTGAGTGTTTTTATTGTGCATTTGTGCGCCTTTTGTAGCACTACACTGAAACATTGACCATCAGGCTTGCAGTGTCCTTGTAGTGTGAATTAGTGTTCCAGTGAGCACTGAGGTGCAAATGGACTTTAACTGTCCTCACTTTGAGCCAGTGCATCTAAGTTGTATTCATAAGAATCATTTTCCAATGTTTTCCTTCGTCGTTGTTTGCTTGGTCGCCTTTCAATGCTGTTGTGCTGCTTAGAGGCCGTAGAAAATAGAGTGTCATGTCAAGCAGAAGTACATATAGCAAAAACACACAACCCCCACCACCCCACCCCCCACCCCCAAGGCCATGCGGCTCAGTAGGCTGAACAAGCTGCTCTCGCTCCACATTATCCATGTCAATGGAAGCGAAAATGAGAACGAGGAGGCCTCGTAGTGTATCTGACAGCGAGCGAGGAGGCTACACGCTTCCACTGAATGGCTCGATGCTCATATTTCACTACGCGTTATTGCTATTTTGATACGGCTCACTCGGGAGGATAATCATTCCCAACATTTATATAGTCTGTCCTCATACGAAGCGTCATGGAGTCAGAAATGTCAGAAATGTAGCAAGAATTCACTTTGCAAAAATAACAGAGGCTAGTTTATTTCTTGTCTTTCTTTGTGCATTACAAGCAGAGGTGGGCAGAGCAACAATAACAACAATAGCAATAAAGGCTTATGATAGGATGGCAACACAGGTTAGGATCCAATAACACATTAAAATTGGATTGTTTTGTGTGCACCTGAGTGTTTTTTACACTCAGGGGGTTGGAACACAATTGGAGAATTGTACCTGGTCACAGCTAACATGTTAGCCTCCACTAAAATGTGAATATTTTATGTGGCTATAAGGCTCAGAAAATCTTGCAAAATGTTCCTCTTTCAGCATTATATACCAGGCAATAGATTTTGGCATCCACTAAACACATTAAGTATATTTTTATTTTATATTTGCTATTGTGTTTAAATGCTGGGCATGCTGGTCATAGCAAAGATGTGTGGCTCCACTATAATGGGATTGTTGTATGTACATATCTGTCTTTTATTTCCGACATCGTGCCAAATATGGTTTATTCAACATTATATTTACATGGCAAAAGGTGTTAGGCTCCATTAAAATGTTAAAATGTCTTCATATTGTGTGCACACTAGTTTTTGTGCAGTAGTGCAGAGGTGTTCATTGATTTTTTGTGACAGTTTGCATTATGATGAAAGATTCTTTCTTCTAATATTTTGCAACGTTAACCAAAAGCTCTGGGTATGAAGCAGTGCACGTGTACACCACTGCCATCGCAATAAAAACACAGATTTAATCCATGTCAGATTTACAATAAAGCTCTTGTATAGGATCTGTAACTGTATTTACATTATTTTCACAAGAAAGGAGAATATAGTGTTTCTAAATTTTATATTATGGCGTTATCCAATCTACTGTCCCCAAAGTGTAAACACGAAATTAATCCGGAAAAATCTGAGGCGCTCGCGATTCTCGGACAGGCCTCTGATTGGGCGTTTGTGAGGCAGGAGGAGGGCTTTGCGGCGGTGGGCGTTTCACAAAACCAGCAGCCACGCCAACACAGGCACTCATTCACTACGGATTTGTGTTGCTGAAACGACCTTCTTCTCCTTCTTTTTTGTGACACTATTTGTTGACTTTCTTTACTATTTTTTAGTTAGTGTAGGCTTTCTCGGTAAAGTTGTTTTTTTCTTCGCACAACCTGCCCCGAGTTGTGTGTGTGTGTGAGTGTGTGGGTGTCCGTGTGAACGCTTGGTGTCGTCCACCATGGATTTGGTTTGGATTGTGGGCTGCCTTGTGAGCTTGTGCGCCTGGTTCGCTTCTGCCGAGCGCCACAGCGTGTTCTGGAACAGCACAAACCCAAAGTAAGTGTCTTTTCGGGGCTTTTGATCAAAATCTTCCAGTGCACTTGCACAGGCTACCAAACTTTAAGTCATGCAGCATCGTTATGGTGCACATTTGCACACCGCGTCCTGCATATGCAATGAATTTGTGATGCGAGCAATAGGCTGCTGTTGTCATGATAATGCAAATCTGTAGGGAGCCTCTCACTCTCAACCCCATTACTCCCCCTCTCTTACTCTGATTTTTTGGCAACCTTGTTTAAGCTCCAACCTGTTATTATGATGTTGTTTACGCGCACAGCTTTGCCCGACCTGTTCAGATTTAATCCCTTTCGCAATGTGTGATAAATTGCCTCACGTTTGCAAAAAACAAGTCACACTTTGGAGGGAAGAAAGCTGCTTAAAGCTGATGGCGGAGCAGGGAGGGGGTCGTGAAGTTCAGGGTGGTCATGGTTTACATTCTAACAATTGGATTAGTTTGTGTCTTTTAGTGCGTTGTGTGTCTATGTGGCCTCGTGGTGCTGTTGTGTTTATATTCATGAGGACAGAATTCATATTTGTTGTGCAGTATGTAACAAGTTGGGATGCAAAACATCTCTGAATGTGATTGTTTAGTGTGCACGTACGTCTATGTGTACAGCAGTAGTATTGTCATTATTTCTGTTGCAGTTGGGCGTAGTGAAGACGGTATGCTAATATGATGTTATTGTTTCTTTTACTACCAAAGTAACGCAAAAGATTCTTTTATTTAGCTAGCAATAGATGTTAGAATCTCTCAAACATCCTAAAATGGCATCATTTGGTGTACCCACTAGTTTTTTTAAATGTAATAACCATGCAAATTGTCCTTTTTAGGATAATTATGTGCCATTATGGCATGGTTGTTTACATTGATGAGATGGAATTCTATAGGAGAGTTCCTATTTTTGGGTACAAGGTCATAGTTAAGATGTTGGGATCCTCAAAAGCTGATTGTTGTATGTGCATGCGTGTCTTTCACGACATAAATCATAAAAAATATGCATTATTCAACATTTTGTTTAATGGAAATATATGTTAGGCTGCATTAAATTGGCTTTTTCGGATACTTACTGGTCTCTTTGGCGCTGTTGTGTTAACAGGCAGGAGATAAAATGTTAGGGTCCAGTAAACAATGGATGCTTATTTGTGTATTTTACAAAACAAACCATGCAGAATATGATTTTTACAGCATCATATGTATTAGAGGCACTCTGGTGCTGTTGTGTTTCCATGTATGAGATATTGCAATCAAAACATAATACATATATTTCACTATTTTGTGCACATTGGTCAGATCCACTAAACATCTCACAAGTGGATTGGCGCATATTTGCAACATGTGTTCCCCCCCCACATAATGATGTGCATGTGTGTCATTATGTTGCTGCTGTGTTTACATTAGTGTGATGGAACCCTACGGGTTAATTGCTTCATATTTTCAGCGTTACCGATGTGATTCACAGGAGAGCGTGTTGAAATATCTTTTGCAATATCCTCTTCACCTGCACACCCCCCTCTCCCAGCCCCCAATAAGCTTTAAATCAAGAGCTATCAGAAGTAGCGGGGGTGTTCATATTTCAGGTGACAAGACGAGCAATAATGGCGTGTGACAGAGACCGAGTGGGTAACTTGAGGCCTGCCTAGTGGGTCGGTCACGCTGTGTGGGACGGGTAAAGAGAGATGGATGGTGAGGGGTTGAGAAATTGGAGTCCAAATTGTCCAGGTTAGGGGGCCTCTCTAAATAAGTGGGGGGTCAATTAGACGAGTGGTGGATGGCCTGTGTTTTTAAGTTGACACAATGCAAACAACCACGACGAGACAGCTAGTTCATCACACACTGCGTATGCTTGTTTAACCCTTTAGACATCCTGGGGACATTTCTGTTTCTTTTTTATTTCCAAGTCAGTTTTGTTCCTCGCGATATCAAAAGTACCACGAAAAATGCAATTTTTCACCCCACATTTATCTTAACATATGCAGTCATTTATGTCATGATTTGAATTTGGACTTCTCGTGTTTGATTTCTATTCATTTTTGTATTTGTCCAGGAGATGGCGCTGTGTTGTCCCATTCAAAGCATGCAGCAAAATTATATTAAAATGACTTTCTGCAACAGTGCTTTGCTACTGAAATAAGACTGAATCTCTCTTGATGTTTGGAATGATTTTTGATGCTGTAGAAAAAACAAGGCATGAAAATCAATGCTGCTGCCATCACTGATCCAGCTCTAACGGGATAACCCACACAAACACACTTCAGCCTTTATGTATATTTCACACTGGGGTAGTTTTAAATGGCTGTCTTGTTTAAAGTGGAAAAATGTGAATATTTCTATTTACAGCAGTTTTTTGCCATGAGGGTCAAATGTGTGAGGTTTTTTAAGGTTTAATAAAATATTCTCCCACCTGCACTTCCCAGGAAACCATTCAGCGAAAATCTGAATCCCAGATGGAATTTGGTGACTGTAATCTGTCGCTTTGCTATTTTTATTTTCCTGGATGACTTTAGTCCATCCCCCCTGCCAAGCCCCATCATCCACTACCCTTGGACCACTCTTAATCCGCGTATTCGCAGAAAAACAACCATGACTTTTAATTTGCCGCTTTCATTAAATCCAGCAATCGCTTTCTCCTTTGACCTGTTACTTGATACAGTGTGTTGACGTTTCTCTCCACCCACCCCCACCTCTTCCCAAGTGGATGGTTTCATCCCCGAACATGAGAGCTGTCATCCATCTAACTGATGTCAGATTGATCTCTTTGGGCCTCATTTCCCTTTAACTGCACACACACACGCACACGCACACACACACACACACACACACACACACACACACATGCAGACGCACATTTCGTTGAGAGGCGCAGCTGCCTTCCTCACCACAAATTGTGCGCTTGGACCCTGCCGCTGACTTCCAAGGTCGAGCCTTGCTTAATGACTACGTTGTTTTGGCGAAATCCTGCGTTTCCGCACTTCCTTTGTGCCTGACCAGGAACTTTTTAGTCAGCGGCACTCGTTGGTTCCCAGAAAGAGGCTCACCAATGTGTGAAGGAGTGCCTGATCTGATAGCAGTGACTCACCCGCTCTCATACACATTAACACACTCACCTCTGCAGAGCCCTCTGGACTGTACAGTGTGAAGCAATAATCTGCTCATTCACAGCTTGTTTCTTCCACGTGTTTTCCTGCTGACGGAGCACCAGTAGACCTCCTCCTCATCTTCATCCTCTTTGTACCTGTCTCTCCTTCACCCCAGAACCCTCCCAAACTCCCTATTTGCTGTCTTCTTGGCCAGCTTCCTTTGCAACTTGCCACTGTGGCCTCTGTTCTTGTGTTAACTATCTGATGATCGAGCTAATCTATTCCATCTAAACTAACCTATGTATCTACCTATCTCGCTCATGTAGCAACTTAACTCTCTAGCCATATAAGTAGCTTTCGGGATTAATTTTAATATTCTAGCGACTATATCTCCTTATCAAAATAGCGACTTAGCATTTAAGAGGCTTTAGCAACAAGAATCTCTACATTCTACAATATATTTAGCTTGTGTCTTTTGTCTAGTGTGCTACCTAGCTATCTAACGAGCCACCCAGCTGTCTGACAAGTGAAGTCACGACCTTAGGCCCTGTCCACACGGAAACATTTCTGGGATTTTTTTTTTTTTGCCGGGTTGAAAAAAATGTGCAAATTTAGTAAATAGTTGCATTCAGACGTGAAAACAATGTAACACTTACTGTAAGGCGCACCTTGCTGTGGCGCTGTAAACAGACACACAAAACTCTCGAAGAAGAAGGAACGCATGCGCATAAAGTCCATAACCTTCCGCTTTCCGAGGCTCGTCTCGACTGACGACGAAGTGGAATTACTTCTGCGGGTCATTTTGGAGTATAAGACAAAAAATATCAGGAGATTGTCATGAGTCGTGACAGTCAAAGTATTCAATGATTTTGTCAGCTTGTTGCTTCTGCTCACGTGACGGCGACGGGGCGGTGATGTCACCGTTTTCAGAAAGCCACGGTTTGCTTGTCTACACGGCAACGACAAGCTGGCGTTTTCAGATTTATCGGTTAATATCGGAAGCGGAAATTGAGAGTTAGACAATATCGGATATCCCTATTAGTCACCCTTTTTACCAAGTATTTGTCTTCTTAACTAGCGAGCTACCGAGTTAACCACTGTAGCTATCTTACTAGCCACTCAGCTGTAATAATTATGGACTGGATTGATTATAGTACTTTTCGAGACTCTCAATGTGACAAGCAAAGTAGCTACAGTACCTTACTAGGTGTTTATCAAAGTGAATTTCAAAATTGAAGAATGTATTTAGCTTTCGATTCTTTGATTCAGTCTTCAATGAAAGCTAAGTTAACTAGCCTTCTATCTAAATATCTTATGATAGTTCGTTGGCGGAGGTCTGTGCTCTGATGACTGTTATGCTATACTTTTCTTGCAGTGTTGGCCCAAACAAGGGAGTTATTTCAGGTATGTTTCACCCCTCTAAGGGATTATCTTGGCATTTAACCACTCAATATGGGCGCTTTTTGTGATTCCTCCCATACAAATTAGTGAGCGGTCTTCACGGTGCGGCCCAGAAAGAGAATGCTAACTGCTGTGACCGATTGGAGGTCGGGGGTCAGCATGTGATGAAGTGGCTCGGCCTCTATCAATCTGTCAGTCATTCCGGCTCGGCGGTGGTCTCTGGGAAAGTCTCCTGGTCCACTCCGCCCCGCCCCTCCACAACCCTTTTGCCAGCTTTTATCTGCACCTTACAAGCTGTCCCTTTTCAGTCTATTATTTCCTTGCCACCCGAGGCCGCCTCGGTGAGAGCGGGGAACGGAGGGAAGCGTTCTAAGAGGTGTGGAATTTTCTTAGCAGTTCTTGGCACCCATGGTGATCCGTCACAAGGCACTTTCCCCCCGCAGGCTTTTCAACTTCCGTCCTCTGAAAAGCTGCTCTAGTCCTTCTTTGCAAATTGTCCGTCCACATATGAGGTAGAGATGGTCTGGGAATACAAAAGACTTACTTGCCCTCAATGCATGTGTTCCTGCTTCCTGTAGAGATAAAAGATAAGATGGAAGCAGTGATTTGATTTGTGATGAGGTGGACACTATGGATTTCCAAGTAACCTTAAGCTATGTTCTTTTAAAAAAAGTCTTCCGACGTCACTTCCCCTGCTGCACACCCCCTCCCCCTTTCTTCAAAATTCTCTCTGCAAATTCCTAAGACCATTCCATCTTGCGCTGTGCATTGTGTGTGCCCCTACGCTTAATCTGCCTCTGCAATCTGTCTGATGAATTCAATCTGGGCTGGAGATTGTCGAAACGGATGTAATCGTCTCTTATGGGCTCAGCGGCCATTGATGTACTGTATGCTGTTGTTTTCCTATCTGTAAACATTTGTAGGGATGACATTGGCAGCCATGTTGATGGTTTTTAATCATTCCAATGCATCGTTTTTTTTATTGCGAGGTAGTGAATCAGGCCAGAGGCTGTACCTCGCCGCCAGCTTACCGTCAGCTGTAGCAAAGTCTCTGTTGTGTGTTTCCCTGCGAGACGCTTCCTGTCCACGTCTTTTCCCGGGAAAACTGCGTATCCTGTTCGCTGCGTAAACAATAGTGTTCTCACACATTTGGCAAGTCCATAAAAGTCGAGCAACAATTTCCCAAGTAGTTTAAACCCGGCATTCAGGGAATAAGCAGATTAGCCGTGATTCATAGACTTTAATGTTTTTTTTCCCAGCCTGATCTGGAATCCGCCTTTGACATCTGTCTTGTCTCTATTTGGGTGTCTGCTCGCCCATCCTCTTGTCTCTTCCTTATCTAGACACCAGACTTCCCCTCAGCTTTGACCACGGGTCGATCCCACAGAGAAAGGAGCACAAGAAGGGTCCCCAGTTTGTAAACAGCCGTATGATTGTGGTACTAATCTGAAATTAGCCAGACGGGCTCAGATATTATCTTGTTTTGTTGCGTAAATAAAAAGACAGGCATTGTTTTGTGTATTGTGTAAACGTGACACCCAAAGAGCTGCTAGCCTCCAGAGGCAAATTGTATCATTGCCATCTGGAAGTCGGAGCAACTCAGGCTGCATTTTCGTTCCAGTGTAAGTGAAGCCTAGACCTCCACCAAGGATCCTTTTTGTATGTACATGTATTCTTCCTTAGACCATGCCACAACCTTTCAGTGGTGCCAAAAATGTGGACACCCTGTGGTAAATGCTTTGGAAGACATACTAGCATACGTGTAATACAGATACCCTCAAAGTTTCATAATCATTAGACAAATGGTGAATGACTTATGGCCAATTTGATGCTAAGTCTGCCCGTGTCCATGCAAGGACGTTTTGGTTGATGGCGACCATGTTTTTCAACCAATCTTGCTCAAATTTGACAGACATGAGCGCACTGAGCTGTGTGAGGCATTTAATCAAAGTCAATCCGACTGATGGGGTCAAACACCAACGTAGTACCTTAAATACCTCTCCATGAACATCACAGTGCCGCAAGCTTGGTCTGTGTTTGTGGAGAGCAGCAGTGAGCAAGTTTTATCTCGTGCGAATCGACCCGGCCAAATCGATATATTTGCTTCCTGAGCAATGTGATGTCGGCGCTGACCTTTCCGCTACAAATGTCTCGGGGGACTGTGACACAGTTGGAGAGAGGGTGCGTATTCATCTAAGCTTCCTTTAGATCCTGTAGAATCAGCCAATTATTTTTCTGCCGTCCCTGAAGCTTTGTCTGCAGAGTGAGCTCGCCTATATGGGCCCGACTCGCGGACGGAATGACTGATGATCCTATCAGGCAAAGGTGGAACGACAGGCAGAGTGAAGCTGGATTGAAATTGATCGCAGGAAGTTGCACAAAGAGTGGAATATTATGTTAAAAGAGGAAGTCAAAAGAGCATATTGGTTCCCATGGCAACCAGGCATAGTCAGGCCCACGTCACATTGTTGGCTCGCCTTTGCAAACAGTGGGCAGAAGAAAGTTGCATTTTTGGAATACCAGCCGGGTCGGGTTGTGATTGGCTCAGCAGGTCTGGCGTGGGGGGTGAGTTGAGACAAGTTGGGGGGATCTGGTGTGCTTATTGAGTGATGAAAGCAGGACAGCGAGTGGGAGGAGATGAGTGGCATTGATGGATGGAGACCAGGAACATTAAACAGCGACGGCCTTCAGGACAGCTCTACTTTTTCTCTCATATGTCACGTCCTTTACAGCGATTAGATCCTCAAATAAACCGCCCCCCTGTGTCCGATAAATAACTATCGCAGGGGCTGTTAACACAACTCAAAATTGATCAAAAACAATCTCTTTTGGATGCTTGTTTACTGAAACAAACTAGTGGCCTGGCATTTAAATTACAGCGTTTTA
Organism: Dunckerocampus dactyliophorus; assembly: GCF_027744805.1. Taxonomy (NCBI): domain Eukaryota; kingdom Metazoa; phylum Chordata; class Actinopteri; order Syngnathiformes; family Syngnathidae; genus Dunckerocampus; species Dunckerocampus dactyliophorus. Next base: position 16,167,765 of record NC_072838.1, on the reverse strand, counting down.
TAAGATCTTTATGCTGGCTAACGCTCCTGCTTTTAACAAACACACCCTTTTTAGTGTTTCCTTACGTGGAGAACGCCAACTAGTGGCCTGGCATTTAAATTACAGCGTTTTATAAGTACTTTATGCTCGGTAACGCTCCTGCTTTTAACAAACACACCCTTTTTAGTGTTTCCTTACGTGGAGAACGCCAACTAGTGGCCTGGCATTTAAATTACAGCGTTTTATAAGATCTTTATGCTGGCTAACGCTCCTGCTTTTAACAAACACACCCTTTTTAGTGTTTCCTTACGTGGAGAACGCCAACTAGTGGCCTGGCATTTAAATTACAGCGTTTTATAAGATCTTTATGCTGGCTAACGCTCCTGCTTTTAACAAACACACCCTTTTTAGTGTTTCCTTACGTGGAGAACGCCAACTAGTGGCCTGGCATTTAAATTACAGCGTTTTATAAGATCTTTATGCTGGCTAACGCTCCTGCTTTTAACAAACACACCCTTTTTAGTGTTTCCTTACGTGGAGAACGCCAACTAGTGGCCTGGCATTTAAATTACAGCGTTTTATAAGTACTTTATGCTCGGTAACGCTCCTGCTTTTAACAAATACACCTTTTTAGTGTTTCCTTATGTGGAGAACGCCAACTAGTGGCCTGGCATGTAAATTACAGCGTTTTTGTCCATTTTTTTTGCAGGTTGGCGTGATTGAGGATCAATTTGTCATTTGTATGTGAAGTGAAACTTGCACAAAATGTCAAGAAAACCCTTTCCTGTTTTGTACTAAGTCACAAATGTAGCCTTTTTAGTGTTCCCCTACAAACAAGGCACTGCCAACTAGTGGTCTGGCATGTACATTACCACGTCTTACCAAGTTCTTTGCAGCTTTGTTCTGTTGTTTTACTTGGTTGTTGTCATTTTCTACACAACCTCCACTGTGAAGTAGTGTACATTCACGATAGATAAAAGCACCGCCCTGCCTTTCCCACCCCTTGCCCTCCTGTCCCCCCTTTGGGCCTCCCTGGTCCACTCTAAGCCCCCTCCCTCAGCATTAAGCAGGGTCTGGTGCTGTTCAATGGGCTGAGCCTGGCTTCTGCTCCAGCCAGTAATCCAGGCTTGGATGAGACGATTAGGTGGTCCCCCCCACCACCTACATTCCGGGTTCACTCATCCACAATGCAGGCCGGTCACCTTTTAAATCACATTAGTGGCAAGTGTAACCGCCAGGATGAAAACAATCATGTTTGTGTGCTCGGTGGCCTTCACACGGCCTTCGCGCTCTTATGGATTCCTAAACTCAAGAATCGATCCATCCATAAACTTCCGTCTTGTATGAATTTCTCCAGTGCTGACTCGGCGGTTGTTCGACCTTTTGATCCACGCAAGTCAGACGAGAGTGTGATGGATGGATGAAAAGAGCGGAGTGGAGGCGAGAGAAGAAAGCAAAAAGCTGGCCGGTGAGATTAAAGAAGAGAGATTAGACTTTCCCTCGCTCCTGTAGAGGATCCAGTAAATCAGAAATTCCTTCCTCGCGGAGGAGGAACAGAGGCCTTGCTTCCGTCCACCAAATTCATGCTGCGGCTTACGCACACTTGACCACCTGACATTTCTTCCGCCTTATTATGCAACTTATCGTGGTGGAAAAACACCCCCCCTCCAGATTCCCCCGCGCGGAGTGGCTTTACATTTGTTAGCTTAAACCCTTTGACAAAAGCTAAGCCTCCCCTTTTGAAGTGCGCTACCCCGATCAGTTAATTAAGCTGATGATGTGGAGCTTCAATGGCGAGGTGTTAGAGGGGAACAAAAGGCAGCCGGCTAATTAAACGTATTTGTCGTTAATAAAGAGGAGGGGGGAGGGGCTCGCTAGCCTCCTCAGTGTGTGTATTGTGCCCTAAGTGAGTCAGCGTATGAAACAGTGGCATTGATAACTGTAGCACTCACACACAGAAGGTCCCGCTGGGGACAACTTCAAAAGCCTTTCCCAAACTTAAGCCCTTTGACCCCCCCCCCGGCCGCTCTCTACAAAACACTCACCCTTAAGGGGCTGGGAAGTGGTGAGCAAGAGGGCATAATTACTCCCCTCCAGGGCAACTTGAATGCCCTTTTTTGTGTTTTAATTGCACCACCCTTCTGATGAACACATTGGGACCATATTACTGGAAATCAGGACTGAAAAGCAGAGTGGTGGGGGGGATTTGTTTGTGTGTGTTGTATATTTGCAGGGAGATGATAACCTTGTCAGGCGAGAGCAGACAACACTGTTTGTTCAATAGTGTTATCGATTCCACTGGAATTGAAAGTGGCAGCGGTCACAACACTCCGCCGCCAATCTGGTAAACAGAGCGTGGCGGCAGATAAGCGCCGAGCAGACCCGACCATAACAAAATGGTCATTACAGCACCGCTTCCAAGTTTGCAGGGCCAGACTATCATCAACTACAACGCGGTCCGGTCGAAGGGGCTAATCTGATCATCGGCATGAAGGCAGCGCAGTCAAGCAGCTCGAACGAAGCACGTCGGGAGCCCGGCTGGTTTGGAGCCATGCCGTCTGTGCTTGTCCACCAAGGGGGCACCCCTTGGGAGACCCCTGGCAGCAAACAAAAACAGCAGCTAACGAGGCACAGGACCCGTGCACACTTTGATCGTTCGTCATGCATCTGGACCTTGTCACATGGGCACAGATGCTTGCTGTTACTTTGGGGGAAAACATGAAAATACACATTTTTTAAAAGGGCCACCCCTTTTCACCCCAAGATCATGTAGAGGTGTCGCTTTTAGACCACAAACATGTAATGTGTTATCACAAAATGGTTGTAGTCTCTCAGCAGTCATTTTTAGGTGGGGAAAAAGTCATTCAAAGGGCAGATTATGCAAAAACTGCAAAACAGAGTTCCACATCATTATGTAAGGGGTGGTGGATGCACCGAGCAGGAACTCATTTCATTTTGGTGAGGATCTGGATAACGGTGCAGATAGATGAATCGTTCATGTCATCCTCCCTGAACCAGGAAGCAGCCCGCTAACTAATAGATGAACAGTCCTTTACTTCTGGATGTAAAGGACGTTTGCTGCACCGCCTGTGGGTGGTGCTCAAAGCGCTCCGTCCTATATGCTAGCATACACGTAACATACTGTAGAGATCCTCCAAGTTGTATGATCATCAGGCAAATGCTCAATGACTTATGGACGATGAGTTGCTAAGTGCACTAAGATGTTTTGCTTGATAGCGGCCATGTTCTCCAGCCAATCTTGCTCAAATTTTACACACGCGTGCTTGTCAGGCCCCAAAAAGCGGGTTCCAAAATCTGCGGCCAGTCGATTAAATGCCGCTAAGGTTACAGTGGGTGTTCTGTAGACCGCATTGATCTGTTTAATCACAGAAAAATCTTTTGTGTGATAGTATTCCGCTCTTAGATTATATCATAGTACTATTAAATCAAAGAAATGTAGTCAAATTCCCATCTCTAGTGCAGCGCATGCAACATGCTTTCATTTAATACAACAGGAATTACGCTTGACAATCAGCAACCCAATAAAAACTGACCGGGCGGCTCAAAAAGCTCTTAAAGATCTAAAGCTGTGATTAAATAACACGGCGAGTCATGCAGCCTGCACGCTGACAAGCCGACTGACGTGGACGTGCACGTATTCATTGCAAGAGCAACAAAACCCAATATTGGACACACATTCCCGCCCGGCGCGTGTTGTGTAAATATTTAAGTCTGTCCAATTCCTCCACCCTCGGGGACCCCCTAGTGATCCAGTACAGTAGGAGACGTAAACTGATAGGCATCGCTCTGGAGGAGGTGTGTGTATGTGTGTGTGAGGCTTCATTGTGTGCAAATACTAGTAGCTACTGCTTGGGGTTGTTGATAGATGGGACTTACTGGGAAGCGTGTGTGCAGCTCTGTGGTGCTGAGAGATGACTGGCCGTGGGAGAGGAGCAGTCACTTAGTCAAGACCAGGAAGGAGGAAACCCCAAATACCTTCAAGTGACAAATCCACTCAGATAAACACACATCATATCTTTGCAGGAAGCCAAGGCAAATCTTACACCAGTTAGCCAAAAATGGCATCGCCTTTCAAGGGTTTTTTTGTAAAGCAGGTACTCCTCTTTGACCCGGGTCCAAGACAGGAGGGAGAAAGATTAGTTTACATCGTAAAGTGGGTGGAGGGAGTCACAGGAGGCAGTCTGGCTGTCTCTTCTTGTCTTCCCGCACTCTTTATTTGGAATGACAGGGACTGCGGAAGGGTTAAACAATGCACTTCATAGACATAAAACTCTTCTACTCCCCAACCGTAGCACGCAAAAGGGTGCAAATGTGTCCAAACATGCACCCCCTCCGTGTTGCCTGTGCTATTACTTTTCTTACAAATACGCGGCATGATGGCGCTGATGTTAAACCCCAAGTTGGATTGACTTGAGATTTCTCACACAGCGCTACAGTGTTTTTGCTCAATCGCCACGAAATTTGGTACACACCATTAGGGGGCTGACAAGCACATGCCTGTAAAATCGGAACAAGATTGGTTGGAAAACGTTGGGAGTTAGCAACTAATTGCTCAGAAGTGATTGACTGTCTAACGATGATAAAGCTTTTGAGAATATGTGTATTCCGTGTATGCTAGCATGTCTTTCAAAGCATTTTGACCCCGACCCATGGAGTGCCACAAATGTCATTGACATGGAGCATCCTAGTGTTTTCTTTCGCATGCCTGTCAAATGAACTGGAATCAAGATTGGAGCAGAGCCAGGTCCCACATGGATAGATGTCCCAATACTTTTTACATTTCATGTTGCCTCATCTCCCTGCAGATGTCGATACTCATCTCCTAATCTCGATGAGCTAACAGGCTAATGTTTCTCAGTAAACGTCTCTCCAATCCCGAGGGAGTTCGCACTCGAGCAACAGCATCCTTCCAGCCTGCATCCATATTCATGTCCGCCTGATTTCCCTCTGGGACTCGATCGATATACAATCACACATTATGCCGCTTTTATTTATCAAATGTCTCCTTCCGCCTCTCTTCAGGTTTCTGTGGGACGACTACTCCGTGGAGGTGAGGCTCAACGACTACCTGGACATCGTGTGCCCGCATTACCCGCAGGGCGAGGTGCCGCTGCTGGACGCCGAGCGCTACGTGCTCTACATGGTGGAGCAGGAGGACTACGAGTCGTGCAAGCCGCAGTCGTACGACCAGATGCGCTGGGAGTGCGGGCACCCGTTCGCGCCGCACGGGGCCGAGAAGTTCTCCGAAAAGTTCCAGCGGTTTACACCTTTCACTCTCGGGAAGGAGTTCCGCCAGGGAGAAAGCTACTATTACATCTGTAAGTGTTGCAACTGTCATAAGTATAAAGAGAAGTGCACTACTGTACAATAAAACTAGAATAAACTAAAAGTATTCACCCTTTGGAGCCCCCTAATGGACACATTGGCCGTAAAAAGGTGCCATTTTTTTCTGGTCAAAGCTTATAGCGACACGCCATTTAGCATCGGCTATACTTGAAATAAAAGCAATTTCTCTTTGTGAATAATATGAAATGTAATGCTCATATTGTACTCCAAATAAGTTCAATTTCTAGTTCTATGGTTATCATCACACATATTGCCACCACTAACACCCTGCGTATGAAAAACATGAGACAGTAAATCCATTTTTAAAAAACATAATGTGCTATGTTTCTCAATGACATCACCGCTACAATTCAACAGACTTTTTTTAATTAAATATTGATACAGTAACATTTAAAATGTATAATATATAAAAGTATTAAATTACAAATAGATGAATCAGTGAGCTCACCCTTAAATTAATAATTACATGGACAATATTTTTTACATATTATAACTGAATTTTTTTAATTTAATTAATTAAAATTCTAATTAGATATATTTTTTAAATCTGGTAAATATTAATATTTAAAATCATAAAATTAATTAATTTAATAAAAAATTAAAATGGAAAAACATTACTTTTGTATTGCTATAGTACAAATAAAAGAAATAAAAAAAATTTTGCATCAGTAATTACAACATTCAGTTTTTTTTGGCAAGGAGTCCATCACCGTCCCACGTGTAGACAGTATTTGCCCCCTCTTCTGTGAGATGGCGAGGGCACCCCACAGGATTTACCCTGGATTTGGGTCTGGGTTCTGACCGGGCCATTCAAAACTTTCATGTCTTCTCTCTGAAAGCCTTCATTTGTTGATTTTGGATGTGCTGTATTTGCACAGGAAAAGCATTACCACTTTTTGGTGACGTGCTAAGCTTAAAATGAGCCCCGAGTTGGGGTGGTGGCTGACTTTGTGCATACTTGTGTCGCCCGAGTGTAACCGCACGCATCAAGCTAGCTTGTCACCCTGACCACGGCTGTAATTAGATAAGCGGCAGGACAAGACGCACTCCGCCTGGTCACAGATGGCTCCCTAAAGCTTTGTCTGCTGCCAACACTGAGTGTGTGTGTCTGTGTGGGGTATGCACGCATGCATGAAGATGGATTAAGAGGCTAGAAGAGGATAAGTGCATTAGTTTTAACACATGTGTTTTTCCCCCCTCTTAGCTAAACCTTTGCACCACCACGGACAAGAGTGCCTGCGACTCAGGGTGGACGTCGTAGCGGCCGACGGTGAGCTTTAACACCCTCAGTCACCTAATAACAGTCCAGCCTCGCACCACCCAAATGGGATAATTGATGGCTTTTGTTTTTTTTGCTCCCAGGCTCTCAGGAGGCCAGAGTGGCCAAAGGAGGCACGGGTGGGGCTGCAGTCGGAGCTGGGGGTGGCGTTCACAACCCGTCCAACAGACTGCCGGCAGGTATGTAGACCAACCCTGTGACCCCGTTGTCGTTACCTCGCAAATTTAGGGCAATCCTGGCAGCGGCACTGGAGAGTAAAAACACGCCAAGCTGCTTGGTTTTACTCTCAAAAGAGTTCAAAAGCACGAAAACAAGCTCTCGGTTGACTTTTTAAGCTTGCACCTTAACTCCGCAACACTAGGTGGCGACATGCCCTCGCTCAGGTTCTTTAGCAAATTGGCTTTTACGGTGAACCCATTACCACGCACGGAAACATGCTCATTTTGCGTAGTTAGTCTCAAACAGTGCTAACTTCCACTGCCTTCTGTTTAAAACATACCAGGACACGTTTTCCCACGAGCACTGTTTGTCTTCTAACTGGTCAAGCGGAGGAGCACTTCAGGTGTTTACATGTATTATTAAAGCCCCAATAATCCAATTTCATTGTGGGCTAGCTGAAAGGAGGAGCTAGCCAGATTTTTGTTCAGAAAAAAATGGGATAAAACTGAGCATCCCATTTTTTGCTCAGCTGGTTGCAGCAAGTACTGCACCCATCATTTGCTGCTTGGTGGAAAGAAGGAAAAACAGCGAGTGACGCAAACATCCTGCTCTTCTTTCCGTCTTCCAGCAGACGACCCAGTGGTCAGCCTTCCCGAGGTCCAGAAGAGCGTGCGGACCAACTCGGCGGTGACGGCGTCATCGCTCTCCATCCTGTCATTGCTCGTCCCTTTCTCATTGCTGCTGTTGCTGCACTGAGCGAGCAGGCCAGAACTGCAGTTTTATTTTATTTCAGGGAGTACAATGAAGACGGTCTGTGGGGACCAAACCACTAGACTCAAAAAGGAAAAAAAAGCTCGCCCAGCGCCGGCCGCAGGGCGGAGAACAGACGGACTCGCTTGAGAGACACTTCTTTGCTCTGATTTTTTTGGACAACCTGCAGCGGAACCTGCCTGATGAACAATCAAGAACTGGACAAAATAAACCTGAAAGGAGTCTATCACCCCTTTTTGAGCCAAAGATTGATCTCTCCATCTTGTACACTAAACCCACCCACCAGTGTTGTGTACTACTTGTGTGTTGTTATTATTATTGTAATGTGGCATTGACGTCCTGAGTGATTACTTTTTTTTTCCTAAATGTAGCAGACGTGGAGGCTGTGGTCATGGCAACAACCATCAATACAGTAGCACTACACACAGAAACAAACACATCAAAAACGTATTGTACATGATGTGAAGATAATTTATGACATTTGGGAGGTTTACTGTATATAACAACATGAGTGTGTGCTACATGAGAGGCAGACGTGCGTGCGTGTGTGTGTGTGTGTGTGATAGTGGGAGTTGTCTTAAGACAAAATGTATTTCTGCCAAAAGCAAACACTGACTTGTGTTTTTTTCACGGAGAGGCTGGCCTTCTCTGTATGTTGGCTCGCGCCCTCCTGTGTCAGCTGATGTTTAAGCATAAAAAAAAGCCTATAAGCTATCCCCGCTGTTTGGATGGTTGACTTTGAACTAAGCAGCATCATCTCCCAACAGGCTGGCGTGAACAACAGAGCACAACACGAACGACTACCACTGTAGTCATGGTTTTTAAAAGAAAACAACACAAAAACTAAAGAAAGAAAAACTTGTTACCTACTTTTTTTTGTACATGTGTAAGTAAGACAAGTGTATGATATGTAAATACATAGATTATATAAAAACAATTTGATAAATATGACTAATGTGACATTTTCATGTGGAATAAAAAACAAATATTTTCAAAAAATGTGATTTATTGTGTTGGTTTGCTGTGTTTGATATATCAACATAGACTTTTTCATGGATTCTATTTTTATTTTTAGGTTTTACGTTTGTTCTAACTTTCTTTATATATTTTGTCTTTATTTTATATGAATTAGGGCTGTCGAAAATAACAGCGGTAACAGATTTAATTACCAAATGAATTATGTAAAAATGTCAAATGATGCACTCTGTTTGACGACAGTGTAGCGTCCCCACAGAGCCTGACGCTCTTTTAGAACTTCGTGCTCACCTGAACACATCAACAGCAGTGCAGTTCCTGCAATACAGTCATGGAGAGATGAAGAGAGCACCCTTGTTTCTTCAGTTTCTTGTTCATTTGAATGCTTGACACAACTAAAGGTACCTTTGCTTGGACAAATATAACAAATGACAACAAAAATAGCTCATAAGAGTTCCATTTTTTGGCAGTACAATGCTATAGCTAGTCATTTATGATCAAGAAAACCATGGAAGTTGCCGGATACCAGCTCTAAAATTCAACTCTTATGAGCTGTATTTGTTATCATCATTATATTCGTCCAAACAAACGCACCTTTACTTGTACCAGACGTTCAAATGCATCAATACGCTGAAGAAACAAGGGTGGTCTCATCACTTTTTCCATGACTACGTATTTCCAACTCACAAACACAGCTCGCCGTTCATCCTGCGAACAACAATTCCTCATTCTCGAGGTGCATTCACAAACCAAACGAGACAGGAACAATATGTGGATATCGTTACCGCCATTTGCGTGTGCGTGTACTCAAAACGTAAATTCAACTTCAGCTACGTGGTGTCTTTGAACACAGCCCTTCATTGTTCATATCAAGACGGTTGAAGTGTGATCCAGATGCCCTGCTACTGTGAAAGACACTATACGTACGGTAAATGGATTTTCAGACTTGTGCGGTTTTAGCTGGATTTCATTCTTCAGTTCGTTTGGAGCAGTTAAGACATACAAGTACTGAATTTATAATCCTGTCCTGTCATTTATCTTTCTTTCAATAGAACACAGTAAAAATTGGCATATTTCAGACAGTAGCAAATGATGATGATTAATTAATTTGAAGACTGTGATTAATCTGATTAGAAATGGTCATCATTTGTCAGCCCCGATATGAATGTATACTTTTGTCCATAAGAATCCGCACCAAAAATAGATTTGAAAATTAAAAAAAACGTTGACTCTTCTTATAAATAAATATGAAATATAATTTAAAAAGTGATAGTCAACACTGAAAATTTTGTGATTTTAATTGTAAAGCAATTTTTTTCAAATTTCTCGAGCTTATGCATAGTACGAAGTTTTTAATTAATTAATTGTAGTATTTTTCCATCTGTTTTGTATACATTATGTATTTAGTAATGTTTATTACAATATATATATTTGTATATATATATATTGTGTAATTGGGGATCATTTATGTAGAATTTGTTAAATATATATTATTTAAGTTATTTCTATTTTGCTGAAGAAAAGCTGACTTCTTGGAGACTTTCGAAGTGTTAAATCCATGGCGGAGGTCAGCGATGGGGGCCTGGGGGTTTGTAACACTTTCCCTTAACGTGACAGGATTTATAATCAGGTTCATGTGACTTGAGAGTGTAGAAAAGCAACAATAGAGTGATAAAAAAGGATACTATAGAAAGGTGACAATGTTTACAGTTTGACTGAGGGTTGCCTTTTGCCACTTTAAAGCTGTGACCCCCCCGCCCCCAACTCCTCAAAACACACAAACATGACCCTTACTTGTCCAGAAGTTGTTTCTCCTGTCTCCCATTCTCTCATCCTTCCTCGCCCATCTTTACGGCCCGTGACAGTAAAAACAGCTGTAGCACCAAAAAGTGGTGCCACCGCCTCTCAGCTCCCCGACGTTTTCAAAGGCGGTGGGGCGATAAATTACAGCTGGCTTCTTAACTGTCCTACGAGTGTCTCCATTGACTGAGCAGGTTCTTGCCTTGGCAAGTTTTTATTTATTTGGCAACTTTGTTCGTGTGCAAATGTACGTAAAACACCTGAAGGCAACACCTGCCTTGGTTCAATGCTGTCCACTCCAAAAAGTAAACTTGGATATACTTTAGGGTAGTCAGTGTGCAGCTTGTATAGATTTACTATCCACTGAAAATGTCTAAACACACAGACATTATTGTCTAAAACTGTGATTTTTAATTTTTTAAAATAATAATGAAGTTACTATTAATTCAATAAAAATGTTAAATAATAATTTTGTGGAATTTTTCCACAGACAAACATTGCTACTTAATTTAAAAAATATATATTTTTTAAATTATACATGGTGTCAGACTGGGCCTTCTTTATCATGATTTTGTATTTATTTTATTGTTGTTTTTTTCTAATCTTATAGTTCCTTGGGAATGTAGAAAAGCACTATAGAAATGTGATGTATTACTATTATTATTAGTAGTAGTAGTAATGCTGGTAGTATTTAAGAAATGCAGCGAAACACACCAGACGCCAAGCAGGCTGGACAAATGCAGATGGGGTGGAACCAAACTGATGTTTAGTAGGTTCCCAGAGCATATAACACTGACGCACACAACACTGTGCAGTTACCAGAGCCAACTCAAACAGGTACCCATTGCCAACATAAGGTTATCTTTAACACTGCCCAGGGAATTTGCTGACAAGATGGTGGCCGGTAAGGCTCCACATTTTAATATGATCTGAATTTGTGTGTTTTGATAGGTGCTGCTTTTTGGGTAAGCCAAGGAGTCAAGTAAAGTGAATTACAGCTCTCCTGGCTCTGGATGTTTAGCAAGCAACTATTTGGTATGGAATAGGAAGGTTTGTTCCAACATGCTTGCTCCAAAGCTCTGCCAACTGTTCCACAGTCAGCTGCAGACGTGGGAGGCTAACCTAGCATGATGCTGCTGTTACAATGTGAGTGTAATATTAGCACTGTAGCTCACGTAGCTGTGCTACTGTTGCTAACATGTGTGTCCTCCTGTCCCACCACTTAATGTTACGTTGTTGTACAAGTGACAAGTGCAGAGTTACACTGCATATATAAAAAGTGGATAATGACTTCTTGGAGAAACACAGCTGATTAGCATTAAAGCTACCAACACACAGGATGATGTTTTGCCAGTAGGGCTTACTAAAAGCACTTTTTCTAAATTCAAGCATCAAGGCTAGATTTTGGCCTGAATACAATATTATCTAGGTGGAAAGTACTGTAATATGGGACCTTTAGCAGTGATCCTATTAGCATAGAAGGGGGGAAACAAGGAGAAAGAATGACACGGGTGATTATGTATATTTAGTAATAAATATATAATATACAGACGGCCCTCGTTTATAGTGGATAATTGGATCCAGACCCGACCGTGATAAATGAATTGGATTCAGTCTTAATAAATGGAACATTTTTGTACTTAGAGCATAGAAAACCTGTTTCTGACTTTGTAAATCTGTTTTTCAACATTATTAGAGCCCTGCAGACATGAAATACCACCCATGTAGCACATTCAGCAACTCTTATGCTGTAAGGACTCGAGACGGCCGCTAGCGAGCTAACCAGTTAGCCTCGAATTTGTTTCTTCTCTAGCCAAAAACTTACCACTTCCACATGAAATGGGAGGAGAACTTTATTTCACTCTATCATGTGGGACATGCCACAGCTGACTTCATGCAGTGTTAAGGTAAGGTAATGTAAGGTAATGCCTCAATGTTTTGTGTCATTACTGCCGCCTCGTGACCAGAATGCTCTTCCTGCCTGTTTGGAGGCGAGAGACGAGGATAACATGCACATGGCAAGATGTTAAGGCTGGCAAAATTATCGAGTCCATTTTCATTTCGATGGATTTATTATCGTACCAGGAGACAATCTCGTGGGCTCTAGATCTTGTGACACGAGATCTTGTGACTCCCCTAGCTGATCGGGATCATATTTGTCCCCAAAGTCCTCCTGTGTCCAAATTCCCTGAGTTTGTAAGCAAAATAATAAGATATAAAATAGAATGGAAAATATGACAAACACGGCAACAGGAAAAAACAGCTGTTTGTTCAAATAAACACTGAAGAAAACTGAAAATGATTGAACTCCTCATGTTAATATCAATCCGATACTGATACTGCCCTTGATATTTGGATGGGATGACCAGTTGTTCCAGTGTTTTTTTGAGGAAGTTACCTTCTGTTATTGGAGCGTATTTGTAGCGTTCGCTAACTTCCAGCGAGTTTGACAGCAGTTGTTTATCAGCCCGCCAGTGACGTTTGTGTGCGTGTGTCGCTGTGTATTTGTGCTAAATGTCAAGCAGCAGCACATTGCTTCACTTCCTGTGAACGGCTGACCTCACAGCGCAGGTTTGCATCTGCAGGTTAAACGTGGACACATTTTGTCATACCGGCTCCCTGCCAAAAGTCGCTCAAGGTCTTGCTCTTCCCCCTTTGTTCTCTCGCCTTCTTCTTTGTCATCGGCAGCCCACCCTCACCCCCGCCCCCCGGCGTCAAATCTCCATCTCTTTCAGCCCCCGAGGCCTCGATTAGCGACTCCATCTTTCGTTCTGTCCATTTCGAGATGGCTTTGAGGTTTTGTGTGTGTGTGTGTGTGTGTGTGTGTGTGTGTGTGTGTGTGTGTGAGGGGAACGCAGAAAAATGATAACCTATCATTTTTTTTTTTTTTACATCTCCGCCTGTCCAGATGGATTTGCTTGCAGCCGTGTCACTGAAACGCTTAAAAAGTGCTTTAAAAAGTGTCGCTAGGGCCAAACGTCAGGCTTGTCCTCACAATGTCAGCCCGTGCTGGATGTTCTTTGGTGTTTGGGCTGCAAATTTAATAAATGTGACGCCTCTCACTTCATCTTTTTGCTGCAAACGGTGGTAAAAAAACCAGTATAACGTACCAACACAGGGGTTTTGTAAACATACAGAAACCAGCAGTATACTCCACACATGTCGCTCTTGACATTTAACAGCACTTGGGTGTTCAGTAAGAGAAAAGTATGCTTTTTTATTATTATTTCTTTTTTTATTAAATCTGAAATTTCTCTTGTGGGACTAATGAAGGCATATCTTATCTTATCTTATCTTATTGACTTAAAAGGACACGAAAGATCATGCTGCTTTGTGGCTGAATACAGCCTGTTATTCGGTGAAAAATATGCATATTTCAAGAGATTCAGCACATTTTGTGGATTTTTGTGCCTAAATGAAGCATTATCAAGCATAAGCATGTCAAAATGAAGTAAAATACAAACATAAGGCATTCAGAAGACGCATTCAAAGTGGTTGTGATGATGTGCAGTTTTCTACGCAGGTCACTAGGTGTCAGTAATGTTACTGTGATGCTTGGTGAGACACACAAGCACCAGACTTGATTGCCGCAACAACAGGCTTTTTTTGCAGGTTTGACTTATCTCACAACAGCAACCCACGCCAAACTAAAACTCAACTCTGAACCCCCAACGTCATTTCTTGTCCACCACTCACGCTACTCCCCTCGCACTCGAACACATTTACAGCAACACATATGAGTGTCAATCTTATTTATGTCTTAAATGGTTGATTTTCTCTTATTATGTCTACTACGAGTGTAAAGATGACTATAAGGGTGTTATGTCATGTCTAGAGGGCTCTATTGATGTTAAAAAGCGTATTTAGAAGGTCGTAAACAAGTTTTCTATGCTCTAACTACGAAAATACTTGATTTATAAATAAGGAATCCTCCTTTGCGGAAATTCACGGTCTGGTCTGAAACCAATTAGCCGCAATAAACGAGTCTGCTTATTTTGCCTTCCAAAACCAGCTGCCAATTTATATATAGCCAGTATTCAGACCCCTCCAGGGACTCTTTTTATTTGATTTTTTTAAAGAATCTAGAGTTATTGTAGACTTTCAGACACTCTGACATGAAAGCACGTATCATTCTTAAGCCTGGATTGTGCTCCTGCGTCGTCGCTGCACCATCCCCCCGCCGTCTATGGTGCGTTCAAGGGCCGCTGAACAAAGTGCGAAATCTCAGCGCATGAGGAAAAAAGATGATCAGTGAAGCATAAAGTCCTAATCGTATAGAAACGCTGGTACATGTATGCTGTACGTTTTGCACGTGTTTATAAATTGTTTTGGGTGAATGAAGTGGGATTTCTGTGGGAAATAAAGGAGCGTATTTTGGGATTGTTTTTAAAAATCATAATTTTTTGAAGCAAAAATCCACAAATTTGCCGTACCGTGAATGCCGAATCCACTGCATGTATAGAAGATGTGCTCGTGAGGCCCTTTTAAACTCTAACTGCCTGAAAAGCTAGCTTTTTCCACTTGGAAGTGAACAGTATAGTGGGCGGCATGGAATCTACTCAAATCCATTTGGCTTTACTGATTCTCGTCTCATGGCGGCGGCAAAAAAAAAGACCTCAAGTAACAGCGCAGGGCCCGTTAAGTGGAGCCCTGCTCACACCGACGTGCTGTGAAAGTAGATTTGAGCTGTGTGACAATCGTTAAGAAGTCCATTGGAATGGCAGAGAACAGAGAGGGGATGAGACAGACTGTTTGTATGGCTCTGACTGCCTACACGGTCGCTGCATCTTCCACCGCTGCCCCCGAAGACGCGAGTCACTTCACAAGTGTACACGTAAGTCCACAAGTATTTGGACAATGGCAACGTTTAGATTTTCTGTATGGTTATTGATCGTGTGACTGCTGGCAGATGAACCGTTTCAAGCCAAAATGACCGACTTTGGGAATAGCTTCTTGAGTCTTTTTCATAGGTCTGCTAACGCTTGTTGCTAAGTCAAACCTGCTCTCAGGGCTGTCATGCCAAAAAGTTGTGTGGGGCACTACGGAACTCGGCTGCATAATTTCTAGACTTTTTTTGCTTGGGAAGGCCATGAAAATTTTGATTAATTTGGCCTCGGAATGGGGAAAAAAATGATTAACCTCTTCAGCCCCAGGCCATTTTTATTGAAGAAAATAAATTGTTTTAATTTTTCAAGGCATCTCCAAGGTCTGCAGGGATGAGCTAGGTATCAAAATCAAGGGGAAGCTTTAATGCTTACTGCAAAATGTGAAAGTGCACTTATATATTATCCTGGGTAAATTAAGTGAAACGAACTTTGCATTTTGTTTCTGCCTAAAAAGTTGGTGGGTTTTTTTTCTAAAATTGGTTTTGGTGAGATTTGAGCTTATTGAGTGTTTATTGATGACAGTATATGTAATTGAATATTATTACCATAGCATCACAGTGGGAAACCTGCTGCTCATTAGGGCTCAACAGGTTAACAGTAATACAACGAAACAGTTGTACATATACTGTATATACGTACAGCACATATACACACACTGGTGTGAAAAAGTGTAGGCCCCCTTCCTTATTTCTTAATCGTTTGCTTGTCTGTCACACTTAAATGTTTCAGATCATCAAACAAATGTAAATACCAGTCAATGACAACACAACTGAAAAACCAAATGCAGTTTTTAAATGAAACTTTTTATTATTAAGGGAAGTCTATCAGTGTGGAAAAGGTTATAAAGCCATTTCGAAAGCTTTGGGACTCTAGCAAAGCACAGTGAGAGCCATTATCCACAAATGGCCAAATATGGTGGTGGTAGTGTGATGGTCTGGGGCTGTTTTGCTGCTTCAGGACCTGGAAGACTTGCTGTGATAAATGGAAGCATGAATTCTGCTGAAGGAGAATGTCCGGCCATCTGTTGGTGACCTTAAGCTGAAACCAACTTGGGTTCCGCAGCAGGACAATGATCCAAAACACACCAGCAAGTCCACCTCTAATGAAGAAAAACATGATGAAGACTTTGGAGTGGCTTGGTCAAAGAAAGAAAAAAAAATATCTCACTGGTATGTCATAATTATGAGATAAAAAGTCGCAATTATGACATTAAAAGTCACAAAAATGAGATGCGAGTCATAATTAGGAGCTAAAAAGTCAAAATTGGGAGATAAAAACTGAGAATTATGAGATTGGAAAGTCATAATTCTGAGATTTAAAAGTCCAGATGACGAGATACGAACTGCGCATGTGCCGAGTGCCATGTGCCGAAGGCGGCATTTGTGGTACAAAGTGTTGTTTTGTAGATTCCAATAAAAGGCTGATTTGTGCACAGAGTCATCCTCATCATCATTCCGCCAACATTACAATATGTTGTATGAAGTCTGGCCGTAAGCATGTGTAGCACGTGTAGCACGGGGGGGGGGACTGTTCGCACGCACCACATAAGGCCTGTGACACTGTGCCTCTTATCTGATTTATACCCGAGCTTGCAGGGGAAAAAACAACGTAACAGACGGACGTCTTCAAAGTCAAACCGTAGCGATGACAAAGAAGAAGTATTTCACATGTGGCGACAAGTGGAGAACATCTCTGCCTACCAAGGGAGGCCTTTGGTGGAATTGCCAGAGTGGGAGATTTTCCTGGTAAATAACAGGTTGTCTTTCATGCCGTCTGCTCGGGCAACAGCTTGCAGACATTGGCAGGGAGGGAGGGGGAGTAAAGGCATGGTGGTGGGGGAGCACCACCAGCCAAACACATCACGCTGCCAACGACTTTTTTTTTTTTTTCTTCTTCTTAAGTTACGGGAGCGTTTGAACGAGCGTAATGATGCCTTTGGCCAGGCTACGCTGTTTATGCACAGCAGGGGAAAATGAACGTAGGCAAGCTTTTCCCACACAAAAGAAGTGCCAACATTAGATTAGCTACACTGTACATTCTTAGCTAACCTTTTCTGACAGGAAAATTGGCAGGTAATGTATCCTTCAGGTCGTTGACTGCTGTAGGTGTGCACGGCATGAGGCTTATAGGTTTATATGCCAGGTTATCGCCGTTTATATCCCTTTTGCAGTTACAGTATTGTATTGTTTTTTTGTGCATAATGCATTACCAGTAAATTTGGTGTTATTGTACCAGATTACAACACATTTTAACCTCCTAGAGTGTTTTAAGGGTTAAAATCCCCCAAAATGTACTTCGCATTTGATATGGATTTCAGAACCTTAAAAAAATAGATATTTTAACTGCAGTTGTTGAGAAGCTAACATTTTTTGCCTTTAACAATTCTGACACTGTAGAAAAAACAGTGATCATGTTGAAGTGCCCTTGGGCAAGATACTGAACCCCCAGTTGCTCCTGAGGCTGCATCATGGACTTGTTTCATCACACTCCATCGGTGGAAAGGTACGATTCTAAACTGTGGGAATGTGAGTTCTGCTTAGGCATGGACACAGAATACACCCTGATACAGTGTAATCAACTAACATGTATATGTTCATACATGCGTACCTCCTGCATACACACATATTTGAGGTCAAAAACAATTAAAGAAAAATAATTTAATCCGCTTCCTGCAGGGCACACATCTGAATCAGGGTAGAAGAATGTTCATACAAGACCGACATGTAAGAATGTGTTCTTTCAAAGACAGATGAGTAACAGCATCACATTTAGTGGGTGCAAATCACTGAAATTAGTTGTACACAATCTCACCTCACACAGGAATGTTACTACAAAATATAAAAGACATGTCCACATGTTTGCAAAAATAGATACATGGTTCTTGCATTGTTCTACATCTTCAGTCCTTTCCTCTTAAGGTCCTCTTTGGCTTCTTTAATCTGACTTTGCAGCTCCTTAGCAGCGTCCTCACAGTCATTAAAAGTTGCCACTCGGTAGCCCACCGTGGCCAGGGAGTAGCAGCCGAAGGATACCAACAGGTACAGCGGCATGGGCCACGCAACCTCTCTGTAAGGCTGCGGCACTTTCAAGTCCAACAGGTCGAAAGCCACCACAGCCCAGACGGCCAAGACGACAGAAACGCCGAACAACCACTCCAGAAGTTTGGTCATGTTGACAGCAGACGTCCTGGGAAAAGGTAAAAAAAGAAAATGTATTCAGGTTTATGTCCGCAGATAGTTTAGCGTTAGCATAGCGACGGATGCTCCAAAAGGTAAGAGTGCTTGCGGCTACAGTTAGCTTAGCATTAGCATAGCGACCGATACATCTATTTGTAACCAAACAGCGACAATAAACGATGGCGAACAACACAGCCAACAGTAAAACACATGTTGTTTTGAATGGTTCTCAATTTTGTATTACATTTATTTTTTTGTTGTGTTTTTATAATGGTAATATAAATCCGATGTTCTGCTTACCTCTTGCTAATGGCCAACTCAGTTTAGCGCAGATAAATGACGTAAGAAACCGGAAGGTATCATGGGTAATGTAGTAAAATAAGCTAAGTCGCTCTTTTTCATGCAGTTGCGCTTTTAGAGGCAAAAACGAACCACAATTAACATTAGTTAAAACACTACACTTATCGGGGGAGTTTAATAGACGATTGATATAAACAGAATTCTGTCAAGAAATTAAGTAATGGAGTTTTAAAGATTCAACTCCCCCTTGCCCCACAGATATCAGTTGATACCCATATCATTTGAAGGTTAAAAAACACATTTCGGTGTGCATTTAAGCATATTACTGGTAAAGAAATTATGGAAAAAATATAACACCAAAAGTCAGCAGATGGTTGCTATTTACAGTGGCCGAAAACGACTTACACCAGGGGTGTCCAAAGTGCGGCTGGGTGCCATTTTCCCATTTTTTTTACTCTTAACATATTCTAAAAATGAAATTAATTTATTAATAATGATCTATACAACTGGATTTTACATAAATGTGCTTTGTCATGTATAAGCTTTTAAGGTTATACATTAAGGTTTTAGCATCTCATCTCTCCACCCCCCCCACCCCATCCTTTTAATATCTCTGCATGCAGCCCTCAGTGCAAACAAATTGGCAAGGAAATGTGTTTTGTGTGTTTTTATAAAGTGGGCAAAAACAGAGCATAACTGACCTGACCTAATGGCACCTGTAACGGTTGGGCAGGTGGGAGGAATTACTTTTGTTTTGTCAATGTCGTGTTTGTTCTATACTTGTACCGTAACAATGTTTTCTTTATGTTGTAGAAACACTAAGAAAAATGTTGGAGATGAACAACTGTCATGTATTTCGCCATAAGGCTCATGTTATGACGATTAGACCTGCAAAATTATGATTGCTGCACTAGATTATCGTCTGGATATAACAACCCTGGCTCCAACTGTTACAGAGAGAAAGCTATTAATTCCAATTACCCCCATCCCCCATCTTTTAACACCTCTAACATTATCTCTGCGTCATCTCCTTCGTTTAGGAAAGTCATTTAGAAAATGTGTTTACCATTAAACCTAGCTTCAAGCCACCCCTAATGCGATTCCCCAGAGAGCAACCCAACAAGAAATTCTATTAAGGGTCATCAGGAGAACAGTTCAAATCAGATGTTGGTGGTGTTAAACGGTCCAGGTGCGGGGGGCACCGGGTGACCCAAGGAGTGGTAGGAAACGTAAACATTGTTGGTTTAGTTGGGGATAGAGAGCAGCAAAGTGCCAAGCAGAAATAATCACGATGCTTTGGGGAACATGGAGAGTTATTCTTAGGATGTTAGTGTTTACGTTTGTCTGCACCAGCGTTATTAGTGTAAGTCACTTGGCAGAGTGGTGCAGCTGTTTGGTCTTTTTAACCCTTAAGAGATCCTGGCCAGTGTTTTAGTTTCAAGCCATTTTTTTGGACATTATCATTGGATTTTTCCAATAAAAACCTGTGGAGTTATGGAAACATTCTGTATAATAACATATCATGCATGATGATTTTACAGCAGTTTTTGTTATGGTGACATTTTTTGTGCTAAAGGTCAAATGGATGAGTGCATTATTACGGACCTGCTTAGGATTAAATGCACAATTGTGTCCTGCATGCTAGCTATTCCGCTTATGCCCTACTGATATTTAGAATCATTTGTATACAAGTGGAATCCCCTCCACTCATGACATTCATCATTGCGTCCTGTATGTCTTATTATGAGGACCAGTGTGTCCCACATTGACAAGAGTGGCGCTGGCTCCCCCTCAGCGCACGTCTGCTGCTGCCAGCTCGGGTTCCGTTCCACTACTCAGGAAACCTGCGCTCCAGCCGAGAAGGCTTGGCAGACACAATGAAGCAGCCTGCAAGTGGACCGAACAGGCAGGCGGGCGAGGCCTTGATGTGGAGACACATAAAGACATACAGAAAGAGATGTGAGGAGGACATGTGGGTTAGTAAGCTCAAAGGTCAGGAATGAAAGGAAAAGGGACGAAAGAGGAGAGCACTACAGAGAAAAGAGGGAACCGACAGACTAGAGAAGGGGGGAAATTGGGGGGATTTGCAGGTGCAGCTTGAACAAGCAGTGACCTTAATGGTGCATTAAATCCAGCTGTTGCTTCTCCAGACTTTTCCTCAATCCCCCTAACACCTTCAACCTCGCAAATACATCACAGGCGGTCCCACAAGAGGGGCCGAGTGTCGGAGCAGCGACCCACAAGGATCATGAAGGGACTTGAAGGGTTTGTGTAGCAGTACAGACCCCCCCATCTTACTCCCTATGTCAATATGAATGGCGTCAATGTGTGGACACAGATTCAGTCTCAAGTCTGTAAAAGCTAGAGAGAGAGATAACAAAAGACTCCAAAACAGGAAGCCTCTGTTTCCTGAGCGCTGCGTTCATGAGACGGGTTCTGGAAAAGGAAAGAGTGACTAAAATGCGTCACTGTATCCATGCAGAGTTCAGGTGGAAGTGCAACGTGTGTGACCTCTCTTGGAGGAAAAAAAAAGACAAAACAATACATTTTAGCCTTTCTTCTTGTCAGTTTTTTACATCTATTGATCCATCCATTTCCTATGCCGCTTATCCTCGCAAGGGTCGCGGGCATGCTGGAGCCTATCCCAGCTGACTTCGGGCGAGAGGCGGGGTACACCTTGGACTAGTCGCCAACCAATGGCAGGGCACATATAGACAAACAAACATTCACACTCTATGGAAAATTTAGAGTCGCCAATTAACCTAACATGCATGTTTTTGGAATGTGGGAGGAAACCGGAGTACCCGGAGAAAACCCACGCACACACAGGGAGAACAGGCAAACTCCACACAGAGATGCCCAAGTTTGAGATGAGTCCTTCCATTTTTCACACGTTTCTTGTTTAGATCATTCTAACGTCATGCCATGAATTGAATTAAATTCAATTAAATGAGCTTTTATTGTAACTATGTTATGAATTAAATAACATTTCATTAAATTGCAGTGAATTCAATTAAACTACATTTAAATACATTTACTTAAATTACATGACCAAAAATAAAGGACATTTTTTGATTTAAGATTCCTAACTTTCATTTTTCCCATATTTAAAAAAAAAAAAACGTGGATCCTTCTAAGTTCATACCATTAAATTAAGTCAGATGTAATTGTATAATATATATAATAAATATAATATATAAATATATATAATATATATATACTTATCGTCTAACAATAAGTCAGTGTACTGTGTTTCACCATCTTTAAGGCTGTGAACAAGTGACTTTCTGGAATAGCTCAGTTTTCTACTCACTTACACTCTTTTTGTAGGAAATCCGAGTCAATATTTGAGTAGAGTTTGCAGTTAGTCAAAGTAGTGCAGCGCTTCATGTTTTTCCATGTCTACTTTGAGGACAAACTTTGTGTACGACTTTACAAGGGACTTTTCAGACAGCTGAGGTGACCGCGTATCAAAAATACACGCATCAGGGCGTGGTGATAAAGTTCATCAGGGGTCCCCGATTCCAAGCAGGGGGGCCTCCT
The DNA here is from genome assembly GCF_027744805.1 of Dunckerocampus dactyliophorus. Lineage (NCBI taxonomy): Eukaryota > Metazoa > Chordata > Actinopteri > Syngnathiformes > Syngnathidae > Dunckerocampus > Dunckerocampus dactyliophorus. Next base: position 16,145,530 of record NC_072838.1, on the reverse strand, counting down.
GAGCGTTTTTGACAAGCTTAATTGTGGGAGACGACGTTTCTGTTTGATTGGACGACACTTGTGGGAGCTTTTTTAAAGTAACGACGTCTCAGGCTGCTTGGGGATGGGTGCAAAGGTCAGAGTGTGGTCAAGTGTGACCAGGCTTGAAGCATGTGACCGTCGCACTTGTCCCCTGGCCCCTGTGCGCCCTCTTTAAAGACACACACCTGTTTCAGCTGCTTGCAGGACGCTCCATGGAGGAATGCATCTCCTTCCAACCCCCTTCAGCTCTCAGTGCTGTCCTAATGAATCCCGTCACACCACCACGTTTGTCTCGCTCGTGCTTTGTTTGTTGACCTTTATGGGACGCCGTTACGTATTATCTTCACGGCGCGTGTCGTGCACATGCACAGACAACAATGTGTGTGTGATCCGATGCTTGTTGTCAGTGTAAAAAGCCACTAACAAAGCTTGGTGACGTCCCCTCGCCTCCACCTTCTTATCTGTCCTCAATGCCCTTTTGCATTAGCATTATTGACAGTGGAACTAATTGGCTGCAAAAGTTCCCCTCGGGACATTACCAACTGGACTGCACAATTTTCCTCATAGGTCAGGCATTGATTACAGATGTATTAATGTGGGTCAACACGGCATTGTAGCGCTGTACACGTCTGGACCGGTTAGAATGGACACACCGAGTCTTATCTGCTCACCTTGTGACGGTTGCGGCATACTTAAGTCGGAGCCGAACGACATCACCTCCGCTCAGTGACTCCTCGGAATAACTCGCTGCATCCAAAATCGTCTTCCGCCAGATTAGTTGAAAAAGTTGCCTGTTGTGCATGATCGGAGAAATGATCCGGGCACACGTCAATACGTCACCGATTGATTCTACAAAGTAATTACAGAGTGCTTTGCATTTAAACAAGCTCATCGGGCGGTAGCCACGGAGCAGCGTGGCGTGTTTAATTATTTGGGGATGGGGGGGTGCTACCGGTACCTTTTCCACTGAAAAACAGTATCGTTTCAAGCATTTGTTTTGTCTTTGGAGCCTAGAAAACATTGCACTTTAATGCGCTGTGTTGAGTTATGATGATCAGCCTTTTATGATGGGGGGGGTTTGTACCTTTTTGACCCTGTTGCAAGTACAGTCGTCCCTCGTTTATCACGGTTAATTGGTTCCAGACATGACTGCAATAAATGGATTTTTGTGAAGTAGGGTGCAATACTAATAAATGGAATAGTTTTGTAGTTCGAGCACAGATAACCTGTTTATGACTTTCTAGACACACTTTTCCCGTTATTAGAGCCCTGCAGACATGAAGTAACACCCCCATAGTCACTTGTACACTCCTTCTGTTCTTGGTTTACATCACATTGTGCAGGCTACGGCATCACTGCAGGGACCCAAGAGACGGCCGCCGCTTTAAGCATAGCAAGCTCCGATTTAATTGAATTATTCAAAACTTAAGCAAGTGTTTCAAACGGAGTGTGGAAGAAGGACAAAGTAAGAAGCCAAAAACGTGCCACTTCTACACGGGATGGGAGGACAACTTGTTTTCACTCTGACTCTCACTCTGACTCCGTGCAGTGTTAGGGAAGTTTCATCTCTTCAATGTAACATTACTGACACCTAGTGACCAGAATACTACATGTACCTTGTCTTTCAGTATTATTTGACTAATAAAAGGCCTCAGTGAAAAATGAAAAATCACTAATGAATTAATTTGTGAAAAACCACCATAGAGCGAGCGAGCAACATTCGAACCGCAAAGAGTCGCAACAGAACCACAGTCGCAACAGAACCAGTGTTGTAATAGCGGAGCAAAGTGCTCAGCCAGCATTAACATCTCTGATGAGTTCATTTAAATAACCGTACGGGATGTGTAACACGCATGAGTTCCACCCCCAGCAGCCGACTAGCAACATTTTAAAGCGCATGCAGAGGTTGACAAAGCAGCTGGATGCTGCCATCTTGCTAATAAAAACTGTGATAACTGGAGCATTTACGCCAATTAGGTTTCAGTCGGTCCGTTTTCTTGCTCTTGTCTGTAGAGAGCAGATTTCCGTTCAGGTTAAAACGTGATTGTCTGATTGCTCATCGAAAGTGTTTGGAAAAATTCACATCCATTGAAAAGAGAATGAAGTTCTTGCTGTCAGGCAAACTAGCTTTTATCCAGTTCCCGTTAAAAACCTCCTTTTGTACAGCCGACATCTCAACTTTCTGCCTGCCTAAACTTCTCTGCTGTGAACTTTCCGCTGAGACTCTAAAAAGAAGATGAATTATTCACCCTCTTGTGCATTGGAATCAAATACATCTCCTTCCCTGCATTTAACCCTTCATTCCCCTTGAGGGGAATCCAATGGCATTCACGTTATTCGATCACGCCTCCTCCACATTACTTCTCCAGACTGCAACAGTTGTACTTTTCCCACAGCAGGCGTTAATAAAACATAACTTCCTGGTTTTGATCACATTGCTGGTGTGAAACGAGGTAGAAAGGGGAAGAGCATCCATCAGATAAATGTTGCTTCAGAGGATTTGAGGCGCGTGAGGCGGACATCTTGCAGCTGAGGCAAAGAAAGGCTTCATTCAATTTGGAACGAACACATGGTAATGTGTTGGACGTGCGGCTAATGAAGTGTTATGTCATTGTTCAGCAACAAATACAAATACGAAATTGGACTGTCAAGCTTGTGCTTTTCAACCTACAGCAGAGCCGGTTGGCCCATTAGGCAGAGGTCTGCGCTCGAGTGCTTTTCTAGTTACTATTAAGTCTTGGAATGAAAACAATCACATTGATTCAAATGTGAAGAAATGCCCAATTAATATTACAGTGGACCCTTGGTTAGTGAAGGTCCGACTCTAACCGAATCAAATTTTGCCATAAGAAATCATGCAAACACAATTCATCCATTCCAGAAAGGAAATAATGTTAACAGTTTTACAATTATAGTTTTACATGCAGAAAACTATGCTGAATGCATATAAACTATTACCATCACTGAAGCTGTGATGGTTGACAAAGAAACTATGTGGCAGCGAGATCAACACCATCTTTCTGTTTCGACACGAGTGAATGAATCCAATAGCGTTTCTCACCACAGAAACCCAAAAAGAAATAACTCATGACAAAAAAACAAGAAGGTGGTGTTGGAGAGGAAGGTGTTGATCTCGCTGCCACGTCGTGTCTTTGGGAACAGTCACGTCTTCAATGAAGGTTAAAGTAAAAATCTTGCTGAAGGCGCCACTTTGGATCGTTGGCATAAAATCAAGAAATGCTTTCACCAAATAAGAAATCCCCTAATTGTGGTTCTTATTTGGCCACTATAAAGGAAAGCTGAGTTGGAGGCTGTTCTTTCTTTAACTGGACTCAACTGCTTACAATGTCTTTGCCTACATTGTGTTGGTTTTAACGCGTTTTTGGCACAAAAGTGAAAATGATCAAAATGGCCTCCTTTTATTCAATGTGTTGTGTTTGTGTGGAAAAAGTTTGGACCCTCCGACCTACAGCTACCTAGCACCGGCTAAATATTATTATACTGGTTTAATCTTTGCAAAAATAAGTTGCGTTATTTTTGGATGTCAAGTCTCTTACTTATCTTGGCTACCTCCAGGCCTGCGGCTATGCTAAGCTAAGCTAAATGTCAAACGTTTCGACAGAGAGAGAGCTAAAGTGTTGAGTTTCTTGGTCAGCCAAATATCCAAATATTGATTTAACCGCAAGCTAAAACCAGAAACATACCAGCCTTATCCCCGGAATTCCTACTGTTTACCATCGAAAGTAGCTTTTAGCCACACGGGTGTTACTTTAAAGCTAGCATAACATGACATATCGCCACAAAGTGACTGTTATTGTTGCCATAAATCCGAGCAGTGGAAAAGCTTTTTGGCCACAAATGATGTGAGCAGGTGAAGGTCCATTGCGTGTGAATGCGGTCGCGAGCCGTCACTTTCCATTGAGGCGTAGCGGGTGCAGCGCGACAGGTCATGTGATGCGTATCTGCAGTGGTTTTCCGCCGCGGTTAAAGCGCGCTGAGTCGGCCGTCGATGGCCTCCCGCGCAGTTAAAATTCCAGGTGCGTGAAAAGTGAAAGGCCAGTCGGATGGGAATGTCAACAGGGGATGCGTAAAGCACACGCTTCCTGGACGGCTGTGTCCAGACCAGCTGTGCACACATCATGGCCCCCGTCATCCGTGTGTACACTTCAAGAAAGGAGGTAAAGAAGGAAGGACAGTGTTTGATGGGTAAAAAAAGAACATGTCCTCGTTCCTTCCAGATGCTCACCGAGTGAGGAGGTGAAAGGTTGGCAGGTGCCTGGAGGGGCGGTAAGCACAGAGCCCCCCCACTCCTGAGGGTCAGGTTTCAGCAAAGGGTCAGCAGAGTCGCAGAGAGGGTGCACAATATGGCCAGTGTCCAACGCAGCAGCGGCCGCCTAATCAACTTCATTTATACGCAATGGCACGTGAGGAGGTTACCATCAGCTTTGAGGGCTTTAAACACAAAGCCGTAATCCTTGAAGCCTTGACCTTTTTGCATTTTCAGCATAAAAGCATCGACGCACTTTAAGTGATCATATACTGCCGAACACTTAGGGCTCCTTTACGTCGCTGTGACCTCGTAAGAACATGGACACGCTCATGGTTAATTCATCAATATGAAGATGGGGGGGGGGGGGGGGGGTTCTCCTCCCATTCCGTGTGGAAGTGGTACGTTTTTGGCTTCTTAAATTTAGAAGCAATAAATTTGATGCTAACTGGTTAGCCCGCTAGCTTGTTAGCTCGATAACTACATTTAAAGTCTCCTGAGTGGTCAGCATCCAGCAGCTTTATCTACCTCTGCATGTGCTTTAAAATGTTGCTTGCGCTGCTGGTGTAAAACTGTTTCATCTCATCTACTGGGCTAATACTCATCAGTGGCTGAGCAGTTTGCTCCTTCCCGCTATTACAACATTGGTTCTGTTGCTGCTGTGTAGTGCAATTTAATTGTTATGTGGTTATGTGGTCAGAGAGAGCTAGGTTTTCCCATGCAGTCCAAAGCATTATTTTATATTATTAGTTATTGCCTGATTCTCCAGCTAAAAACAGCATTTTTTGTAATATCACTTTACGTTTTGTTATGAATTGCCTTCCACCTTATTCCAGCAGCACAAGTGACAATAACTCCAAAAAAGGGTTGCATATAGTATTACTTTACAAATGAACATCGCCGCCTAATGGCCTGGCATGCACATTACGCCATTTTCTGGCATTTTTCGGAGTCGTTTTGACTGTATGGTCGATACAACGCAAACAAAACGTGTTTCCATTTATTAAAGGCTGTGGGAAAAGTGCATAGAGTGACAGGTTCACGATATAAATCAGGTCTTTGCCTACATGTGCTTTAGTCGGGTTAGCGGATTCCCGACTTCTCCAGATGGCCCCCCCCCTTGCTGCATCCTGCATGTCTCTCACTATATGGCTTTGACATCCCCCACCCCCACTCACCACCACCACTCCCAGTCCTCCCACCGCCTCTGAACTGTACTAAATGATGATCACAGAGATTATATATCGGTAATTCCAGCGAGGTCTTTAAAAGAATGCCCATGCTGTGTGCTTAATACTCAGGGCGGGGGATTATGCAGACCCCTACATGTGTCTGTTGTGGCTGCATACCTCCAGTCAGACTAAACCCAATCTGTTGCAGATTTGGACGCAAGAAAGGAGGTGTGGATATAGCAGAGCGGGGGGGGGGGGGGGCTGTAACTGTACTTCTTCCATATGAGGAAACACTACACAATACACTGTTGTGCTCTATGGAAGGTGTCCCAATACTTTTGTGCACCTAAGCATTGAAAAGTACCGAGCATCATATATTTCTTGCGTTCGTTCTTTCTTTGTTTTCCACGCACTCCGCACGTGTGTGTTGCTTTTCATTTGAAGCTCATAAAGAGTGTAAACTGTACATTGCATTTACATAAGCACTGCTGAACACCTACACGTGTAGTGTAATACCTCCATTGAAAGCAGATGGACCCCAAAAAAATAAAAAGAGCTTTCCTCACGCTCGGTCACCCGCTGCGCATGTTTCACTTGGCACAGGCCACAGTCTGGAAATGTGAGATCCCACAAGTGTTTTATTATTATTTTTAATATATACAGTATGTACCTATAGTATTTGCTATACAATATTTACATTTATACATTCAATAGTCAAATATAAAATCAGATTTTTTCCCGATCAGGCTGATCTTTACATTAAAGTTAGCCAACAGGGGGCGCCATTCACACTCAACACTCAATTTTATATAATAATAGCAATAATAAGCAATAATAATTATCACAGCAGATTTTAAAAAATAATAATCATAGTAATAGTAGTAGTAGTAATATTCGCAGTCGTAGTAGTAGTAATCATCAATTTCAATCTTTTTTTTTTTTAATTCTGTGGAAGTATATGGGATTTATAGGAATAATCTTAATTTCATTAATATATAAATAAAGTAGATTTGTCAGCCTTTGCGGCAGTGTTTGACTGCCGCAATAAATTCAGCCATACCCACACCCTACTCTATTTAATATGTAATTGTGTTGATGTTGAATCATTTTAGAATCGTATTGATTTGTGCAAATCTATATTTTAAGATTTTACTTCTGAAAAATTATTATTTTAAGTCCTCTTTACTTTCATTAATTCTCATAACAATTTTTAATCATACATTATTAAAATGACAGAATTAACTTTGAAATGGTACTGGTTAAAATGACATATATATATATTCCAGTGTCAGGTTTTGGACGAGGTTATCTGTACTAATTCAAGCAGAAAAACAATATTTGAATGGGAACTACTGTAGTATCTGCAGTTTATGTTGATTTGCTGCCCCCTAGCGGTTAGGGTTCATTACACGCGGCAAAAAGTACCCATTGGAAATGCACCTGGAGCAGATTGACTGGAACAATAATGACAAAAGAAACTGCTTTTTTTTTTTTTTGCAATCTATTCTGTGTTTCCTTTTTTTAAATACATTTTCTTTTGAAAACATTCTGGCAGCAGGTGAAAGTTGAAAGCGTGGATTGAACCTATTCACAAGAAAGAAGGATGCTCCTTTACTTTACAATAAAACTTGTTTTTTTACAGTAAAGAGTGTTGGAAAAACACACTTTTCACCGCCGGCTGTTTGTCAATGTTGTTAACAGACGCGTGCAGAGGAGGGACATGTATTTGGATTACAAAACACACAAACAACCAGTGAAACTGTCGTGATTAGCTGCGTTCCAGATGTATAATTGGAGCTCCTACTTACACTCTCCTTCCTCTAAAGGACCACATTTAGCCTAAAACAATAACATGGGGGGGGTGTTATAGATGCACTTTTCCTCACATTTTGAAACTAAAGCACATAAATTGAACATTTAAGGGCCTGAAATGGAGTGTGGCGCTATAAGAACATTGGCTTTACAAATAAAACAGCCTGGCTACCAGTGCAAGCATCAAAGATAGTGTCGGACAAACCAAACACTACTAAAGCAGCGATTCTTGCAAATAAAAATGTAAGAAACGTAATTATATTGCATATTTGTTGCCATAGAAACGTACATAGTTAACATTCCAAATCAGTTGTTGTTTATATTGGAGACGTGGCGTGGTTGGATGGTCACCCTCCTCACGGGCGTCTGATCCGCACTGCGGTTGGCCACCAGCTCCTGAAGCTGCAGCGCCCCCCCGCCGATGAAACAGAACGCGGGGCACACGGGGCCCGAGCAGTCCACGTGGCCCTCCCACAGGGGGCGCAGGGAGTGGGCATCATAGAAGGTGACGCGACCCTTCTCAAAGTCCAGGCACACGCCCAGCCGGGGCGGCAGCGGGTAGGTGAGGCCCGCCAGAGTGGACGGGGCGTTGCCGTTGGGGTCAGAACGCGGCCCGTTGCCGTTGTGGTGGTGGTGGTGGTAGGTGTGCTGGGGCAAGTAGATCTTGCCCATGCCCATGGTGAGGAAGCAGAAGGGTGGGGCGGAGTCCATGCCGTCCTCTGCACCGCTGTCATGGCCGCTGTCTGGGTCGTAGCTGGGGGACATGTATGTACTCTTCCTATTATTGCTCTTATTATGCATACTATATTTTTAATGACACAGCTACTCACCGGGGACTGGCCATGTCTTCTGGTAGATGAAACCACTCCTGCAGTTTGGTCTCTAGACCAACACCAACCTGGAAATCAAGACGTTTTCTCCTTGATTTCGATACGCAAGCGGAGAAAAGTTCAAGATAAGAGTGTATACCATAAATGCATAAATACGGCCGCACATTTACCTAAAACGGAGGACTGGGCATTAATTGGAAGCAGGTGATAATTAGAGGACTTTATATACACCGTAACCACTTTTTTAAAAACTTAATAATGATTTGGAGTGCATGAGAAAGTGGAAAGGAGCTCTCTTTGCATGTTCATTTATGAACAACTATTTAGCGCGACAAAGCAGCAACAGAACCAATGTTGTAATACTGCTGATGAGTTCAGAACGCGCACGAGTTTCACACCAGCCACACCAGCCACATTTTGTGGCTGCTGAATGCTGACCATTCATGATACTTAAAAATGAAACTCATGCGTGTTACACTTGCAGTACTGTTGTTTACTATGAACGTCCTCTGAGGAGCTTGTTCCTTACCGCTATTACAACATTGGTTCTGTCGTTGCTGTGTTGTGCAACATACTTGTTAGCAGCTGTGGTGGTAGGCAACCTCCTGATGTAGCTTTATATTAATGCCACAAGATGACAGGTGCTGCATTCAGAGTATCTGTGGTCAGTGGTCATAAGTGGTCAGTGTCCAGCAGATTAATCTACCTCTACATGCGCTTAAAAAAAAAATTGGTTGCGTATTTTGCTGAATATGAGTGTGTGTTTACAAAGTAAACAATGTTTACGTCAGCTCTATTCAAGCTGGATGAATAGTTTGCTCCTTACCGCTATTACAACATCGGTTGTGTTGCTGCTGCATTGTGCAACATACTATACTTGTTACAGCTACAGTCTAGTGCTATAATACGTGTGTGCAATGTTTAGGCCAACGAGTCGTACCTTCACCAGGTAAGACCCTGGCTCCACTGAGCACGCCCAGTAGTGTCTCCCCTGCGTGATGGCCACGTCTCCCACCAAGAGGTCAGAGGTCAGGTGACAGGAAGTGAGCGCGTGGTCGGCCGCCTGCAGCAGGGAGAGGCCAGGAACGCTGCGGGCGGCTCTTTGCTCCTTGCTCACCACCAGGCGGTCGGCATGGAGACCCCAGCGAGAGTCCAGGTAGAAGTTAAGCACTGGAGGAGGACGGGAGGAGGAGGCCAGTTAAACGGCTGACAAGTATGGAAGGTGGCAAGGAAAGGCAAGCTGAAACAGGAATGAACCTCCCAGCACAGGGAAGAGAACACTGAAGGTATCTTCAATTCACAGAGGGATCGTATGCAATAGCGGGGTGGGGTGGGGGTTGGGTTCGGGTTCACCACTAATCACTCCATTTAAAGCCACGGATCGGAATCCAATCCGCCTTGTTAAGCCTCAAGCCTTAACAGTTTGCAAACCTCATCACCGCGCAGACACATCTCGTTAGAGGAGAGTGGAAGACTGGAGTGGGAAAGCAAACAGATGTAAAGCGAAGAAGGGAAGGGGGGTGGAATCGTCGTATGATGCACTTCTTACGTTCCGTAGGAGGCGTGTAGGTTGGCGGCATGGAAGGAGCGCTGAAGAGGATGACAAGCTGTGAAATGGAAATAAAAAAACGTGACAGAGATGAGGAAGTACAGGAAGTGAGGGAAGGCGTGTTGATGGCGATGTGGTGATGATCAGAAAAGGGAGAGAACGAGTTACTGTTCGCCATTGTAGACCACCGCAACGTAATGGATGAAAAAGTGTGCAACCTAGTGGTCCGGTTGGGGAATTACAGCTTCATCAAACCTTTGAAATGTAACCTTTAATAGCACTCACACATTTAAGCCTAATTGTAAAAAAGGTCAATGTATGTTATATACATAGAAAATAAAATGCATTTCAATAGTGGGTCAGTGATTGGCAGCAACAGTGATTTTGATGCATGTGTAAGATTTGCAACGAAAACTCGTACTCAACGTCCTCAGGCCAAAAACTGCTGTAAAAATATCTTGTATATATATATTTTTTTCTTTCCCACTTTCCACCTTTGAACAGGTCGGTCTTTTAAAACTACTTCTGCATGAAACTCAAATACCAAGTTTTATTTACGTCTTTGCAGAAAACAAAGTTGTGAACTTTTACTGCATGCTTTGAATGGGGAAAAAGTGGCGCCATCCGGTGGACAAGCATAAAAATAGGAGAAACCTTAACATCAAGGGTTGCATTACAAAAAAAGGCAGTTTCAGTGCCAGTCAGACCAAAGCTGTCCTATCTTGTCAGACTGCAGCTGTCCGAGCACGTGTTTTCAACAAATATGTCGCTTTTTGTGTAGCGTTGCCATTTTATGCAAATTTACAGAACAGAGATGACAATTCTAAAAGGTTTTTGGAATAAATATCCTCTGGTAAATTTTATTTTATTTTCAAGAAAGCCAAAGTGGCTTGACGATTAAAGTCCGAATAGCACAAAATGTCCCCAGGACGCCTGACAGGTGAAGTTCCGAATTGGTACCTGGTGCTGGAGGGGTGTGCAGGTACACCTCCTCGCTGTACTCGCCGTAGCCCGCCTTGTTGCAGCCCCTCACCCGCAGCACGTACACGCTGTCCATCTCCAGCCGGTCGATGACGGCGCTCGTCCCGCTCACCTCGTCCAGACGCTGCCAGCCCCAGCGAGCGGCGGCCACCGGCCCCCCTCTGTTGCCGCCCCTGGACGCGCCCCCCGGTACCACCCCCCGGCGGCGGTACTCCACAGAGAAGTGCCAGGTGGGCGCGGAGTCCGGGGGAAGGCGCCAGCTCAGGTAGAGCTGGTCATAGGCAAGGGAATGCTGGGTGTCAAGGACTGGGGCCAGGGGAGCTGCGACAAAAAAAGGTTGATTTAATTAATACATTTTAAAAACTCTTAAAATATGATTTAAAATTGAAATAAAATGAAATTACATTATATAATACATTTAATTACATGCAAATGAAATGACAAGTATAATAAAATATATTTTATTTAAGCTTTAGCGTGCAATGCAAGCAAAAACTTTAATTTTGACATTTATAAAACACATTTAATTAACTTACATGTTTAACATAAAATACACATTTTTAATACATTTAATATACAAATTTAAGTACAATGTAAACTAGCACTTAAAATGCTTTTGAAATTCAATTACATTTTCAAATCACAGTTTCAAATAAATGCTAATTTGAAATGGAATTCTTTAAATTTAATTGAATATTTCAAATACGATGGCGGATAAAGTTTTAAATGAAATGTACTTCTTTCAGCAGCATAATAGAAATGTAATAATTTAATTTAATTTGGAAGTAAATTACAAATGTAAAAAAAACAACAACAAAGTTTTACTTAAATAAGTAAAAATAAGTAAAAGTGTTTAAATAAAAGAAAAAATTGCAAATACAATTTATTTAATATTTACAGGAAAATTGACATTCAAATTTAAAATAAAATAGAATTGTTACAGTAGCATGAAATAAAATATTAACAGCTTAAAAAAATATACATATAAATACATGTAATATATGTATATAAAATTTAAATGAAAAAATATTTACACAAACCCTAGAAGGGTGAATTCATGAGTAAAATATGAAAGAATAGATAAATGCAGCATGTAAAGCTATAAAGTTAATACAATGTGAATAAACTGTAGATACTGTATGTCCCCACGTGGTATACTGTAGCCTGATGTTCTTACCTCGAGTAAAATTAAGTTCTGTGAGCAGTTTCAGTTCTTTGGAGACGTCCAGCTGGAAGTGCCTGAAGGAAGGATCTGCAGCCAGAGCAAAATGCTGCAGGTTCTCAATTGCCTTACTGAACCTGGCGCAGGGACACAAATGAGTTATTGGAATTATCTTTGCCAAGGCAGCCTTTTGGATATACTGTGGCTCATGTACTGGCTCTCGTGCACCTCATGAGACTAAAATTGGATAAAAACAGAGTCAAGCCAAGAGAACTATCCAGGGAACAATAGTTACTTGTTTCCTTCCCAGGCCACTTTAATGGGGTACCTGTTATGCGTCTGGCGTGCAGCCTGCACAAAACAGGGCTGATCCGTTTCCTTCAGCAGCTCTTGCGTGAAAGCCACGAGCCCGGCGTGTTCCATCAAGCTGCGGCGCTCGGCCACTTGAGCGGCCAGAGCCTCACCCCGCTTCTGGCGCGCCGCCTCCAGGGCCTGGGTGAGCGAGGCGTGGCGCTCAGCCAGAGCCGCCGTCAGGTCCCTGATGCTCTGGGCCAGCTGCTCTCGGGCGGACACGCTGTTCACCTAAATGTGAACATACACGTTCAGGCACATACTTCATCCTAGAGAACTTAAACGTCAGGTTGACTCATTTTCGCAGTAGATTTTTACACGTTTAACACTTGTTTTGCATCCCATCTCCCCCACTCTGGTTTATTAATCACCTCAGTCTGAGTGATGGCGCTCTCCAGCTGTGTAATCTGAGACAGAACCGTGTCCTGGTTGGACAGAATGTAGTTCATCTCTTTTGTAATCTTCTCCTATCACAAACACACACACAAAACAATGAAGAAACGAGGCAATGGCATGCTTTGCTTACAACACAGCTTCTGTTTGTGCTGAAGATTGTAAGTTGCTACATCGTAGAAATGCACTGCATGCTACTTTCAATGTCAGCGTTATTGTCAGATGATATTGTACAGCTCTACGATGATAACCTCCTGGTCTAGTGTGGTCTTATTACCTCCCCAAAATGGCAGTAGCTGCATTTGAAAAATAATGAGCACCTTTATCTACCTCTGCATGTGCTTTAAAATGTTGCTACTCGGCTGTCGGTATGAAACTCATGTACGTTACACTCGTCTGTGGTATTAACGCTGGCTGAGTTTGCTCCTTTGCTACTTACCGATATTACAACACTGGCTCTAAGGCTGCTGTGTTGTGCAGTGTAATTGTTAACAAGATGACCGTAGCCTCTTTGGAAGTACCATAAGATGTCAGCATTCAGCTGCTATATCTACCTCTGCATGCGCTTTAAAATGATGCTACTCAGTTGTTGGTATGAAACTCATGCAGGTTACACTTGCCCGACTGTTGTTTACAATGAACTCATCGGCACTATTAATGCTGGCTGAGGAGTTTGTTCCTTGCCACGATTACAACATTGGTTCTGCGGCTGCTGTGTTGTGAAGTGTATTTGTTAGCAGCTGTGGTGGTAGGCACTCTTGATGTAGCTTTATAATAATGCCACAAGATGACAGCAGCTGCATTCAAAGTATCTCGAGCAGATTTATCTACCTCTATATGCTTTTTAAAATATTGGTTGTACAATTTAGCTGGTGTGAATATCATGAGTGTTACTCTTGCAGTACTGTTGTCTAAAATGAACTCATCAGCACTATTAATGCTGGCTGGGCAGCTTACTCCTTATTGCTATTACAACATTGGTTCTGTGGCTGCTGTGTTGTGAAATGTATTTGTTAGCAGCTGTGGTGGTAAGAAACCTCCTGATGTAGCTTTATATTGATGCCACAGGATGACAGCAGCTGCATTCAAAGTATCTTGAGCGGATGTATCTACCTCTATATGCGCTTTAAAATATTGGTTGTGCAGTTTAGCTGGTGTGAATATCATGAGTGTTACTCTTGCAGTACTGTTGTTTAAAATGAACTCATCAGCACTATTCATGCTTGCCGCTATTACAACATTGGTTCCGTGGCTGCTGTGTTGCGCAATATACTTGTTAATAAATGACCACATTCTCATGCGCTTCAAATCATTGTTAGAGTTATAAAATGAACTTGTACCTTGAGAGCTTGGTATGCCTGGGCCACAGGGAGGAGCTTGTGGCCCGTGTGAACACGTCGCAGTTTGCAGAGCGGACAAAGCAGCCGCTGACAAGTCCTGCAATAGAACTGTAGCTTCTCCTGGTCGTGTTCCGTGCACGTCAACACCTACAGAACGAGACAAATATGATGACGTACGATGCGATGTAATGTAAACACATGCTTCTTGCACATGTGGCGTCTCGCCTTTGGTCTAAAATTGAGCGTGGGCAGGATGTGCTCGTGCTGCGCCCGCGGCGTTCCCCACGGGTGGTAGAGTTTGAAGCACTCGTTACAGAAGTTGGCCCTGCAGTCGGCGCAGCCTTTGGTGGCCTCCAGGGCGTGCGGGGGCTTGCAGAACTGACACATGACAGCCACGCTGCCCAGGCTCACTGTGTGTCGGTACCTGCCGGCGGGAGGCCAATAGAGACACGCTTGACAACGTTTCAGATGGTGATTGTTCCGTTTTGTGATGCCATTACGTTTACCTCTGCGTGCGCATAAAAATGTTGCTAATCAGCTGTTGGCGTGACCCTTGCTACACTGTACAATGAACTACATCAGTGATATTAAAGCGCCTGACCACTATTACAACATTGGTTCTGTCGCTGCTGTGTTGTGCAATACATGCGTGAGAGTGCCTTACCTCTCCACTATGCGCTCCAAGGTGAGGTTACGCAAGCAGTCAGTGAGGCCTTTCTCCCCCAGCTCCACATCACGTCCACAGGGGACACAGGGGAACATCATGACCAAGGGCGGCGGGCCCTCTTTGCGGCGGCGCCCCAGGTAGCCTGGCGAGCGGGGCATGGATGGAGACGGTGGGTGGGGACCTACAAACCATGAGGAAATGAGGACAGATTCATTTACCGCAGCCCATGCGTCCTCTTTACGTGAACGCTCCTCACCTGCCCGCAGTACCCGCTCGATGGGCCGCTGCTCGGCTTTTGGCGTGGGCCTGCGGAGCTGTCGCGGGGAGCGCATGTTGGGCGTGGAGGCGGGCGAGTTGGGCTCGGCGGGAAGTTCCGGAGGCGGGTAGCCGCTGGCCACCAGCACCTCGGAGGCACACATGAGGCACACGCTGTGAAGGCATGGCAGCACCACAGGCTGTTTGACGATGTCTTTGCACACGGGGCAGTGCAGCTCGTGCTCCAGGCTCTTCATGTTGGACTGTGGGAGGAGACAAGATGGCAACAACAGCTCATTGCTGACCTGTTATTGTCAGTAGTATTGATGGCTTAGGCCGCTTTTTCACCGCACTGTATATCACTGCAAAAACCCAGCTGCACTGAATGCATCAGTCAGAAAGAAACATCTTTATTATTGTTGAGTTCGCCATATTGTGCTGAGTAGCCTGGACAAAGATGTGTATCACAAACTAAAAAAATTAAGTGTGGCTTTTCTGCTGTACATTTAGTCTGGTATTGTTTTCCCTACTGAAGGATCTGCTGCAAGTGCAGCTTAAAAGGCATTTTTCCAGAAAATTCTTTCTTTCGGGTGCTCGACTTTTGAGGTTTTATGTAATTCTTCTTGTGAAAAAGACCCCGAGGTGCTTACACTCCTCACCTACGGCCATGAGCTTCGGGTAGTGACCGAAAGGGCGAGATCGTGGGTACAAGCGGCCAGAGTGAGTTTCCTCCATGCACGTGGCTCTCCCTCAGAGATAAGGTGAGAAGCGCTGTCATCCGGGAGAAACTCGGTTGAGGTGGCTCGGGCATCTGGTCAGGATGCCTCCCGGACGCCTCCCTGGGGAGGTGTTCAGGGCACGGCCGACCGGTAGGAGGCCTCGGGGAAGACCCGGGACACGCTTCCCTGCTCAGGCTGCTACCCCGCGGCTCAGCGGAAGAAGATGGATGGATGGATGGATGGATGGATGTAATTCTATTATAAGAGGTGCTGTAAATATGTCCCAGGCAAGCAGCATGGGTCATCATCCTCGTTAAATATTGATAAATGGCAGGTATGAATTATTTAGCTTAAATCACAGGAGTGTTTTAAGCCTAGAGGGTTTCACCTATGGTTGTTTTAAGATCTTTTGCGCTGAATATGATGCACAGGTGGTGACATCTTGTAGAAATGAGTCAGTGGGCGGGAATAAACATAAAACCACAGCTTTAGGTACACCTGCATGTGTGATCCAATACGATTTGGACCATGTTTGGTGTACCTAATGTTACCTTCATCTCTTATTCAATTGATTCAACCCATTTGTGTCATCTCAATCTTCATTTTTCATCTTAGCAAGACATTCTGGATGATTGTATGCTTCCATCTTGGTGGGAATAGTTTGGGGATGGGGATCTTTTCTGTTCCCCGGTGCATAAACGCATGCTTGGGTGAGTTTAACGTGGAAGAAGCCCACCTACAACTAAAAGTAGCCTCCTCTCTTGTCCAACATCAGTGAACGCTGGCTTCACAAATGCACTTCATTTATTAAGCGGGCCCAGAATTCCCAGACACGCTGCAAAAATGTTTACAACATCTTCCTCGACTAGTGGAAGCAGCCTTTTTAGCACGGCCTGTGTAGCATGTCAGTACTAACATATGCTCAAGGACAAGGAAATGACGGAAAAGGGCACAGCCTCGGTCAGCCGCGGACATGCGGCCTTGCACAGAAGGAGATGACAGCACCCTGTTCTGTGGAGGGCCTTTATAGACCCCCCCTCACGTCACCTTAAGCCAAAATGATGGTGACATCACTGGTGACACCATAAGTCAAAACTCATCGTGCAGGACTGCTTATCACAGCACTCCATGCTGCACATCCCACACATTTACCCTTTAAAAATGCAAGCTGGACATGCACATGCAGACGCAAATAGCATGATGACCTGCATCGTGCTCATCGTTAACCTCATTTCCTTCATTTTCTGTGTCATTCTCCAATGTCACCCCCCTCTTTCTCCACTTTCCTTCTCTTACTAGTAGAACTCCACCAACGGCGATCCCGGCCGGTTGATCTTAAATAGCATCAGGGCTGTGAAAAGAAAGAAACCGCGCTAAGGCTGGCTCGGTGGAGGCTGCTGCATATGCGCATCCTTACCTTCACCTGGAACCGCGGCGCCATGACAGTTGGGCGCGTGCACATTTACAGAAGCAGAGCGACGCAATGGATTCAGCAAGGGCAGGGGGGGTGGAGTAAAAGGGGGGAGGGGTGATTTCACCAGTAAAGCATATGATATTGAACCATAAGATAAACTACACCTCGGTGTGTGCAATATACACGTAAATGTGTATATATGTATATTTATATAACACAGCTGCATAGTCATCATGATTGATTTAAAGCCCCTGCAGTTGACCGTGGATGCAGCATCCCTTGCATCCAGCTCCGCCGTCTCCATGGAAACGAGCATCCCTCGAGCCCGGAATGGAGACGTTTCATTCTAAAGCCTCGCCGCTAGCCGACATTTCAGTTTGAAGCAAATACGAATCACCTTATGCAGGGTTATTTCGAATGATCCGAATTACAAGGGGACTTTTGTACGTCGGGGTTATATAACGACGTTCTATATCAGGGCCTCGTGTGCGCGTCACAGCAGCCGGAAACGACTGTTGATTTCCAATCAAGTGTAATTAAATACATTACTCGTCGTTCAATTGCTTTTAATCAGTTGAGCTGAATGAAACATTCGGAGAAACTAAGTCGCCAAGTGCAAGATGGCGTAATTCACCTCCAAATACACGTCGCATATCTATATTCAAATGTATATTTACTCACACTGATGCGGACCAAAGCTTCCATCGTCGACGTGGCTGCTTTCAAATCCATCCCATCCATTTTATCAGCGACCTCTTGTTGACATCATCTGGAAATAAAGCATCGTGTCTGCCGATAATCTGCCATAGCAACAACACTCCTCCCCACGCCCACAAAATAGTCACATTTCAGCTTTTCCAAATGCGCTTATATCCCAGCTTGGTCTTCTAAATGATTATTTGCCTGTATCTACTAAAATACTATTGCACGAATGATCCACGCTATCCACTCTTGGAGACATGGCACCCCCCCCCCCCCCCCCCACACACACACCCAGCAACCAATCACGTACAGCATCCCCTTGTATAAAATATGGCATGAGCAATTGGGGGAATTTCATTTGCATTTGTATTTTTTTTATTTAGGTTTTTGTGTCTACCATGTTTTTAAAATGTTATTTTTATTAGAATCGGTGTAAAAAAAAAAAGAAAGGTAATTTTTTTATGTAGTTGTGTCTGTCGTCCACTGGAGGTCGCCAAACTCCACTTTTTCAACTGCAAGAAACGTTAAAAGGATTGCTTCATTTCTTTTAGGAATAAAAATGTGCTTTGTGTGACACAATGGAAAGATATAATTAAAGTAAAAACGAATTCAAATGTATAGTTCAATGTATGCAAGTGTTTTTATAATAATGCAAATTTTATGTTTTTAATTTTGTATTTTATTACAGCTTTTTTTTGTTACAAAAACTTCAAATATTGTCTGGAAAGTTAATTTTAATTAATCGAAGTCATTCCTATTATCAATTATTATTACAATTACAAGCAGAAATAGTGTAAATAGCAAATCTAAAATACAAAAAATAAAAAAATATATATACACACACACACATATATATATATATATATATATATATATATATATATTATATAATTTAATAAAATGGTCACTTTTCTTTATAATGATAATCCATATCAATTCTAAAAATATTTTTACATTTTTGCTGCAATAATAGATTATATACAAAATAATACAATTATTTTTTAAAAATCATTAAATTAATACAAATTAATGAAATCAATTGTACTGTATTTTCTTTTAGCAATTTAAATGACCAGTTAGACTAAATAAATTAAAAATTATTATTATATTATCTTTTATATTAATTATAATAATGTCATATTTATTTATTAGATGTATAAGCTTGTCTTTTTGTCACAAAATAATACAAAAATCACTTTACCATAGGACATTTTGTGATTGTATTTTGTAAGTGATAATATATGGGCGGGCCTGAAGGGGGGGCTGAGTCATTCAGGATGACCGTAAAGAAAGGTAATGCTACTTTGCACTTCATGCTGTCAGGGAGGTCAAATGTGAGGCGAGTTTAGCTAAAACGTCATCAGGCGTATGTGTTGTTGTCTCTGTTGAGTGTCTTTATCCTGCATGTTGACATGGGTGATAAATCAGCTGATAAATCCTGTATCACTTCAGGCCATGCGTGATTGTTCAAGTCATGGGGCTGGTCGTCAAAGCCACGTACAGTACGCTAAGGTTCATTTTCCCAGCACATCGTCACCGCCATGTTAATGCACAGCACTGCTGGCGTGTGTCATGGTTCACTGCTTGTTGACTCACACACACACACACACACACACACACACACACACACACACACACTGCACAGCTCAAGCAGGGCGGTGCCGGTCTATAAAACCTCTGCTGCACTTTGGGCCAACTTCTGATCACCATTTCTCTCCTGCTGACGGTAAGAACCTCGGAGCGTTGAATGTGTAATTTGAGCTTTAATGCATAGCTGGCAACTCCGCATAGCCGATACGTGTCTTGTTAATGGAGTAGCTGTGCTGACTTGTGCTTTGGTTTTGATTGGTGCACCGTGTTAGATTAGCAGGACCCACTATCCGGATGGTCACACACTCTTTGCTGCTACTTAATGTTACTTGAAACACTTTTTTGTCAGGTTTGTGTCATTCTGCATGTGGCTTCATGCAAAGCAGCTCAATAGCTTGGGCGTATTTTCTTTCTTGCTGTTTGTGCGTTCTTTTACTTAGTCTTTATTTTCCACTCATACCAGTGTCAGCCATGACTTTCCTGAGTCATCTGTCGGCAGGGTTTGTAGCACAAACCTCAACAAAAAAAGAAAAGATTGCTTAACCCTTTACTGGGACCTGCCTGCATTGCACAATGCGGCCTGCGTAACTAAACGGTACAGTATGTCACCAAGTTATCATGGAAAACTGTGTTCAACCACTAATGATGATACACAACTATGACGTAATCGCGACTTTACCAAAAAATAGATGTTTGGAACCTCTTAAATGGCATTTGATATTAGAAAAACCAAATGAAAAGGCTTTAGAGTAAGATTAGAGGAGCTCCTTAGACTTCATTTGTCTGGCTGTGGGGTGCGATGGCAAGACAGAAGCTCTTCATTCCAGAATCAAATAAATCCATGAATTTGAAAAGCCACAAATATCCTTTCTTTTCCATTTCTGTGAGGAAGAGGACAAGCAATAATATTTAAAAATTAAAAAATATATGTAATAAATATATTTTAAATAAATATATTAAATATATTTTTAAATATATTTATTTCATTTCAGTTAGACCAGTAAATAATTCCTTAATAACTGTAGTAATGATAATGCATCATTGATTCATTTTCTCACAAACATTTTTGGTATTTTTAAGAGGTTCGCATTCTAGCATGATTACCCAAAGGATCCATTAAAAGAGGACATTTTGGAGTAGGTGAATATGTACAGGGTGACCTGTATGGGGGCCACCCCGCCCCATCAATCAGACAGATTTGGAAAGGGAAAGTTGGCCTTATATTGTCAAGCCGTGCTGCCTTTTTTCAAATAAATGCCCCAGACCTGATTTTGATCATTGTACTGTATGTATCCTTTTTATGGTTGAAATATGGTGGATAAACCACTGCATGCTTTTTGACACTTAAGGCAAATAGTGGAGATTAATCATCAGCTTGTTTATTGTCTATTTAAACATTTCCCCTCAGTGAAAGCCAATTTGAAGCAACCATGCCTTCCGAGCTGGAGACCGCCATGGAGTCCCTCATCAAGGTGTTCCACCGGTACGCCTCCAGGGACGGCAAGGGGACCCTCAACCGGCGGGAGCTCCGTGAATTGATGGAGAACGAGCTGTCTAACTTTCTGAGGGTAAGGGTGCTCCGCGCCGCTCTCATTCAAAGTGAGCCTGAATGTTGCATCAGAGGCTCATTCATCCTTCCCTGCTCATCCAGTGCCAGAAGGACCCCGCAGCCGTGGACAAGATCATGAAGGACCTGGACACGAACGGGGACGGCCAGGTGGACTTTGAGGAGTTTGTGTCGCTGGTGGTTGGACTCTCCGTTGCTTGTGAGCAGTGCTATCAGATGCACTTGAAGCAGATGGCAAGGAAGTAAATCCTGAAAGAGGACACCATTCCATAATGCATTTCTTCTTTAGTGTGTGTGTGTGTGTGTGTGTGCAGTCCATTAAATGTCACGGAGGATTTCAAACCCCATCACGAGTTTGTGTTTATTGGGAATGAGCTTCACCGTTAGCTTTCCATGCAGCGCACACGTTAGCAACACAACGCTAGCTGGGATGAGTTCATTCCCACCTGGGGGTGCTTTCATCCATGAGAGGGAGGCAAAGTCCACATGAGCCGCTCCCTCTTTGTTTGATAACTTATCGCTATCCTGAGGAATGGCCGGAATGTTCCACACGTTTACACACCCGTCCACACCATTGATACACAACATAGTCGTGGATTCTATGAGGAGAGTCTGCCGGCGTTGAGTCAACAGGATGTGTTTCTCCACTAAATACTTTTCTCTGTGCCTCACGGCTGCTGAAAGTTGCATAACACCAGCAGGAGGGGGCGAACGAGCTGAAAACTCCGGTCACTTTTTGTTATTACTGCTGAAATCCAATCGTTACACATACAGCCTCCCTGTAGTCAAAACTCAGGGAAAAGTAGCAAGAGTCGCGGTGATTATAACACAAACTGGTTGCTACGTTACAGTGCAGCGTGTGTGTGTGTGTGTGTGTGCGTGCGCAGACCAAGCACCACGCCCATGTAGTCACCAGCTTTGGTAAAATCTGCACAATCCAATTTATCAAATCAATATTATTTGTATTTATAGTTTCTCTAAGACTCAGTCATGGAATAGCCTCAATGTGACATTCAACAGACATACAAATACAAATAATGCAATGGATTAGTTGTGTGTTACTGAATGAGTTGTTTTTTTATTAAATGCTTTGTTTGGGTTTGGGCTGGCCTGATGTCATGGCAACTGTGTGTAATTTTTTGTTCGACCACTAGATGGCAGAAATGGACTACTGTATGATGTGACGTTTTTTATTTGACCGCTAGATGGCGCAAAATGACTAGTGTGTACTACTGATGGCCACTCACATTAACACTGCATGCTGTCGGAAGGTGTTATCTTTCAAAGCAGGCCAATTATTCCTGGCATGTGCTGGTCTCGGACTGTTCACTTCTTTTTGACATTTTCCCCAAGGGCTCTTGGTTTGAATTGTCTTCTGTTTACCTAAATTCAGTTACGTTTAGGTTTTAGCTGACATTCTTCTGGTTATGCCGACATGCGTTTATTGTTATGACGCAGTTACCATAGCAACAGACACAACCCAGCCCCTTGTGTATACGGTTTGACCACTAGAGGGCAGAAACAGGCTAGCAGATATGGTGAAGTTCTCTATGTGGCCACTAGAGGGAAAATTTTTACTGTATATTGTGGATTTATATATTTGACAGACAAGGAATACAGTAATCCCTCGTTTATTGTGGTTAATTGGTTGCAGACCCGACAGCAAAGTAGGATTCAATGTTAATAAACAAAATATTTTCATAGTGAGATCATAGAAAGCCTGTTTATGACATTCTTAGTACAATTTTTACCATTAATAGAGTCCTCTAGACATGAAATAACACCCCTATAGTCACCTTTACACTCCTATTACCCAATATAGTAGACATAATCAGAGAAAATAAGCCATTTAAGACCTAAATAAGACACATGCTTGTGTGTGTTTCAATAAATGTCTTCTGGACGTGTGGACAGGAAGTGATGTCGGGGATTCAGTGCTGGAGTACGGCCACAACAGTTATTGTTATCATTAGGATGATGACTATTATTATTATTATGTTATTGTTGTTCATGTTCTGAGATAAATAATGTAAAATAATAAAAGCCTATCGTTGGCGAACAAGTCTGGTGTGTGTTACTAGTGACACCTAGTGGCCAGTAGACTACATTGTATTTTGTATTTTAGTTCATTTGGAACGTTTTCATGCTTGAAAATGCTTAATTTAGGCCATGAATACGTAACATTTGCTTCAATATGCATTTTTTACCACCAAACAGCGACCATTAATTCATTCATTCATTTGTGAAAAACCGCAATTGAGAGAGGGACGACTGTACGGGACATTATGGAGTTTTCTATTTGGCCACTAGAGGGAAGAAAATGAATGCTTTATGTTGTGAAGTTTTGTATTTGACCACTAGATGGCACAAAATGAGTTGCAGCAAGTAAGTTAAGCGCTCAAAGTTTAAAACGTCGACGTCTGCATCTGCAGTTCTTAATTAATGGACTCTAAATCTGTAAACAACACGATGCTAGACTATAATATTTACCAACGCCAAGAGCAAGCGCAGCACACAGGTAACTCCTGCACAAATAACTTGGAAGGTTCTGAATGGATTTGGATGAAATTGTCAGGAATGGGATATGGAAGAACTGATTCAGTTTTGTGGTGATCCGGACCACCTTCTGGTACCAGGGATTTTTTTAAAGGATTCTTTAACATTGCGAGATGAGACCATTTTTGCAATTTGTGCATTTAACTCCACAAAAAAACTAGTCAGAATGGAAAAAGAATACAGGACAAGTTTCCAACAGGTTGTACAAAATATCAAAGACTGATCCAAAAAATGGAGGATTATTATTTTGGTGTAAATCACAGTATGGGGGGGAACTATGGCGCTTGGCGGAGGTCTGCGCTCTCCGACTGCTTTTCTGATTATTCTTGTGACTTTTTCTGCCTCTATGCTGCGCATCGCCACTAGGGAACACAGTTGCATGGTCTCCCGAGATTGCTAAGCTATGCTGTGATGTACGCCGTGATTCATTTCTTTTTTGGCCGTTGCAATGTGTGGTTCCAAGAGTGTAGGTTTGGCTAAGACAGCGGAAAATTCCTCTAAATTTGTAAAACAACACGTTTAGTGTGGTCATAAAATCCAAGAAGTTAACGTGAGAGTAGCGAGATTGTAGTATCACGGTCACGAAAGACGTTTGAGTTTTAGTCACACAACATGTCCACATGGACGTGGTGCTGCCACAGAGCTGGGCTCGGTGTGTGCGTGTCTGCAGACTGAGGAATGATCTTTGGGGATTGTGATTGTGAGTCACAGCCTCCACCGCAAAAAATGCAAGGCAGGAGAAGGGAAAGGAAACAATCTGCGTAGCGACGAGCTGTGCCCATGTTGGGTTCATTGTCAGAAACACAGGGATCTATTCTTCTTGCGCAAGGAAAAAGTGAATTAAAAGTGAACAAAAAGGCATTGTAACATGATCACATGTGATTACACAACCCCAGAGATGGAAGGTTTTTTGCTCTTTTTGACTTCCACCCCACTCCTCTCACAGCAATCACTGCACACTTTATTTAGTTGTATTATTATTATATTTATATTTATTTTGAACGTTATATAACGTCGCCCTTTTGTGTTTGAAAAGGAACAAGTTAGGAGTGAAAAAGGAGAAGAGGAAGGAGGAGGAGGATGAAAGGAGCATCAGTAGTGAGGGAGGGATGAAGGGTGTGGCGGTGGTGATATAAAGCCTCTTTGCATCCACTTCCTCATCACTTCAGCCACTCTTCAGCGTCTCTCCGTACTTCTGCATCAGGAAAAGCAGCAAACCAGGTGGGTGGAAAACCATGACAGCTTTCTTTCACCTCAACTTTTGTTGACTTTTCTCACCCATTCTCTCCAGAAATTAACTTTTCATGATAAACATTGGCAAAGATTTCTGAGTATTTAGCTGCTAAATGTGCTTTAGTCCTGCACCCTCCGTATCTTGATGCTTGTTTGCGTAATGGCCAGCTGATGCCAGTTTGCATAGACTACCACACCCATGAGAGGGGGTGCCTGAACGCAACACACTCTTAACACTTTTTCCACGCACGGTCACGTGTTTGTACGATCCCATGATAAACGTCCTTCTCCTGTCTATTTGGAATGAGCCACCTGGAGAAGTGAAGGTGTCGCCATTGCATTACCCTGCGTCACAAAGGTCCTGGTGGGGGGAAAAAAACTGTATTTTTAGTCATGAAAAAACATTGTCACGCTAAGAAAAGTATTGTATACTAAAAGTGTACGTTGTGGTACTTGTTTGCCAGTCTTCCCTTGCAACCACTCCATTAACTCAAGGCTTTTTGGTGTTGTGCCAGTTTTCGCCCACAGTGCCTCATGATCCCTCTGGCACAGTGCTCCGTTAAACATGCGCAAGCCTGGCTCGGCCTCTAGAGGGAGCCATAGCAGCGTTCAGCCCTTGCTGGTAAACGTCTCTCTTCCTTCTTTTCCTCTTTCTGCAGCCATCATGTCTCAAATTCAGCAGGCCATGGTTCTCCTCATCGACTGCTTCCAGAAGTACGCCGGCAAGGAGGGCGACAAGAACACTCTGAGCAAGGGAGAGCTGAAGGAGCTGCTCCAGCATGAACTCGGAGGGCCCCTGGGGGTGAGTGACCTCTCCACACCAAATCACGGTAAAACAAAACTGTGTGTGTAAAGTCGGCCCCGCATGTCCGCTACAGAAAGCCAACGACAAGGCGGCCATCGATCGCATCTTCAAGGACCTGGACATCAACAAAGACAACAGCGTGGACTTCAGGGAATATGTCAACCTGGTCGCTTGCCTCACTCAGTTGTGCTTTGAGTACTTCACCACCGCAAAATAGAAAGGGGGAGCCCCACCTACGTGGAAAGACGCATATTTCGGTCCTAAAGGCATAAAAGGCCCTTCATAAGTCATGATTAATGATATCGTACCACATAACACAATAAAAGTCACTAAAACGCTGTGCCATGTGTCTTTTGGGGCTGCTGTGTGCAATGAAGCAAGCTGGGGTGTAGTATTTGGTTGTAACCAGAAGAGGCGCTGTTCAGTCACTCAAACTGCACTTTTTTTTAATTTTGCGCATCATCCACAGTCCTTATGTGAGACAAGAACACAAATGTCTTTCTGTTTCCCGTGCATTCTGAAAACATAAAAACAGCTAAAAAGAGGCAGCTGATTAATGCACATAATGGGACACACCTATTCCGCCGACAAAGCCCGCTATTAAAACACCTCCACAAACCTCCAACAAGGTTTTATGGTTTTATATCCGGGCTGTGCACACTCGCGGCGCTTGCGAGTGTGTGGTGAAGCTAGTTGCCAGCCCGCTTGTAGCCAGCCGGTGTGGTGTGGCGAGGTGTCACTACGCCACTAACATAGTTCTTGGGCGTAACAATGTTAATAACAATGTCGCTGTAGCTTGGTTAACATGCAGTTGACATTATGTAAATGCCGCATTGTTGGTGGTCTTTGGAAGTCTTTTGAATTTTTTTCAGAGTGCTTTATAGGCGGAATAGGCGCGTCCCGTTACGTGCATTCTTAGCTGAGTCTTTTTAGCTGTTTTCTTTACAGCGCACAGAAAAGAGAAAGACATGTGTTCATGTCTCACATAAAGATTGTGGATGAGGATTCCTTTAATGGTCTAAAGCTCAACAACAACAAGTCAGCTAAGCAATTGGTTATAGAAATATTTTACTGTTGAATACTGTGTTTTTAAAGGTATTTTTCCTTAAAACACACATGTTTAATCAATAATATGAGGTGGTTTTGGTAGCGCACCTCTTTTTTTACAATACAGGTGGTCCTCGATGTACGCTCCATGTTACGACTTTTCAGAAATTAATTACAAACTTTATTTTGGTCCATAAACACAAGACTTGCTCAAGAACTAGTGTCTGTGCTGTGTACTACGGCCATCATTAAGGATAAAGAATATTATATTATATTAATTATATTATATTAATTATATTATATTAATTATATTATCTTATATTATATTATATTATATTATATTATATTATATTATATTATATTATATTATATTATATTATATTATATTATATTATATTATATTGGAAAAAAAGGACTAAGATTATTTCATGCTAATGAATGCTAAGGCGTCATGGATTCCAGCCACTGTTACAAGGACGTTTCAATGTAGCCTGGGTCAATAATTTAAGAAGGTAGGACAACTGCAGGGACAAAATTAAGAGGGTTTTTTGTTTATTACTGTTTCATTTACTTCTTGTGTTTAATGTTTTATTACTATATTGTATACGGTGTGTTCTGCATGTGTTCTCTGTACAGCGTGAGTGACCTAGGAGTTAATTTAGGTGTTTTTTTAGGTCTAAGTTCCAACTTATGGTGAAATTTGACTTACATCGCAGTCCAGGAACTTGTTCGTAACCTAAGGAGCACCTGTAGTGAAATACATTTTTCACAAGTCCTGTGTGGTGAATGTGAGGACTTACTACAAGTCGCACATGAATTACATGAATCTTTCATCATTGAAACTACAGATGGCTGTATGTTGTGTTTTTCCACACCGGCAGTAACGGTTGGTAACAACAATACCAAGGAGACAAACCGGGGCTTTTCTTTGCATGTTTTTGTGTCTCTTTGTATCTTTTCTCGAAGTGTCCCAATTCTCTCACGCGCTTCAAAAGAAGACAAGCGCACGTTAGATGAACTGGAAGCTATTAAATTGCCCCGAAGCTGCAGCAGTGAATGTCTGTGAGTGTGGGCCAGCGGAGACAGGCTGGTGACCTGACCCGCTTTGACCCAGTGTCACAATAGCTGCTGTCATTTGGACTAAAAACTATGAAGTAGCGATAACAACACGCAAGAACTCACTTGTATCGTAACATAATATTATCCTTTAGATTATTATTACTTACCCTCCTGAGACCCAGCAATGCATTTTTTTCCCCAGTAAGGGTCAAACGTTTCACAGCCTTATTTCAAATGCAATACACTCTACAGGAGTAAAACCAGTTGTTGAACACCCCGGGCTTGTGACACGTACTTTGCTGGGGTTTGGCCAATGAAATAGAACATCTGTTTTCCCAGTATTCAGTTATTGGGGTTTTAAAAGTTAAAAGCGAGTGTTTTTTGAGGTGCTTTCATCAACACACAGTCATTTTTAAGATACTATGTCGGTTGTGTCCAACCTTTTCCAGCGGGGGCCGCACACTGAAAAATGAAAGGATGAGGGGGCCACTTTTGCATGTTTCACACCAACCCATTTAGTTTTTTTTTGCTCCTTATGTTACTTGTTTTTGCTTGTTTTTCCATTTTTGCAGTTTTTATTAGATTTTTGCCAAATATTTAAACCTTTTTCTCACACGTTTTGTCTCTTAATAATGCCGTTATTCTCATAATATTTTTACTTTATTGTTGTAATATTATGACTTTTACCCAAATAAATTTGCATATTTTCATAATATTACAGCAGTTTAAAAAAAATTATGTATTTTGT
Source organism: Dunckerocampus dactyliophorus (assembly GCF_027744805.1). NCBI lineage: Eukaryota > Metazoa > Chordata > Actinopteri > Syngnathiformes > Syngnathidae > Dunckerocampus > Dunckerocampus dactyliophorus. Next base: position 16,117,290 of record NC_072838.1, on the reverse strand, counting down.
CTGTAATATTTCAAATTTATGCTATTTTTTTCTTAATATTATACCTTTGTTCTCCAAATATTTTGTTTTTACTGTCCTGTAATTCCTACTCTTCCATTTTTGCTGGTGTTTTTTTTTGTTTTCTAGTGTAATTGTAATTTTAGAATGTGCGACAGGTCATAAATGGCCCTTGAGCCGCACTTTGGACACCCTTGTACTGTGTCCTCTGTGATGGGCATGAGGATTTACTCCAACTCCTTTTGTGTGTAAAATGATGAAGATGGTTGATCCAAAAAATGCGTCTAGATGTAGAAATGCATGTGTGTGTAAAGAAGAAAGAGTTTTTTTCATGTTCAATAACTGTAAAAATTGAGAGAGCAATAAACTGATTTACAGTGTAAACATATTTTTTACACTGTAAATAACTTGTTTGTTTTATTTTGTTAAAACTGGATGAAAGAGTTATTGAGTTGGCACCAAAGAATGCAAAAAAGAAATAAAATAAACACCTTGTCTGACAACCAAAAAATATTGCAGCATATTGTTTACACAAGACAATTATTTAATGAAAAAAACAATCGTTACTAATATGTTTATTATTTTAGATATTTACATATCATAGCGACCCCTGAAAGGCAGTTATGCCCCCTAGTGGCTGGGAGCAGCATGAATGATGACATCAGCTTCGAGTAGGAAAAACGGCAACAAGAAATGTGTTGTTAAACAAAAAACAAAGTTAAACCATGAATACATTGCATACACTACATTGCATACACAATGATAATGTGAAAGCTTGATTAGACGTAGTGTATTTATTCCATACTTACCGAAATAGTTTAACCGTGGGTCCCGGTGGCCTGTTAGTGACGCCCACAGGAGGTCACGTAGCGTGCCGCGGCTCTTGACGCTGCCGATGGGCGGGTCATCAACAACAGCGGCGCTGTGTGGAGGTAGTGTAGTAACGTTGCAGGCGCGAAGCTGGAGTGTTGTTTTCAATTAGCCCCAAGACACCAGCACCGACCGGAGGGCAGTAGGGGCTTGTGGATAAGATGGCGGATGTAGGGAGCGATGAAACGCGGTCGGCTCTCCCTTCGGCATCCCATAACGGCCCTGTGGTCGCCTTGTCTCCGGGCACCGCGGGCCTCAGCCCGACTACGGTGACGTCCGGTCCGCGGGTGGTGCGGATTGTCAAGTCCGAGTCCGGCTACGGTTTCAACGTCCGCGGCCAGGTTAGCGAGGGAGGGCAGCTGCGGAGCATCAACGGGGAACTGTACGCTCCTCTGCAGCACGTCAGCGCCGTTCTGCCCGGAGGGGCTGCGGACCGAGCGGGCATAGCGAAGGGTGACCGGATCCTGGAGGTGTAAGTCGGCTATTTCACCTACACCAGCTAGTTAGCTAGCACTGCTAGGCACCGTCGTTAAACTGTTGCTTCAATCCCGTGCATGTGTTTATTAGCCAATGTATGCTCCACTTGTCAATGGCGTTATAACATATATATTCACTTTTCAAAACAGGGGTATAAAGTGATATAATTAAAGCTGTGCGTACATTTGAGCGTTTACCATCTTATATAAGTTGACTACCGGCTATGCATGTTGATTAGCTGTAGCTGCTTAGCTAGCCAGGTAGCTAATGTCTCGTCGAGCTAACCTGATTGTTTAATCTTTCTCAACTAATGTGAGGACGAGATTTAAAAGTGTTGGTGTTTTCTTGATATTGTCTTAAAGACAATGGATCGCAGTGTTGTCTCTCGTTCATCATGGTCGTGTGAGAGTGAGCAGTTGTGTTCTGTCAGTGTTAACATCTGACAGATTAGCTAAACACTTACGCTCAGTGAAGTTCTGTGATGTTCTTTGGTGTTTTTTTTTTGTCATGAATAGTCTTTGGACTACAAAATGCCTATTACCATTAGCTACACCTGCTAGTCTAATGACATTCAGTGCAAGAGCTCTGCTTTTTATGTTATGTTGCATGTTTACTGTTGTGCAGTGGTGAACAACTGCAGAAGGGGTCCAAATCCTGTCAAACTACAGTATTACATGCATGTAAACGGGATTGTGCAAGGTGTGTTGTGTCCAGTGCATCCTATAATTTGGCTTTTGTGACTGAAAGTGTCTTGGTTTTGACAAGTCAACCTGTAAAATTGGGATGCCAGAAAAGGCTAAAATCAGAATGAGGGGGAACTAAAAACCAGCGTCTTGTTTCTTTGCGAAGCCATGGAAATCCTGTTTTGTTTTCTTAAGTGTATTTTAGGGCATAGGAGGAGGCCCGCTTGGCATCATGTGACTGACGTCCAACTTTGGAAGTTTTCACAAATGAATCAGTTTTTAGTGAAATGCGTTGCAAAGTCAGGCAGTCAGCATTTTACTTGGCGTACTGTAATGTCCTCTTTTACTTGGCTGTGGAAGTCATATCTTTTGGGCTTTTTTTTAAAGTAATCACAGTTTACTTTTCAAGGTTCGCTAACATTTAAGTAGCTTGATTGAGTCAGTCTGTCTGATTGGCTTTTTTTTTAAAGAGCACAGTTGTTTTTTATCATGGTGGACGATAAGAGGAACTGATAACGTCTTAGCTTAGTTTACGTTCCACCAAACATCACATCAGCAAGCAAGGCGGCTTTCTGTCTGAGGACAAAATGATGGGATTAAGGCAGTGTGAAGATCAGCATCTGTACCCCTTGTATTGAATTTGTGCACCCTTGAATAAATGACATGAATTGGCTTGTCCACACTGCTTGGCCGCCCCGCTGTTCCTCACAGGAAGATTACCAGAGACACCCGATGCCGCTGCCATCTGGCCTCGGCAAAGCCAACAAAGCAGGTGTATAACGGCATGAAAAGAGAAGAACGCGAGACCTACAAGCTTGTCATGGATGACAGCATACCGGATTTGTACTGCATTTGTAGCGTTAACATTAAACGTTTGTCCTTCCTGTAGCAACGGGGTGAGCGTGGAGGGCGCCACCCACAAGCAGGTGGTGGATCTGATCCGTGCCGGGGAGAAGGAACTAGTCTTGGCGGTGCTCTCGGTGCCGCCGCAGGAGGCCGACGGTCTGGAGGGAGGCGAGGACGTCCAGCCCAACTACGACTACAGCGACAAGCAGGCCGTGCCCATCTCCATCCCCACGTACAAACACGTCGAGCAGCACTCCGAGAGGTTTGTGGTGAGTGTCGGCTTCGATGCATCTGCAACAAAAGTGAAATTAAAGATCCTCTATTATGCAAAATGAACGTGTCAATGGCGTTAGGCCAGTCATTTGTTTACGTAGAGCCTGTTTATGAGCACCAAAGAGGCACTCAAAAGTTCTGTGTTTTCATGGCTTCATGAAAGAAAATAACCTTCCTCCTCATGGACAAGAACGCACCTCAGACACACTCCTAGCTAGATGAGCCCTCACGGTCTGCACAGCTTTGTTTGAAAAAAAAAAAAAGACACACAGGCTTCGTTACACATCTTAAAAGCAAGCTGTTCATACATGCAAATGCCAGCCTTTACTGCTTTTAGTGTACGTGCAACACTTTTTGTTTCCTTCCCATTCATTGAATTGTTTTGGCAGACAAATCTGTCAACCAATCAAAGGACGGCCGTGTCACAAGGGTACCAAAGGGTGGCACGTATTCAAAATGAACCCTACTGCTTGTTGGGAATGAGGATTAATTGTGCATTTGTGTTCTCATGTATTGGAATGCCTAAGGAGCACCAGAAGACGCCATTGTAGTCGTCCATCACCGTTCATTTCAGTGTGTCTTGGCTGACAGGTATACAACGTGTACATGTCGGGCAGACAGCTGTGCTCCAAGCGCTACCGGGAGTTCGCCATCCTCCACCAGAACCTGAAACGGGAGTTTTCCAACTTCAACTTCCCCAAGCTCCCCGGGAAGTGGCCCTTCTCACTGTCCGAGCAGCAGCTGGACGCTCGACGCAGAGGACTGGAGGAATACCTCGAGAGAGGTAAACACTGAGCCTCTCATCAGCTCCGCACTGTAAATCGCAACAAGGACGACACGCGCACGCTGACATTTAGCTACCCTTTGTTGATTCGATTAACTTTGACCTGCTCTCTTTGTGCGCACGTCTAGTGTGTTCTGTCCGGGTGATCGGCGAGAGCGACATCATGCAGGAGTTTCTCTCTGAATCAGATGAGGTACGCAGGCAAAATCATGCAAAACCATGCCCGTGAAGTACACTGGAATTGTAATTGCTCCACCATCCGAGTGTTTGTAGAGATCACCCCACCTTTAAAGAGGCTCTAATGCAGGGATTAACACTTCTCACCGGCCTTATTATCACTTGTTTTTTTGATCATTCAGCATGTCTCCTTGTTAATCCACTCCAAAGATCAATCCAGGTGCGCAGTCTTCACTCACACTCTTTCACGACCTACTGTGCAGAACTACAACGGCGTGACGGATGTGGAGCTACGGGTCGCGCTGCCAGACAAAACCACCATCTCCGTTAGAGTGCGCAAGAACAGCACCACAGATCAAGTTTATCAGGTCAGGCTGCTGCTAGCTTCTTGCATGTGCATCAAACACTCTAGCTTTATATACAGTATCTCACAAAAATCTGTATGCCAGCCACATTTCAGTATATATTCTCAAAGGACAGTATTACAAATGAAACCTGGACATACTTTAAAGTAACCAGCGCGCAGCTTGTATTGCAGTATGGAGTTACTGTCCACTGAAAGTGACTTAACACACAGCCATTATTGTACATGTATGTGTAAATAGCCGGCAACACAAGTGAGTAGAGTCAAGCACGTTCTGCGGCCGCATGAGTGCTGCAGTCAGTGGGGGAGCTGCGGTTCAGTGAGGGGAAACATGAATTCCAGCATGTACTTTGTAAATTGTCAAGCATAGCATGCCCCCCCTCCTTTGGGTCACAGATACTGTGTGTGTGTGTGTGTGTGTGTGTGTGTGTGTGTGTGTGTGTGTGTGTGTGTGTGTGTGTGTGTGTGTGGAAAGTGCAATAATTCCTTTTTAACATTTGCTCTTCCTGCAGGCGTTGGTAGTGAAGGTGGGAATGGACAGTATTATGGCCAGCTACTTTGCCCTGTTTGAGGTCATCAACCACTCATTTGGTAAGCACCTTTAATAAGACCCGAGTCATCCATGTGGTTATTTCATGGCATTATAACTTTGTGTGCTCTTATGGACAAGGGTCTTCTCTTCTAATATTTGTTTCAGTGCGGAAGCTGGCACCTAACGAGTTCCCGCACAAGCTTTACGTGCAGAACTACACGTCAGCCGTGCCGGGCACTTGCCTGGCGCTCCGCAAATGGCTCTTCAGCTTCCAGGAGGAGGAGTTGCTCAGAGACAACCCGCTGGCTCTGCACTACTGCTTTCACCAGGTAACCATTGCTGCCACCGGCACACAAAATGTGGATCTAGCATCTCCAGCTTTAGATGCGGCCATAGATGATTCCTGGTCAGCCCAAAATGAAGTATGGAGGCACAACATGTGAACAAAACTAACCCTTTAATGACTCTTCCGAATCAATTGCCTGAGTTGATCTTTTATCTTTATTGACCTCAAACGGTGTCTCTCCATGCCAATCCCCCCCCCCAATCCCTCTACTGCTGACTAGGCGCTGGATGATGTGAAGAAGGGATTCATAAAAACAGAGGACAAATCCTACCAGCTGCAGAAGCTGGCAGAGCAGCGCAAGATGGCCACGGTCAGTCCCACAGACCCGTCTTTGTTCAGGGAGGGGACTTGGGAGGGATGCGCTCTTTTTGCTACTGCACATACTAAGCCATTACTGGAATGTCACAAAGATGAACAGAAACCCCCTCTGTGTTTAGACGTAGAGATAAAACTGTGGTGTAGCAGGTTAGTATTTTGTTGTCGACTGACTTCTAACTGTGTGCACCTCTTCAAACCGGTTAGTACCTGAGCCAGGTGCGCTCGTGCGAGGGCTACAACGAGGTGGTTTTTCCCCACTGCTCGTGCGACTCCAGGAGGAAGGGCCACGTCATCACGGCCATCAGCATCCATCACTTCAAGCTGCACGCTTGCACCGAGGACGGCACGCTGGAGGTGAGTGTGTGATCAGCCGTGAAGGCAGCACGTACTAAAGTGTGAAGGTGGGAATTACAGAATACCGCTCAATATTGTGTCAATACAGTAGATCCCCGCTTTCTGCGGGAGTCATGTTCCACACATACCAGCAAATGAGTAATTGATACGCTCCCACTCTTCCAAACCCTCCTGCTAGCTCGATGTTGACGTTGTTCTCTGATTTTGCATTAACAACATTTGCAATAAAAGTGATTTGGGAATTTTTTGATCAGATTCGGCTCAAGAATCCTCTCTCTCTTCATTTGAATCCTCCCTTAATATGCCTCACTCACTTATTAAACGCATTTAAAGTATAACATGTATAGGTACTCACCATTCATGAATGATACTGCTAAGGGAGCAAATGTGGCTTTACTTTTAGTATGTAAGCTTAAGTACTTTCAAGTCCCTAAAAATGGATATACTCATTTTCTCACACATAAAAATGGCTGTAATGGCTGATGATGTTTGCTGTATTTTTGTCAAATGTCTTAAAACTAAATTGTGGTGGTTTATGAAGGCAAAAATGAGAGAAACTCATGTCAATAGTGAAAAGCCAATACCATATTTTTGTATTCCGGAGCAAGCAATAAAGTCTTTGAAGGCAACATGGCATAAACAACATTTATACTGAATAATATTATGCATCAATGCTAAGCTACCCTCCTGCCTTCTCAGAACCAGGTGATAGCGTTTGAATGGGGGGAAATGCAGCGCTGGGACACGGACGAGGAGGGCATGGCGTTCTGCTTTGAGTACGCCCGAGGAGAGAAGAAGCCTCGCTGGGTCAAGATTTTCACTCCATATGTAAGCGAACCCACTTTACACTTGAAATGATTTTAGATACATGAATGCAATCTTTGGATATGAATGTTCATAAAGCACTTTGGGGGCGGGGGGCTCAGAAAACAAAAGCATTTGCTGAGGACCCTTTTTGTGTTCTGTTTTTTTCCCAGTTCAACTACATGCATGAGTGCTTTGAGCGAGTCTTCTGTGAGCTGAAGTGGAGGAAGCAGGTAGGGACCACTCCTTTCCTCTTTTGTTCAGGGGGTGGGGGGGAGCACATGACTTCAAATGTCTAAATACGGCTTATTATTATTGTTATTATTAGGCTTATCTTTGCAGAGTGTGTAAGTGGGAACTTTTTATGAATCCATTTTTCTGTTCTTTATCAGGTTGAGGATGAGGCTTCTGATAAAGACAACAAAAACTGCAGCAACAACGGTAAGAAGCAAGCACGAGCAGAAGGGAAGAGGGGTGACGTCTGTCTGATGATTAATGCCCACATTCTTGTCTGACACAGCCTGAAAGGACAAGGGCAGGGAAGAGTTCTTTTATCTCCACTTGCTGGAATGTAAAAATAGATAGGATAGAAAAACGTCATGCTCAGTGACATTACATTTCAGCAGCCTTGCAAAGGTTGCATTCAAATCTTCCGTTCCAACCCGAATGCAGTGTAGTATCTCAAGTAGTCAAGAAGGCGCTTTAAAAGTTCAGACAAAAGTGTCGACACGTGACGGGCCGCTAGCGAGCCGCGCCTTAGAGCAAAGTCGAAGCTGTTTTTTCTCATGTGGGACCTCGTGAGACCAGCGGCAGCACATGTACATGTGTGTACAGCCACGGGGTATAAGGAGGCATGAGGAGGAGGAGCCAGCCGCTATCTCTGCAAGGCAAGCAAAACAACTAAAGGAGGGTAGATGTGGATGTCTTGCACCAGCCAGGACGCTACGTCAGAAGCTGAAAGTTAGAGTTCAGGTGTAGTCAAGGCCAGCTAGGCGGGACGATGCAAGGATGTCTCAGCATCATGCATCAGGTGACACCATCCGTTCAGAACACCTCTTTACCCGTCTGTCTGTTGTTGCAGAGTATCTGCCACCTCTGGAGACGCAGCAGAAGGGATGGCGCCACCTAGGGGGGGAGATTGCCACTTCCTAAAAAAAAAGGAAGGAAAAAAAACCCTAACTCATTTTGAACTAGAACTGATCACCTTGCATCGTCACACCCACACCTCCGAGAACGCGCCCCTCCATCGACCACACCAGGACTTGAGGGACACAAGGACGTGGGTCACGCTCCTCCCCCCCCCCTTGAAAAGCTCAAACTTGGATCCATCCGTTTTGGGGAATTTGGAATAGTCTCACATGAAAACAAAACCCAGGGTTACACATGACGGCGAGCCATGAAGGGAAAGTGGGCTTTCATTTCATTCACCAGGTTTCCATAGTGTGTCTGTGAGATGCTTCCCTCCATACAAGCGGCCCGCAGCGTGAGCAACACGCTCATCCAGCCTGCTTGACCCCGGGAATGGGACCGGCGGGATGTGCTCAGCTTCGAGCTCGTAGAACTGAGACGGAGTGCGAAAAACAGACAAAGGAGAGTGAAGTGTGGGCGGGGTGGGGGAAAAATGACACTACCTTTTCACCGGTCGAAAGATGCAAAATTGATGCTGAACATGAAGACAGACTTCTTTTTTTTTTTTTTTTTTTTTTTTTTTGTTGTTGTTGTTGTTGTCCGAAAACACAGGTGACACAAAATGTAAACTCACTGTTCTAATTGTGTGTATGTTTAACAAGCCTTTTTCTGATCAAATATAGATTAATATAAGAGCTATAATAATTGATTTATCCATCTAACATGAATTTGCAACCCAGAGGCGTTCAATATCTCCATTTATCGCGTCATCTTTCAGTCAGAATCTTATTGCCAGTAAAACATGACAGATTATCAGATTTGCATAATTACAAAAGTTTAAGATTGGAATTGCTGCAGTTCTCTAAATGGACAGCAGAGGGAAGCAGATTGCTGTGGGGTTTGGAGTGTGAGGGTGAGATCCCTTGGGCTGTGTAGCTCAGCCAGCAAAGTATCCTTCCTCTGCAGATGGTCCATTAACCATGTCGGGAGGTGTGAGGTGTGTGTGTCCAACCTAAGAGCACTGCAGCCAGCTGTCTGCCTCATATGTAACAGTATTAGCTGTGTGTGTTCACATTAATTAGATTTTTTGTTAAGTAGTTTTACATCATGAACTAACCTGAATGCATTGGAGTCGGAGGGCTGAATGTTTATTAATTGTTGATTGAACCTGAAAGTAATGATGATCCGGCATGTTTGTTTAATTTATAGTGACTGTAAGAATGCAGGTTCAACCACTTGAACACACATTTGAGTTAAGTTATGTTATGTTATGTTATGTTATGTTATGTTATGTTATGTTATGTTATGTTATGTGTGATTGTGCATGTCTTGTGTAAGAGAGGGGAAATGGTTTTGTTGGACAGATGAACACAGCAGGATTTTTGTCTTGTTGAATTGATTTGTGTGTTTTTTGTTTTTTTTAGCCTGTTGTGTGCGGCGTTTCACAGCATTCCCGTACCACAAAATGGTGCACGGTTGTCTGGTTATTTTGTATTTTGACAACATTGCAACATGCGACAGTACAGGATTAGGTTGTGTCAGTCATTTGCAGACGCTCAGCACAAGCTCCTGTTACTTAGCAGTCTGTAATCGCGTGTTTCAGCTAGAGAGAAAGGACGCGCTTGCTTTTTGGACTCCGGTCAGTCCTTACATAGTGGTGTTTATTTACTCAACTGCAGAGAGTGACGGACTTTTTCGAGGAGGAAGGCTTACAGGCTTATTGGTTCAAATGCATTTTTATGACTAAATAAAATATAATTTAATGTTATAAGGTTAATGATTAAATATCAATGTTGATTTTTAAGTAAATAATTACACATCTACTGTGGGATGATAAATACATTTAGTCCTCAGCAGCTTTTGCTTTTCTCTGTAAACTCCACCGTAAACAGCTTTACAAATGCCATGTTTGCTATCCGCTGGGAGTATCAAAAGTCTTCGAATTAAAGCCACCTAGTGGCACCACCCTATTATTACAAATTTGAGGCCACTGTTTGGTCCAAGAGCCGAGGCCTCTTTATGAAGAAATAGGGTATTTTTTGTATAGCTTGTGTCTGCACCTTCCTCCTCAGGTTGGTCTCCCATCATCATAGCGCTGGGATACGGTTGCCGTGGCAGCGCCATGCCGGCTCGACACGCCTCTGTCTCATTGTCAGTGCTGTCGACCAGCTAAATCCGCGCCACATTAGTGAAGTCGAAGCAGTGTTCTCTCTTTGTGCTTTGCACTGCAGTTTTGCGTGTGTGTGTGTGTGTGTGTGTGTGTGTGTGTGTGTGTGTGTGTGTGTCATTGTCCGGCATCAGTGAGGTGAATGTCACTCTTTTTTTTTTTATTATTATTTTTTTTAGTCTGAAGCCGAGGGATGACAGGAATGTTAAAGAGCATGCTCCAGCCGCTGTGTTTGATATTGTCTGTTAAGAGAGTGAAAGAACATGACTTTTGCTATCCATCATAGAGTTAGCAGTGCTGTTATAATTCATATTCAGCTTAGCAGTGTGGTCCTGTCTGATAAGTATGTCACCATCAGGTTGTCGCCACAGCGACTCGACTTCTTTTGTTGAGCACTGGCGTCTGCTGTGCCTCACGCGTCACTCTTGTTGATTTGTTTTGTGTGTGACTAATTTCTCCATCTTGTCTTGAAACGCAGGGCCTCTCTGCTGCAAACTGTGTCGTCAACACACCTGTATATAGTATTGTTTGGAAAAAAGGAAAAAAATTATAATGCACTCACGTTTGTCTGACCTTTTTATTTATTTAAGCTGAATTAGGAGAGCAAGCGATGCACACAATGACTAAACGCTGCCTAAAAAGCATGGATGAGGACCTTGGTTCACACCTGACTTGGCCACTTAGGCTACAAGGGTGTTTTTATCTTTAAAAAAACAACAACAACAACAAAAGGTTTACTAACCAGTCAAATAAGGAGACATACAGATGGAAAATGCAGAGTAATAAATTGTAACAAAATTTTAAATAAAGTTATATATTGGAGATGATACTGGTGATGTTTGTGATTTTTACAGGGTCAAACTGTCCCCATCATAAAACCTTTATTAACTCGACAGGCAATGTTTCATATGTTTACATCAAGACTCCTATTTTCTGCTGTAAATTGCATTTTTTGATGTATTATTGTTTGTGATGGATAACTCCCATACTGTTCTGAGCAGCCAGGACAGAGGCATGTAACGATTGGGTTGTTATGCTATTGCTATATCGCAGTAGCTTTCCTTTCTGGGTCTATGGTTGCCATCATACTTCTCTTCTTTGCCATCACTGGTCCTCCTTCTGTGGTGGCATCACAAAAAAGCCAAATAAAAAGCAAGCTTGTGGAGTTAATCCTTGTAGATGCCAACTGAGCTGCAGGCTCACAAGCTCTGCTGATATGCATTCAACTTACGAGGCTGTGCTGTAATCCGAATGGACTTCCAGGTGGTTAAGTGATGTGTGGGTCAAGAACCAGGGCCGCCACTCCTCAGGTGGAGCCCACTTTGACCACGTGTCCCCCTCCCACGGGACCTAATATTCAGTGCATGGGGGTTAATCAAGCCTAACAACATGTCACGTGGGCAGTCTCTCCAGGGTGGAGCGAGCATCCATCAAGGATCTGGATCATCTCTCCTTCTCTTTCCACCATCCCGCTCTGCCGCTTGCCAGCTCTATCGACCGGCACCGTGTGGACCCGTGGTAATTAAAAGTCATTGATTGGCCGCCCAGACGCAAGATGCAATCATCTAGTGCTGCACACTGGAGGTGCACACGTGTTACCCCGAATGCAGCGGGGCTTCTGAGAGGCTTGTTTTCACCACTGGACAAAGATCATGGATTTTGGTGAGTGTCTGGATAAAGGTGTATCACCAAGGCATCAGCCTCGCCTTGGAGCTCATGTTGTGTTCGCATGTGTTTTATTCATTTTGATGTTGTCTTGATCATTTGTGTTTCACAGCTTCCACGTTGTGTGTGTGTGTGTGTGTGTGTGTGGGGGGGGGGGGGGGGGGGAGTTACAAAGGCTTGAAAGACAGCACATCTTCGTCTCTCTCTCTCACACACACACTCTCCTTTTATTCCATATGAGTGAACACCGTAACTCTGCCTGTCCTCACTTTGCTGACGCTGCACTTCTTTTTTGCCAGAAGGGAAAGGCCCCCCCGTCCAAGCTATAAATACAACTCATGACACACTGACATAGTGACACACACGTTTGTCGCCGTGTGAAATAGTCATTTTCTGTTTATTCCTCAGTGTGTGTATATTGTAATGATGGAGTGCCCCGACCTTTCCTATGATTCCTCCTCCCCAGAACCTCCTGTCCCGGCCCCTCCCATCATAAATCGCAAACATTACCCATCCCTTTTTCCGACACTGACCTCTTTCACTCATCCCATTCTTCCTCCGCCACGTCTCCCCCTTCCTGAACGACCATCAGTTTAGGCCGTGTCAGCGCTTTCCCTGCCCATCGTCCCTCCCCCTTCTTTTTTGTGCAGCAGGCCATGACGGTACAAAAAGAGAGAATACCTTTAATTTCAGGACGAGGAATGATGTGGGAAACAGGTGAAATGCGGTGGAGAGACATTAAAGACACACGGGAACTGCAGGGCCTTGCCCCTGTGGTGATAGGAAGTTAATAAATATACGCTCACTGGCCAAAATACTGATCCAATACAAGAGCTAAACCAAAGATTATGGTTTGAAATAATAATTACAGGACACTTGGTTCAGGACCATACAGGACACGTGTATTCATTAAATGTGTTGTATTTTTTATGCAATGATATGGAATACACAACTTCTAAAAATTGACAACAGGTGAATTTGCAAAGTATTTGTATCGGATCGATCCCCCGCCTGAATTCTACTCGGTATGGGATCGGAAATGAAATCAGTGGTATCGCACATCACTAGTTTCCGCCACTGAAAAAAAAATTTCCCAATGGTAAATCATAATTATGAAACAAAGTCATAATTATGAATTAACAAGTCGAAATTATGAGGTAAAAAGTCATGATTCTGAGATTTTAAAAAAGTCGAAATTACGAGATAAAACGTCGAAAGTATGATTTAAAAAGTTGAAATTATGATATAAAGTGAAAATTATGAGATACAATCTGCACATGTGCCGCCTTCACTGGCACCTTTGTCACATGCACGTGGCACATGCGCAGTTCGTATCATAATTTTGCCTTTTTTATCTCATAATTGTGACTTTCCTATCACACAGTTATGACTATCTCATAATTGCGACTTTTGTCTCACAATTATAACTTACCATTGCGATATTTTTTGTCCTTTCAGTGTAGGAAACGGGCTTCCACAGAGCTCATTAGGTTATTGTGATTATTTTGATCCACCCTCTCTCCGTCTCTGAAGATCTCCATTAGGCACAAATTAGCAAAGGGGCATTGTGCCACGAGCAGAAAATCTTTATACTATTGATTTTGTTGCTCGTGTTCATTGACGAGCGAGCGAAAGGGAGGGAGAGAGAGAGCCTGCTTCCTTTGTGGGATTCTACCGTTTGAATGACACACTTTTGCCGGCATTGAATAAGATGTTGCTCTTCCCTATTGATTGTGTAGCTTTACCGCTGATCCGAGATCTGCCTCGCACTACATTTTGCAGCTTCAATTCATTTTGGATGTGTGCTAAGAGATAATAAGACCTTTGGAAATGCAAAATGGCCCAAGTCATCTTTTCAACAACGATTAGTCTCACATTAAAGACGTTGGGAGGACTTTTCAATTTGACGACCATTAGACGCGTTATTGAATAATAGATGAGCACCTTCTTCTTTATCTTCCCTCATCTGCATGTCCTTGTCTTGTTCTCCTCCCATCTTCACTACACTGGAGGCTTTCCATCCTGGATTTTTCCCCCATCAAGCTCCCAGGTGAGAGGTTGTCCCTGCCTTCGAGTTTGGATTGACATTTCACCGCACATCAGATAAAAATTTGCTCACTAAATCCACATTTTCTTGCAGTCTTCAATCCACAGGAGAATGTGTCTGCCTGGATCCGAGCCCGCTTCATACTCTTGAGGGTTCAGATAAAGTCCTTGGAAACCGCATCCACAAAGTTGGGCGCCGACATGAGGATGGAGATGGTGCATATGATGTTGAAGACGCTGAACGCCACCAAGCACAGGCGGTCGATGACGGCGCCCGCAAACTTCCACTGGTCGGCCACGCACTCCGCCTCGTCCTGCTCCCTGAAGCGGTCCGCCAAGTAGCGCACCTCCTCCAGGATGGCCTGAAGCAGTGGGTCCCCGTGACCTGGGACTTGGCACACGCCGCCCACCCCGCCTCCAAACCCCCCACCGCTGGAGACAGTGCTGGGGCATCCTACGGCATCCATGTTGGGACTAGGGGAGCTGCATAGGTGGGGCGGCAGGTGCGGAGGCGGACTCCGGGGTCCTGTGGGGATGTTGTTACTCCTCTGGGGGGCGTCCACGAGCACCGAGGGTTCCTCCATCGGCTGGAAGCCCATGTAAAGAAGGTTTCCGTTGTTGGCGCTGGATTGGAGGTGCGGGTGCCCCGCGTGGAGGGGGGCGAGGTTCTGAGGGTGCAGCTGGTGCAGGGCGGGGTCGCCGTGGTTCGGGATGCTACCGCTATGGGAGCCCGAGGAACAGCGGCGTAGGTGGGGGGCGCAGGGAGGCCTCTCAGGTTTCTCTGTCTCGCCGGGGCGCTTCATCCGCAGGAACCACGCCACCCACTGAAGCAGCACCAGCTTCACCTGTGGACACAGAACACAACGATGGGCTCCTTTCCCCATTTACCCAAAATTTTGGTTCATTTTCATCCTTTAATCATCTTTATCATGCATGTCTGGGTGGTTTATTTGTTCATAGAATGCACACACAACGGTGAACAACTCCGTTTCTGTCTCCCCCCTTCCTCCTCAAGCAGTGTGCCCGGTGCTGATGAGGCGTTCAAGCGCACTACGTATTTCTGAGTGTTAGGTGACTGTCTTTTTTATTGAGTACGGCTGTAAAAAAGTTGTAAGCACCGGTGTTTTCATTAAAAAAAAAAAAAAAAACACTGTCGTATTCAAGAAAAATAAGAATAATCAAGAAGGTAGCGTCTGTTACAATAGGATTGTTATGTAAAGGTTCCTACAGGTTGCAGGGGGAATGATTTAAGGGAGACACATTACAGAAAGTGAGCTGGGCCAGTGCTGGAAAATCTTGCGCAGGATGAAAGGTACAAATAATAATAATAACATCAGTGATCAATTATTTTGTGATCTTCACCACGCAGTTTCATTTCCTGTACAGCAGAGTGATGTTGCTGGGTGCTGCTTCCTAATGCACACGAAGGTAAATCAGAAAGCAATTGTGTGTTGTTGGGTTTTTTTATTATCTTCTAAAAAATGAATACAACTATGAATTTGTGGTTGAGTTCTAGATGTCCTCTGCAAAGGCAAAAAAGGTGGCTCATTTAAGGTGGGCGGATGCTGCATCCTGCATCACTGCACCTGCTGTGTTCACTGTTGCAGGTAAGAGACATTTTTGTCTTTTGCAAGGAACTGTGTTGGTCAGTTAGCTTACGGCGTAGTATAGCAGCCACGGGACAAAAGACATTCAATCTGTGTGTAGTGGTGCTCTAGACAGGGTTCTCAACTGCTGTCAACCTGGTACCCACATTTTCCTGCATGGTCATTCCATGGTCATGGTCATCACAAACCAAAATATAATTTTATGTGCAAAGCACATTATGAATGAAAACATTTGGATTATGCTAACTGCATGCATAAAAAAATAATGGATTTAATATAAAAACTACACTTATAAGACAACAAAATGTATTATTTCACTGTATACATGTGTGTTGAGTAAGGGGAGAGTCATTTTTGTGTTACGTTGTGGAAAAAGCCTCAAATATGCAAAAGAATTGGGATTTAGCTTTGCGGTGGTGTGTGACACATCATTTTCACTACTGTACACGTGTCCCAGTACTTTTGTCCATCTAGTGCAGCAGCAATACACTTGTATACGGGTGGGGAGTCGAAGTCGAGTTTTTAGCATTAGCCAGGAGAGGGAAAATAAGAAAAAGTGTTGCAGTGAGTCTTCCACCCACTTCAAACAGCAGCATGGCAGACTGACAGCGCCGTGCATGATGAGTCACTGCAGAGGCAAAGAGAGCACCTGGAGCATCTAAATATACTTCCCAACGCCTCACCCATTTGGGCATGTTTCCTCCATTGGGGTCGTGGTGATGGTACTGCAGGACCACCACTGTGGCGATGACTGACATGCCAACGATGATCATTATACTGGCAAAGTACTGACCTACAGCATAGAGGCAGAGAACATAGAAGAGATTAGCACTTTTCATGTTTACACTGTTTTTTGGGGGTTTTTGTCAGTATCGTGTCATGTCGTTTTGCCACTTTTATGTGCGCTCCCATCGTTGTTAGGTTGTCAAGGACGTAATTAAGTCTCACATTGGTGCAGTGTACTCAGTAAAAGTATGAATAAATGTGAAATACAGGCAGAGGCTGTATAAAACATAGAAATACGACACTTGAGACCACTATATTTCTAACATACTTAAATCCTTGCAGTAATCAGCTGACATCCACGCCGGGAAGGGGCAACAGAACATAAAAGCAAAGTGATGAGCTAGCATGAAAATGCTAGCTACGGAACATTCTATTACTTCCATCAAGCACATACAGTGCAGTGGGATGTACGACTACTGGAAAGCCAGCAAAATCCTACTAAAGCTTGGATGCCGTCAGAACTGACGATGGGCTTTCTTTTTTCTGCAACACAGTTCCAAAAGACACTGGAATTCACTTATGTTTACACTCGACAAAACATCTGTTGCACCAATCACAACAATGCATGAGGTTAACTTATTTTTACACTTGCATGGGCGGTCAAGAATGGAGCAGGTTTTACGATGGAGACCGTTTGACTAAGAAGCTAAGAAGAGGCAGGAAATTAATGCACGTAACGGGACACACTTATTCCACCTCAAAGCCTGCTATTAACACCTCCAAAATCTGATATCCATGCTGGGACCATGTAGTAATGATTCATTCATTCATTCTGGGTGCATTGATTTGACACAGCAACCTAGAAAGGAACGCTACACCTTGCGTTAGCTTTTCCAAACTCAAAAGCAAAAACACACCAGCAGTGGCGGCAGCTCAAATATGTAGCGTGGCCTGAGGCTTTGTGAGCGAGTGTGTGGTGTGGCGAGGTGTCACTACGCCAGTAACGTAGTTCTTTGGCATAACAATGTCAATAACAATAATAATAATAACAATGTTGCTGTAGTTTCTCGGCAGGTCACGTTATACAAATGGAGCGTTGTTGGCGCTTTTTGGAGGTTTTTTTCAGAAGGCTTTATAGGCAGAATAGGTGTGTCCCATTACGTGCTTTCTTAGCTGCCTTTTTTTTTTGCTGTTTTTATATATTTAGAGCGCACAGAAAAGAGAAAGACGTGTGTTCATGTCTCACATAAGGATTGCGGATGATGGGCAAAATTCCAAAAAAGAGCAGTTCTTTAGCAAATTATTATTATTATTATTAGAGTGGCTAACTTATTTTTACACTTGCATGGCCGTCATGAATGTGGCAGCTAGTACAAGTTTTATGATGGCGACAGATCAATTCCAAAAAAGTGAGATGCACATACCACAACATATTATTATTATTATTATTATTATTATTATTATTCCAGCGGTTAACTTGTTCTTACACGTGCATGGTCGCCAAGAATGTTAAAATACACGAGGGTGTCAGGATGACCCGGTAGCAGGCCAAGTCCATGTCCATTATTATTACGGAGGGAGTGTTGAAAGGAACGGAGGAAAAAAGCCTACCTATTAGCGGGACAGAGTCAGACGTAGCCGGCATGATCTCAGCCACCAGCAGCATAAACACAGTCAGCGAGAGCAAGACGGTGATCCCTTGAAGACATTAAGAAAAATAGATTTCATACAGAAAGCACACGTTAGTCTCCCGCCTGGGCGAGCAGCTCCTTGCTTTAGTGAGCTGGGGCGTTTTTTGATAAACGGCCACCTTGAAGACGCGCCCGGCTAAGGCTCATACAGTAAATTGCTTTTTGACATAGTGTAATGCTTTGAGAGCGAGGCAGAGGCAGCCATTTATTTTGTCATCTCCTGCACACACACCATTTAAAAAAAGTGCTTCACTGGCATAACTACCCTGATGAAAAGATGCTCGAGTAAACAAGCAGCGAGATGAAATGAAGGCCTTTTAATTAATAAGCCGACACTCAATAAAGCAGATGATTCATTAAATGAACAAGTAAACAATTTTTCTTTTTAAGGCTTTTTAATCTGAAAAGGTGCCCTTGCTGTCTCCTTTGTCAAGCCAGTGACAGTCTGTTCCTGGTGGGCGGGGCCTAATCAATTCACTAGCCTTAATAACATCAATAGGCCCATTGGCTGTGCATGTAAGCCATGTAGGTACCGACACACACTGACAGCATTTGCAACATAGGCCTTAAAATATAGATTTATATCTACACTGTAGGGCCGCACGGTGGCCAAGTGGTAAGCATGTTGGCTAGATGTGGGTTCGAATCTCCGTTGGGCATCTCTGTGTGGAGTTTGCATGTTCTCCCCGTGCGTGCGTGGGTTTCCTCCCACATTCCAAACACATGCATGTGAGGTTAATTGGCGACTCTAGATTGTCCGTAGGTATGAATGTGAGCGTGATTGGTTGTTTGTCTATATGTGCCCTGCCATTGGCTATATATATATATATATATATATATATATATATATATATATATATATATATATACTGTATGTATAAACTGACTCAGGATAAGCGGCATAGAAAAAGAATGGATGGATAAAGTGACTCTTTATCAGTTGTTTTAAACCAAATATCAAGTAGCATTAATGACTATCATTACACTATAAACTATAAACCAAAAATAAATATTTACACTTTTGTTTTTATTTATAGTACATACACTATTGTACAATACTGTAAAATAATTTAATAATCACACTGCACAATAGAAATGAAGCCATTTTAACAATTAGTCATTTTAATTTAAATATTTATATTAATATTATGCATATTCACATTTAATATGAATAAATAATTATATGATTTCTTTTTAACTTAAAATGACGAGTCACTTGATATTATCATCGATTATTATCACTGTAAAAAAGAAATTGAAGATAAGAGCTTTCTCACAGTGACGGTGATAGATGATGACGAAGAGGTTTTGTACTTTTTTGTACTAAACGTATGAAACTAAAAATCAATCTTCATTATTTGGTCTGAGTAAAATAAATTCATGTTTATCAGAGGCTTCACAAAAAGTATCCAATATGGTATCATTCTATAAAAGATGCTAAACACGTGTTTGTATGCCCACCAAAGTGCTTCTAAGACATAATTGCTCAATTTTTCTCAAGACATGAATAAATCATTCATTACACGCTGCATCTAAGAGCTGCTAATGCCACCCGCGCATGTCACAAGTTGGATTTTTAAAAATCACTTAATTATTCATCTAAACCCTCTTCTGTCATCGGAGCACTTCAAACATGTCACACTCGCAGCCTCGTGTAATTGTGCTCCACTTTTCCCTCCTCCCTCATTCCAGCCACCACCTTGCCTCCTTCCCTTCCCTTGCGCACTCCCTTTTCCTCCTCGTCTTCTTCTTTCTCATCCTGTAATCTCCTCTCGGCTCCTTGCCCTCTTTCATCCCCCTCTTCTTCAATTTTCTGTGACTCCTTTCATTTGAGTCTTCAGTTTGAGAGTTTTAGGATCATATAACTGCATATTCGCACCACAGGAGGGTGGGCGAGAGAGAGAGAGAGAGAGAGTGTGTGTCCCAGTTGGAGATTTTGTGTGCGCACCAAAAAAAAATAAAAATCTTGTTGCTGACTCTGTAAGTTATCTGCTTTTTTTTTTTTTTTTTGCGTGGGAGTTTGTGTCTACGCTTGCATGTGCGCAGAGCTCGAGCATCGAGAAATTGTACAAAAAGAAGAATATGTTCAAACTACCGCACTATTTTCTTGCAATTTGAGCATCACTGCGCCGGTGTTGCCATATTTTGCCACAGCGGTTTGCGTTAAAAGCATATTTTGTAAAATTATTAACAAAAAACACAAATGTGGAACTTTGAGGAGGCCAAACCTCCGCCAGTCAGGATCTGGACCAACACCGTCGTCTGCATGTGTCTGAATTTCACCATTAAGATGTATGCTTTATCACTTGACAAGGTATACGCGCTATAAATATTGAGTACATTTACATGTAAGTATCATCATACAATATGTAGTGTGTCAAAAATACATCAGATTATGAACAATTATGAATGGAATGATTATGAATGGATGAATTGCTATGTAAACAATACGTGCATACGTGAGTTGAATATTATAAATGCATATATATATATATATACATATAATATATGAAATAAATCTACTGTGTGTATGTAGTTAGGGAATTTGAAGGGAAATTTATAAAAATACATAAAAATGTTAGTAAGATTGAGAAAATGTTTTTGTACTGTACCTTTCTTTATGAATATTAAGTAAATATAACATATATGTATCATATATATGTATCAATACTGTAGTGAGACGTCGTACTGTGTTTATAAAATGAATATAAAACTGTGATATAATTATTAGTAGAATTAACTGTGATGATATGGATTTATCTATTTATGTTTCTTATTTTTATTTGTATTTTTTCTTTGTATGTAGTATCTATCATCTGATCTTTATCCATCCATCCATCCATCCATCTCCATACAGTATGTATCTTTGCTTACCCAGTGAGATCTTCTCTCCAGAGTCGGCAGGTAGCACAAAGATGAGTAAGGTCATAGAAGAGAGGAGCATACAGGGGATGAGGAGGTTGAGGGCGTAGTAGAGCGTTCTCCGTCGTATGGTTACAATGAAGGTCACATCCGGGTAAGGCTCCTTACAACAGTCGTAGAAAACCTCATTCCGGGTGCCGGGCACTCCTGAAAGTGCGGGAAAGATGAGGAAAACCCTCACAAAAGAACGACGGCATGTCTGGATCTTCTCTTAACAAGCTCACCAATGAGGTCCCACTCCCCGTTGGGCATGTAGCCCGACACGTCCGCGTCGTTCATCTGGAGGTCGAGCAGCCAGCCGTCGTACGTCCACGAGCCGAACTTGAGCACGCATTTCTGGATGTCGAAGGGGAACCAGCGGACGTCAACGTTGCAGGTGCTCATGAAGATGCCTGCAGAGATGTTCAATAGGACACACTTGACATCCTATTAGACCGCTGGTCACCGACCTTTTGCAGCCCAAGATCCCTGGTCTCTGCTGTGAACCTGCGCAAGATGCAAGATCTATTAACCCCTCCCCAAGCAGGGGAGGGGGTAGTATATACTGTGTACTGTATACTGTATATATGTGTATATACAGTACGTATATATATACTACACTACTACTGTACACTAAGCTTTGTGTTATTATTGGTTGTCGGCATCAACATTTCAGCCTTTTCTCATTGGGCCATGTGCTCTATTTTTTTACTATTTAGCTGTTTTTTTTATTTTATTTTGTTTCTGCAGTGATGCAATGACAAATGAGCCACGGGCCGCAGATGGCCCCCTAGCCGCACTTTGGCCCCCCCTGCTTTTGTGGATCTTCCTCAGGGTCGGGCTTGTAGCGTCGGCTTTATGAGCAAACTACAACTCGGCTTGTTGGCTCAGTGTCGTGGGCGAGCGATGGTCGAGGCGAGAGAGACTGGTCCATGGGTTCCAATCGTCAGCCCGAACACGCCAAAGCTCGATGTTTATTTTTGGAGGTGCACGTCTACGGAGTGATATTTGTGCCTCAATTTTGGTAACAAAGGCAGATTTTGAGCCATATTAACGTGCAATAACTACTCAGGTAACGGTTAGTTACTAACTAATAACTACTACTCGCTCTCTCTTTTTTTTTTTGCTTGTCTTCGAACGCTTTGTTGTTGCGGGGCGAGGCGTGCTGGTGCGCGTGCGCTGTTACCTCCGGTCGGCTTTCGGGGACTGCGCTCCTTGCTGGAGCTTGCGGGTTGCGTGCCTGGAGGGCGGCGAGGCGTACGGGCGTGTTCAGTGGTCAAAATGCGTGCCTGTTGGTCGCTCCCCGGGAGGGGAGGGCACTGATGTAATAATAATAATCTTTTTTTTCTAATATTCTCGCAATCGGCCAGCAAAGTCCCAAAGATGGACTAGTAGGTCACGATGGACGGGTCGGTGACCCCTGCATGAGACCAATAGCGCCACCTAAATCCAACTACCTGCATTGACTCTTGCATCTCATTACATTTCAGAATGCAGGTGTACCTAATCTCTCTCTCATATTTTTGGCAAGTCACGAACAAGATGTATATCTTGTAACCTTGAGGCAAGACTCACAAACAACACTCATTCGCCATGCAGCACAGCTACCGAAATAAAACTCCATCATTCTAAAAAGCCTCTTTTTCACCGCCATGGCATTTCAAGGCCCGCCGTGGGGATGAAGGTGCACGTGTGCTTGCAAATGTCACCTGATTTAGACTGCAGCTTGCATGAAATAACAACTTTTGAGAACAAGAGAAAGACGCACACTGGTGGCTTGCTGGCTGTGCACCAGCAGACTTGTTGCTTTAGGAACTGACGCCAGGTTTGCACGGTGAAGATGCTTCTAAAAAAAAAAAAAACATCAATATGGCACAGCATGCCCACCTTTTATTCCATACAACCAAGCATCAGCTCCTCGCTCCTCTAATTGGCCCCGATCCTAATCACAGCAGCCAGAAGCTGTATTTACACACAGCAGCAGCAGCCTATTAATAAACATGGCGGAGAACTGATAGCCTTCTCTGCCTGCACTGCACAAGTTTTACTTCACAGCGCTTCAACACCACCGTGCCGCAAAAAACACCAAGGGACCGATTGTCAGCGCGCTCTAATCCACTGTGCAAAGACACGACGGTTTAAAATCACAGGACGGCAGCTCTGTGGAGTTAAGACAGGAAGTGGATGAAGGGCTATTTATAGGTGTTACTCTCAGCGAGGGCAATCTCCATGTAAACAGTGACGCTCTTTTACGGCCATGAAATATTAACCTTGGTGTGTACAAGCAGGGGGGAAACATGCAGGGAATGCTGAATGACACGTGCTAACAGCGCATCCCTCGCTGGGAAGATGAGAGATGCAGTGATGGGGAAGGAGAGGAAGAAGGAAAGCGTTTTCGGGCCACACTGACAAGGACAAATGTGCAAAATAGTCATTGCGACTAAAATCTATTTGGAAAAAAAGGTGTAACGTTTCATAATGTCGTGACATGAGAAGAAAAAAATGACAAGAATGAAGTCAAAATGTTAAAAGTTGCTGCGTTACGAGAAAAAAAAGTTGTAATATTAGCAGAAAAAAGTTGTAAGGGAGGGCTGGGGTAGGCTCCAGCATACCTGTGACCCTCGTGGGGATAAGCGGCATAGAAGGTGGATGGATGGGTGACGGGAAAAAATGTTGTCATCTTAGAGAATAAAGTCTTGGGGAAAAATAGTCGTACCATTCCGACAATAATGCGTAACAATAGAAGAAAGAAGTTGGAACGTCACAAGAATAAAGTTGTATTATGAAGGAAAAGCCGTTATGTTTCCAGAATAATGCATAGTAGGAGTTTTTTTTTTAAGTCAAAATATGACACGAATCAAGTTGTCGTATTACAAGAAAATATCTGTAATGTTACAAGAAAAAAGTTGGAAAGAATCTCAGGAGATTCTTTAGGAGAAAAAAGTGGTCATTTGAAAATAATGAGTGAAAGAAAAACGTGGTAATATTACGAGGAAAACGTTCTAATGTTAGTAGAATAATATCATAATACTAGGGGGGGAAAACATCTGACTATTACAACACAAATGGGTAGAAATTAGCGGTGTCACGGGACAAGACTTTACATAAAATCGGGACAAGACTTTAACGTTCATTTTAAGAAAAGTACAATGAAAAAATAAAAAAAGTGTCACAATCTCCTTCACTCCTGTGTGTATGCTAGCGGCCCCGCCTCCACCCACTGAGACAAAGAGACAGTACGGCTGACATAAGCGCTCACTCCGTTCGTGTCGTTGTTCTGTGGAACAAACGTGTCGAGGTGCTGAAACCAGTGCACAGAGTGAACCCTCTTCCTGCCTGTTTGGAGGCGACAGACGAGGAAAACAGACACGCATCCACATGGCGATATATTGAAGCCGGAAAAATGATCGAGTTCATTTTCATTTACTTGCAATGTCGTGGGAAAAAAGTCATAATATTGACAGCAAGTTGTATTTTCTGAGAAAATTCATATTATTGGACAAAAATCTGAGAACTTGAAAACTTTTTCCACATAATGTTTCAACATTAATCTCAAAAGAGTTCCCCTTCATGATTTTTATTCTGAGTTATATATTTTTTGTCTTTTCTGCATTCTCCCATTGTAGAGGAGCGTCTGACCCACCTGGAGGTAAATACTCCGCGTAGCCACTGGAGTTGACCAGCACGTTGGTCTTAAAGGTGGAGTCAAAGTCGTCATCTGCACTGGGGAACCACAGGGCACTTAGATCAAACACCTCATATTGTGCGCATGTTTGCGTTTACATGCGTCTTTCTTACCTGTTGTACAGCAGAATATCTGGCGTCCATATCTGATCTGCTCTGAAGCGGAGGTTTTTAACTCCGGGATGTTCGCTCTGGTTCCACTGGAGATAGTGGTCGAACCAGCTCTTGACCATAAACACACACACACACACACACACACACACACACACACACACATACACACCACAACATCGTGAGTCTTGCTCAGCATCTTTTTTTTGTGTTCAACAACCTCCTGTTTAGTGTGCTGCCCCCTACTGGAGCATACCTGTTGGCGTACACGACCTGACTCTGGTTTAATATTGCTTTGCTGTAAAAACAAACATGAGCAAATACAAGAGCATTTTATATCATTTGACAAACGTACAATATTAATTAATTTATATTTTTTTGTTTTAATTTGTCCAAGAAATGACGCCCTGAAGCTAATAAAGGATTACAAGCATGCAAAGTACATTCACTGGACGCAACATCGGGTACACAATCTAACGAGGTCTGATACTGAACATGATCTTTTATAAAGGCATCATTTTGTATCGGATGTCACGATATTGCATACTTAATGTTGCGGCCAGTGAGAAGTTTAATAGCACCACAAACCTCTCAGGGGTCCTTACCATCCGCAGCCACATGTTTGAGGTGAGCACCTGGTTCTTCTCGTCCTGAAAAACATCAGAAATCCAAATTGCCCTTTCGAGGCCTGACAGGAGGTGGAAGGGAGCCACTGTAAGCCGGGGTGTGGGACACCTACCACATCCATGAGCTGTATCAAACTGAGCGAGAAGGTGACGGTCAGGGGGTGCGAGTCATTACCCACGGGTCGCTCCATGCGGTCGTAGTCCTTCAGGAGGGTCTTGAGCAGGCTCCTCTGGTGAGGACCCCCTGAGCACACTATGGGACACGAAGGAATTGAAATGAAACGTTGCGCTTCTTTGAGAAAAGACGGATGGAAGACTCGCGAGGAAGACTGGAGATTAGCAAGCAAAGTCTAATTAGTGGCAGTTGGAAATCTCATCAGGCTGTTATTGGCACTAATGAAGCTATAATGAGGTTGCTTTCAAACACTCGGAAGTAGCGCGCCTTCGTTCTCCAATACATCTTAGCCCTCTGATGGACTGAAACCTCTGAAATGGAGAAAATCAAGTTAGATTGATCGTCATTGTGGTGCACTTTTATAGGAGAAGGAACCATATTTGGTTGCATAATCATGACAAAGTTAATTAAATATATTTATTCATGTACTGTGGTAGCCATGGGTGTTATTTACTCAACTGCAGAGAGTACTAGGCATTGGTTATGGGCCATTTTTTCATCCAAATCCTGAACGTCCCTTTTCAGTTCATCCATCCATCCATCCATTCTCTATGCTGCTTATCCTCATTAGGGTCGCGGGGGTATGCTGGAGCCTATCCCAGCTGACTTCGGGCGACAGGCGGGGTACACCCTGGACTGGTGGCCAGCCAATCACAGGGCACATAAAGACAAACAACCATTCACTCTCACATTCATACCTATGGACAGTTTAGAGTCGCCAATTAACCCAACCAGTTCAGTGTTGAACTATTTAGCAAACTTTGCTTTCCACGCTAGACTTCAGCTTTACAGATGCCACATCTGCTCTGCTGGCGTATGTGGTCATGAGAGATACAGTGACACATGGGGTGGTCTTAGATATCATAGCAAAGGTAACAAGAGCCACCTGGTGCAGGGGTGTCAAACTCGTGCCACGGCGGGCCGAGACACTGCAGGTTTTCTTTCCAGACGGTCACTAAAGCGGGTGATTTTAATGATCAACACCTCCTTCAGTTTAAGGGAAGGCGCTCATCAATTAAATCAGCTGCTGGAGGAAGTGTTTCCTCCATTGACACATGCGACCTAGTGGAACCCGCTGTGCAATATAAGCTGGCTTGTGTTTGTGGTGTGGTGTTTAGTCGTGTGGAGGCCACAGTACTGAGTACTGAGTATACAGTACTGAGTATACTGAGTATACAGTACTGAGTATACAGTAGTCAGTTATGCTGATATGTAATTTATATAAATATAATTATGTCTGAGTATAAATATAATTGAGTTTGATGACGATACCATTTGATGCTAATTCATGTAGCAACTTTAAAGCATAATGCGTGCAAATCTAAACCTTTTTTACTTAAAGGCACAGAACACGTGAATCAACATTTCTTCTTAAAATTGAATATGCCGGAGTTTTAATTTGCATCCAGGATCCTTTGGTTGCCTAGGTAACTGATACAACCTCCCAACAAGGTTAAGAGGAGGGATATATCGTTAAAAAAAAAAAAAAGGTTAGAAAATACCGACTATTTTGAGATTCTTTTTCACAAAATAGTAGCAATTGTTAACTTGTAACTTGTGTCTACTTTATGACGCCAGCAAACATACCAGAGGTTGTCAAGTTCATGTCTGCGTGTCATCTCTTGACAGAAGCTGCAGCAACACGTCCTCCACACACACACACACGCACGCACGCACGCACGCACGCACACACACACACACACACACACACACACACACACACACACACACACAGGCAAGATGGAATGGTGGCGATCCATACGTGTGATTCAGTTGATCCCTGTGCGATGAGACGTGTGCTTGCGGAAGGAACGCCGCAGGACAGATGACATGCAAAGGCATCCCCAAATCTTCAGAGAGCGATGTCAACATGCAGAGCAAACAGGTGTGACCCACATCCTCACTTTTTCTCCCCCCCCCCCTCTTGGAAGCGTATTTCCCCGTTTTAGAAGCCTTATTACTGCAACCCTTTTTATAGAATTCCATAAACGCTCACCGTGTATCAACGCGGAGAATCCTGAGAGGAGCAGAGCCGCCGAGTGCCACATCCTGCTGGAGAGGAGGAGGAAGAAGAGTGGCAGTCAAGCAGAAGGAGGAGGGGGGATGAGGGGATGTGGAAGGGGGTGGGGATGAGGGAGTCAGGAAGGAAGCTGCGGGAAAGCCGCCGGTCTGCATCCACTCAGCATCAGGAGCTGAGGAGCGGATACTGATGGAGAGGCAACTCACTCACTCCTTTCTCTCGGTATTTTTGCCTTGTGGCTCTCTGGAGGAAAATGGAGAGCACGTCCTAGCAAATGTCAGCCATCGGGGAAGGGGGGGGTCACCGTTGAAGATGGAGGGAGCACGGTGTCTAATTGGCCTGGTCGACACAAGCCGACCTTATTGAATACGCCACAAAATGATGTGTTGACTTAAGTGGCGCTCCGCTCCGCATGCATTTAACCATATGATTGTTGTGGAAAGCGCTGGTTTGGTATTTCAGGGGTCTCCAAAGCACAGTACGGGGGCCATCTGCAGCACACGCTGCTTTTTGATTGGGCCGTGGCATATTTATTCAGTTGTATTTGTTTATTTCAAACACAGCACATTGAGTCAGTCACATGGATGGTTCTGGCTTTGTTTTCACATGATGCTGCCCACGTTGCAGCATCATGACGGCGCGGCAAGTATGTACCTTGTCACGTAGAACATGAAGCTTTCAATGCAGCTTCCAATGACGTTACTGTCTTTAACCCTTCAACATATACACACAGACAAAGCAAAAGTGAAAACACAGCAAGGCACCCTTGCAGACAACAATAAAAAATGAAAGCTGTATGCTTTCAATGGGGACAAAGTGGCGCCATCTGGTGGACAAATCTAAAAATATAAAGTTAAGCAGAGGTCCAACGTAAAGGACTGCATTAGTTTATGAAAAGCTAAATGTAGAGTCTAAAATATGAATTGAAGCAACAGATATGACAGCTGTAAAATGCATGTGATGGATGTGCTGATGCTG
Organism: Dunckerocampus dactyliophorus; assembly: GCF_027744805.1. NCBI lineage: Eukaryota > Metazoa > Chordata > Actinopteri > Syngnathiformes > Syngnathidae > Dunckerocampus > Dunckerocampus dactyliophorus. The sequence continues at coordinate 16,088,940 of NC_072838.1, read as the reverse complement.
ATTTTGGGGACGCATGTACAGTATGTTTTTTCCTCCTTTAATGGACTGACTGCAGGAGGACTCCCTGGTGAATGCGTGCATCTTTAAAAGTGTGTTCCTCATTTGTCCTCCAGGGAATGCTGATGCAAGAGCAGAGGCAGCAAGAAGCTGATAGACGAAGGAAGGAGTTGGGCTGGATAATAGATGACCCTATTACTTGGACACTTCCCTTTGGAATGAGCCGTCTCTCCGAGGAAGCCTGCTAGACTTCATGCTGTGCTGCGCACTCAGGATGGAAGGTGAGCACAAGACGGACCATCACAGATTACTTCCTGCATGCAATTTTACTGAGTAGTTTTCAACAAAAACTATTATTCATCATCATGCTCCATAGGATTAGCACACAGAAACATGGGTGGCATCTAGTGGCGTGTTGTGGTACTGCAACAATAGAGCACACCAATGTGTACTCCATATACAGGTGAGATACAGGTAGACCAGAAGCATAATACTCCTGTCATATAGAAGGTCTTGGACTTCAGCGTGATCCTGTTCTATCAAAGATCTTTGCTTTGTGTTAAAAACACAGCAGAGTGATGCAGTCATATAGAAGATCTTGGACTCCGGTTGTTGCAGTAGATACTTAAGAACCTAGCAGACTGTTTCTGTGCTATAGAAGATCTTTGACTTGAGTTTTTGGAGTAGATGCTTAAAAACATGGCGCTGAAAATTGTATACGCACATTTTTTTAAATTAGCGTCTTTTACTACGTATAATAGTGTGGTCTTTTGCCCCTTTCTTGTGTCATTTCCAGCTAAAATCACAAAATACAAGTCAAAATTGGTATGAATAGTTTTGGGTTTAAGTGCGAATACTGGCGGTCTTGGGCTAGCGTGGGGCTTGCATGTCTGCTTGTTGTCTTTTCTTAAAGACTCCGCTCATTAGACGAGCAGCTCTCCTACGCTGACACACCACCTCCACTTGATAGTCTACAATTGACAAATCCACCACCAACATCCAATATGTCAGCCGGAGGCGCCACAGACTTAAAAACTTCATTAACTGAGGCACTCTCGGCCTGAAATATTAATAGTTTGACATTTCGGGGTAAATTCAATTAGTCTTTCACTTTGAGGCCCTGAATTATTGCTATGAAACAATTCAAACTGAAAGCAGAAAATGAAGTGACGTTTGTCTGTGCACCCTGCAGGGGCGTGAAGCATCGTTTAGCAGCCGCAGTAATTAATGGCTGCAAGTATCTCCGTTTAATTCCACTTACATGCATGCCAATGGGGTGATGCAATAGAGGAGGCTATAATTGAAGACGACTGGCCTGCAGCCACACGCGCGCACACACACACACACACACACACACACACAGGCAGGGAGACATGCTAAGCTAGCGGCTATACTGGCAGGATTTACAAGCACTTGGCTGGAGGCTTGAATTAATTGACACACTGGCAGATGTGTACATAAAGATGCAATCTGCCAATCAGCATTGACCCTCACACACTTTGGGAGGCTCCTGGAGATTGGGGACGAGCATCTGGCCAGACTCTTCATTAGGTACACTAATCTGATAAGAACCAATCCAAGAGCTGGATCCAAAAAATAAGCTTGGTTGTGAGTGGCACTGCCAGAGACGTAGCATGTAGCCATGCGTTTATTATTGAAGTAGTGCTTCATGTTAGCTAAATAACCCCAATTAATCATTTTTCATCAGTACTTCTACATGTAAAGTGGATGAGTTGGCAGTATTTTAACATTCTTAACTGTCATACAAGCTGCTGTACAATAAAACTCAAATGAAGTAAAACTACTCACCAAAACACAGAGGGAGGGGGATGTTGGCTCAGCAATACTGTCACCTAGTGGCATTTTGTTGGTACTACTGTGCATTACATAATAATTGTATTTACTGTACACTAACATCTTAATAACAATTCAATTGTGTGTGATATTAAACCGCTTTCCTATGTTGCTGTAAGTTCAATTTTCTTGTTCTGTGGTTATCATCACACTTTTCCTCTTTGCCATAGCTGTGCTGTTGTGTGGTGGCGTCACACACATCGCAAAAAAAGCCCAAGAAAAAGCAAAAGGCTTGTGGCTTTGGGTGCTCACCGAGCAGAAGTCTGGTGAGATTTGCCGATGCCTCACATGCAGGCGTACCCGATGCGCAAAAGTAATGGGACGTGTGGCCGTTAAACCAACAGGGAGTGAAAATACTGTAGACAAAAATATAATTTATTTGCCGACGGAATGGCATCAACTCTTCTGGGAAGACGTTCTACAAGCTCTGAGGTCAGAGGTCACTTTTGTTGGCCCTGCAAGAGACCAAAGGTGCTTATATGGGGTCTCTTCCGCACCAAACTCAGCCAATCATGCCTTTACAGTCCTCATGGAAGCATATGATTGTCCAAAACTCCATTCTGTCCATCCTCCCCTTAATAATACACATCGTCTTCCGATTAGATAACACCCATCTTTATCCTGCAACTATCCGGATTCTCCCCCCTGCCCGCTCCTCTTCTCCAGCCTCTCCATTTGCAGCGAGCCATATTATCTGTAGATCCATCTGTCACATGGATTTAGATAAATAACCACACAGGATGTCATTGTTATGACTTTAGCGCTTAATATTCCACCTGCCCTGCGCGCATTGTTTGGCAAAGGGGTGACATATTTGATTTTTCATAAGCTCATAGCTACTGGGGTCTGACTTGATTAAACTGTAATCTGCTGAATGAATACTGGGGGCTGTTATCATAATAACAAAAAAAAAGGAATTGGTAGGGTTCCTCCATTGGCGGTCATAAGACTGATTGGTGCAAAATTTGGACTAAAAAGTGATGTAATCGGCACGCTGACAGATGACTCTTTGCAACATCTGCAGGTCGAGTCTGCGCCGTCATTAAGCCCAGCTTTAAGGAAGACGTCCTGATGGTGGTGCACGGGAACGCAGCCAGGCGAGTGAATAAATGCACGGGACATGTCATGGATATCCATGCATGGCTGTTTACCTCATCACGTGTCATCATACAGCGAGGAGGCTCATAACCTCTCCTGGCATCTGGGAGGAGCTCCACCATGACGAGGCTGCTAATGGACCGCAGGAAAGTTTGTTTCCACAACGGTGGGCTTTGCTATGTGGTCGTCTGATTACATCAGTCCTGTAAACTCTTCATGTAGTCGTTTTTGTTTAAAATTCTTCTTATTATTTATCAGTCTAACGATTTGTGAAAGGATTTTCATTGGATGATTTTTTTATTTTAATTCCACAGTCAACAGGACCATTGAAACCCTGTGGAAATAACAAATAAAGCTTTTTTTTTTTGGAAAAAGGTAAGTTGTGTTGTTTAAAAACCTCATTGTGTTGCTTTTAGACGAATTGAATAAGTAAAAAACTTGGACAAGTCAAGCTAAAATACTCATTATATTACATAATAAATATATAAATTTATTCCAAAATAAATACAGTTGTAATAAACAAATATTATATGTTCATAAATTAATATCAACAAATACATGCATAATAAATTAATATAATATTTGAATAACAAAAAATAAATACAATCACAGTGGACACATCTTACAAAATATGTGTTATATATGAATGCATATAAAACGTGTAGATAATAAATCAATATATATTTTAATAACGGAATTTCATGCAAAAAATTACAATTATGTTTTTTCCCCACGAATGTGTTTTTTGTGTATCTCTTGAATTAAATCTCAGACGGTGCAAGTGCACACACTTTGTTAAATGACATTAACATTTCCAAAGTCAAACCCTCCGAAAGCAGTACAATTTCAAGGTTTTGAGGAAGAATTTCCTCAAACAAAGCAAAAAAAAAATCCAGGAGTCTTGAACAAGTGAGTAGTTTCACTTAATGTTGGTTTCACTGAATTTAACCACACAGTGGCTGACGTATGACTCTGGTGTGACAGTTGCTAATGTGAGAAATGTTTTAATGTTGAAACATCGTCTGCTGTGACAACAGAACACTGACTGCAGGTTATTTTCTATGAGAAAAGCCTTCCAAAAGTTCCGTTGCAATCCAAACCAGACCTTTTTAATGCTGCCCTCTTTACTCTGAAAGTCATTCCTGACGCCATGGACCACCACGCCACCTCCGTCAGCTTTACACTGGTGGATGAAGGCGGCACGGAGGACCAGCGCTCCCTCCTGCCTCCGCCGAGGACGCTTTCACCCCGTCGGGCCTGCCCTCCCCAGTGCGGGCTACACCACACGATGCAGAGGTCGGTGGACCACACGGTGTGGCTGGACAGGACCCAGGCCATGGCCACCATGCCTTTATACAACGGCCACCTTTGCCCCAGAGCCTCTCCGTGCTCTGTGAGGAGAGGAGACAAAACGAAAGGCAAGGACAGGAAAAGGTCAGAGGGTTGCAAACAATCCCACAAGGAGCGTAATCACAAAGGCAAAGCCAAAAACTCAAACGCTTCTAGACCCCAGGAGAAAGTGTCCTCCTTCAATGACGTTTCCCCTTGCGGGTCACCCTTTAAGAGCTGCAGAAGGCAAGTCCACGTCAAGGATGCAAGGAGGCCAGCTCACCTTTCCTTGGAGATGAACGACCGCCAGAGCCTCCCAGAGATCATCATCACCAGCAGGGACGACGAGTCTCCACCGTCGGAGGCAGCGGGCCTGCTGCCGGGGTCCGAGTGCAACGCCCCCCTAACTCCGCAATCCAGTCCCAAACACAAGGCGGACACGAAGGACGACCAGTACTGGAAGACCCACAGCATCGGCTGGCGGCTGGTGCGTAGGAGGGCTCTGTTTCTCCGGAGGCAGCGCCTGAACGACTGCGCTCTTGCTGTGGGGATTTTTGGCATGGTCATGATGGTGATGGAGACGGAGCTGTCCTGGAGCGTCTACAGCAAGGTCAGGTATACAACATACAGTGCTGCTATACTGCCATGGTAACGCTGCTGTACGGTGATCGCTATGGTATGATAGCATATGCTATAGCTATCATAGGTGTGGTATGGCATGCTGTTGTATGGTAATGTTATCATGGTATGGTATGATATGGTATGCTATAACATAGTGTGGTATGATATGGTAATGACATGGTATGATACGATGAGGTATGGCATGCTGTTGTTGGCATGTTGTAATGTCAATGGTTTGATATTGTATGGCATGCTCCGGTAATGCTGTAATGGCAATGTTATGGTATGGTATGGTTTGGTATGGTATGATGGTGCATGGCATGCTGTGGTATTGTTATGGTATAATGTGGTATGATAGCTTATGTTATGTCATGGAAATGATGCTATGCTGTGATTAAGTATGACATTGTATGGCATGCGGTGGTGATGTAATGGCATGGTGCAGGGTGATATTGTATTGCATGCTGTGGTAATGTTGTGTATGATATGAAATGGTATACTGCGGTCATGTAATACCAATGTTATGGTGTGATATTGCACAATATGCTGTGGTAATGTTGTAAAGCCAGCAGTATGATAGTGTATGGCATGCTGTGGCAATATCATAATGGCTGTGGTACGATATTGTATGGCATGCTGCGGTAATGTTATAAGGCCAACAGTATGATAGTGTATGGCATGCTGCGGTAATGTTATAAAGCCAGCAGTATGATAGTGTATGGCATGCTGCGGTAATGTTATAAAGCCAGCAGTATGATAGTGTATGGCATGCTGCGGTAATGTTATAAAGCCAGCAGTATGATAGTGTATGGCATGCTGTGGTAATGTTATAAAGCCAGCAGTATGATAGTGTATGGCATGCTGTGGTAATGTTGTCATGGGTTAGTATGATATTAAATGGTATGCTGTGATAATGTAATACCATTGTCATGGTATGATATTGCGTGACATGCTGTGGTAATGTTGTAAAGTCAATAGTATGACATTGTATGGCATGCTGTGGTCTGACATGGTACGTAGTATGCTGCAGCGTGCTGTGATTCCACCACCACCTGCAGTAAAAGTGCAGCATGGCCGTAAAAGCGTTTTCATTATGTCCTGCAAGTGGATTAATAAAATGTATGCAAGATTATAAGATTATGTAGGATGACTGGCCGTACATTGAGCTTTGTATTGATGTGTGTGTGTGTGTGTGTGTGTGTGTGTCCCACAGAGCTCCGTCTTCTCACTCACGCTGAAATCCATCATCAGTGTGTCCACCATCATCCTGCTGGGCCTCATTGTGGCGTACCACTGCTGTGAGGTGCAGGTAACGTGATCTTTGCCACCAGTACACACTTTTTGTTTCACTGGAATGCTTTGTGCGCTTGGGACCTCATTCTTGTTGGGTGCATGCCCACTGTGGGCATAGACGCTCTCTCACAATGTGACGCTCACCTCCTTCCTTCCAGCTCTACATTCACGACAGCGGGGCGGAGGATTGGCGCATCGCCATGACGACCGAACGTTTGGCCCTGATAGCGCTGGAGCTGGCGGCGGTGGCCATCCACCCCTACCCGGTGGGCCTGCTGGCATACTTCCAGCAGACCACGGCGTCGCTGCCGCTGTCTGAGACGGAGCTGGAGATCGTGCTGGCGCTGCCCATGTTCCTCAGGCTCTACCTGCTGGGCCGTGCCATGATGCTGCACAGCCGACTCTTCACCGACACGGCGTCACGCAGCATCGGGGCGCTCAATAAGGTTGGGAGGTCGCACCCCGGTGTAGGGATCTTACAGGATTTACATCGTTTTGGATTTACTCGTCACGTATTACGAGTGGATTTGCACTTTAATAAACGCTGTTATTATATCAGCGACTTAAGCGGGCAATAATTGGAGAGAGGCTGTTGAAAACGTATTATGTATAACACGTTATTCCTATCCTTTTAATAATGATTTGGAGTGCATGAGAAAGTGGCTAGGAAAACACAGCTCTCTTTGGCAACACGGTCATTTACTCACAAGTATATCATGCAACACAGCGACAACAGAACCAATGTTGTCATAGCGGTAAGGAGCGCTGATGAGTTCATTGTAAACAAACAGCACAGCAAGTGTAACACGCATGCGTTTCACAACAGCAGCTGAGTTGCTCAGTCAACACGTTTTAAAGCACATGCAGAGGTAGATAAAGCTGCTGGATGCTGGCCACACACGATACGGCAAATGGAGCTACTTAAAGAAAAACTATATCAGCCAAAGTTTATTTAGTAGACCACGCCCCCAGGGACTATAGGAGACTGGGCGGTTACCTCATATTTAACTCCGATGTTTTTTTCAATGTGGCCCTAATACGCCGTCCTATGAGGTCACTTGCTCTTCCTAGTGGCGAAGCTGGTGTATTACACTTTTATGTGGTGATATTGAAGAAGATACCGTAGCCCATTTTGAGAGCCCCGGTAGAATAATAAACCAAAGAAGGGATAACGACAGGTTGTGCTTGTTAGGTCCAGGGGGTCAGCTGGGATAGGCTCCAGCTCAGCTGTGACCCTGAACAGGATAAGCAGTAGAAAATGAACGAATGATCTTTGCCTCCCTCGCCTTCCAAGGCAGATTGACAACACGTTTCCTGATGTATTATATAATCCTAATATCCTAATCTGACAATGTCCGTCTCCGCTCCTCCCAGATCCACTTCAACACCCGCTTTGTGGGCAAAACCCTGATGACCACCTATCCGGGCACCGTGCTCATGATCTTCAGCGTCTCCCTGTGGATCGTGGCCGCCTGGGGCCTCCACGTGTGTGAGAGGTAGTCACACAACCCTGTTCTGTTTTCAGTCGGATCCACTAAGATCCAATGTGCCCCCTCCTTAGACACCACAACTACAGGGACCTGAGCAGCAACTACATGGAGGCCCTGTGGATGGTCTCCGTCACGTTCTTGTCCATCGGCTACGGGGACGTTGTCCCTCACACCTATTGTGGGAGGAGCATCTGCCTCCTCACAGGGATAATGGTGAGCGGGTCATGAATCGACATGAAGGAAATCCCATGAGCCTTTGTAATCGCTAAAACGTGTCCGCAGGGAGCGGGCTGCACCGTGCTGGTGGTGGCGGTGGTCGCACGCAAGCTGGAGCTGACGCGAGCTGAGAAGCACGTGCACAACTTCATGATGGACTCGCACATCTCCAAAAGGGTTCGATGTTGTCTTTGGTGGTTAGTTAGGTAGTTTGTTGGCATGACTGGGAGCAGCGATGCCGCCAGGAATTCACATTGGGCAGCTGTTGTCACCACATCTGTATGTTTTGGCGCCCGTCAGTTCGAGCCCTTGGAAGTGTCCTAACTCATTTTTTCACATTTTAAATAAGTAAATACTTCATTGATTCTAAAATATGCTGATAAAATATTAATTATGTACTGTATGTTTTTACCTCTGTGTTTACATAACTGCACAATTTTAAAAAAGAATAAAATAAAATACATTTCTAGGAGGATCGGTCAGTGATTGGCAGCAATACTGATTTTCATGCATTGTTTTTGAAGTTAAAAAAAAAAAAAAACGCAGTCGAGGTCCTCATGGCAAAAATTGCCACCTTCCAAAACTACTGTAAAAATATCACAGCCATATTTTTTAAGTCAATATTTTATTTCAACCTAAAATATTATAAAATGATTGTCATTATTATTATTATCATTCATAATAAGCCCTGAGAAGGGTCAATCATCGGCAGAAGACTTTTTTGTATGTCTACACCATTCCAACCATCAGTGGACACACTTTCATTTCAGTAGCAAGGCACCCTTTAATGGGCAAAATGTAGCACCCTCTGGTGGACAAAATAAAAATAAAAATTGAAGGCCAGCGATCCAAATAGAAATGTTAACAAAACGGCTTGCATATGTGTATGTTAAGATAAATCTAGAGTCAAAAATGGCATTTTTAATGGCACATTTTAGGTAGCGAGGAACAAACGTGTCACTTTTTTTGTGTAGCTTTGCCTTTTTCGGCAGATTTAAGGAACAGAGATGATTACTTGTGGTGTTTCCTGTCCTCCAGATAAAGATTGCAGCAGCGAATGTTCTGAGAGAGACGTGGCTTATCTACAAACACACCAAGCTATCCAGGGAAAAGGACCACACCATGGTCCGAATGCACCAGCGGAAGCTGCTGCTGGCCATCCACCAGTAAAGCAAAAAGTTCCTTTCCATAGATCTGACTATTTCATCTCACAACTGCTGTTACTGCTTATTTGCTCATAAAAGCAAATGGTTGTGGCACCAGGTTGCGGCGTGTGAAGGTGGAGAAGAGGATCCTAGCCGATCAAGGTAGCACACTAGTGGACCTGTGCAAGGTGAGAGAGGCAAGTGGATGCATCATCTCCGGACCGGACAGTCCCAGAATCCCATACGAGCGCATACCCATACCTTGTGACCCTTGTTATCTCACAGATGCAGACCCTCTTGTACGACGTCCTGGCCGAGGTGCAGGGCTGCAGGTCCGAGTTGGACACGCACATCCACGGCTTGGAGAAACACGTGGAGGAGTTAAGGGAGGGTTTCCGGAGCCTCATGCCGCTCCTGTCCAACACTTTGTCCATGCAGAACTCCTCCATCCGACACCTGCTCAGGGAGAGAGAGGAGAAAAGCGAGACAGCAGGAGGGGGTGGTGACAGGTAGACGAGTTGCGCCCCCGGTGGAGGAAGTTAGTATTGCTGCTTTTGTGCACGTCATTTGGTACACTTACTTGCACATGAAATCCTGTACAAATTCTCCTTTATAGATTGACACTGCCACTTAGCATAGCATCTTTTCTTGCTAAAACCACACCAATCACAAAAACTAATATGACAATACCTTTTGAAGGTAAAATGTCAAACGTGCTAATTTTATATGCAAAAGCTGTTTGTTTCATTTATGGAAAGAATTGGCGACTAGGACAAGGGTTCTCAACTTCAGCATTAATTTTGCTACCTCCACTTGCAATCACATTTGCTTCCAGCATGAGCAAATTCAAATGCAACTTTTAATACATTTGCATTTCTTTAAAAAAAAAAAAAAAGTGTTCCTGAGTACCACTAGTGGCACTCTGAGCTTGAGTGACTATCCTATGCAGTTTGCTACCAATGTCCCCGAGTAGCTTTATGTACCAAATGAAAAACTGCACTTTCTCTGTTGTAACGTAGCAGTAACTGAATGGTGGGAGTGTGATGTGAAAATCTTCATTTCTAATAAACAATTAAACCAAACATTTGTTTAGCCAAAACAACATTTTATTGAGAGAGGCAAGAATGGAGGGTGGAGTTACAGCGATCTTTCAAGCACAGACCAAGTCTGTCATTGCATACATTTGCCAGATCTCGGGTTGATCTTCCGGGGTCACCGCTGACATCGACCGGTCCATCCCTTCCTCTCCCTTTCAGCTCCGGGAAGAACATTTTAGTGCTGCTTCCTCCTAAAAGAGCACCCTGCAGCAAAGCACATTGACAGAATGAACAAAAGCCTTTGCCAGTCAGCGTTTTACCACCACATGCCATCCCAAGCTGTGCTTCTACAACACGCATGCTAACACAGTGGAGCTAAGCTCCATTGCTTGTTCTCAGTCTTCGAAAGGGGGGAGCCAGTGGTCTAGCTCAACCCTTCTGCAAACTGAGGTTCTTCTAGCACTGGAATGAGATTGGAAAACCACGACAGAGGAAGTCCAGTCACTTAGCAGTGCAGCAAAATGCATCCCAATTAGCTTGTGGATAAGTCGTGTCACATTTAGTGCGTGTCAGCATTTGGCTCTAGCTTTCTATATGCACACATTTAAACTTGACCAACAAAGTACACAATACCCTGACGTTAAGGTGTACAAAAGTTGTTTTACTGACCCTCTGTGAGACGGGCTTTGCCTCCGGTGGGCTGACACAGGACTGTCGAACAGCCCACACACAGCACGACCGTCTGTGCGTGGCTGAACACTGTCGTGATCTTGTAGCATCCTGCAAACCACCCACACACAAAACCAGTCAGTCAGATCATTAGGTACACACACACTTTGTAATTCACTTTAAAAAACCAAGTTATGTTACATTCATATTTTGTTTAATGTTTATTTGTAATTCTTTTCTTTTTTTTTTTTTAAATCCAAGCGTTATAAAAATATTTTTTTTATTTAGATTTGTAAACTTTAAAAATCACTTAAGAAATCTGTGCTACAAAAATATTGATTACACTTGTATTAATATTTAGGTTTGTATTTGTCTTTTTTTTTTAAATCACTTAAATCTACAAAGTTTAGATTTTAGATTTGTGATTAACTTAAAATGTAAAGTTCCTTTTAAAATTTCAATTAGTCATTTAAGTTTTACAAAAAAAAAAACCTTTAAATATCAGCGCTACAGACAAATATTGATCCAAACGTATTTTATTTGTAATTGACTTTTCATAATCACATAATATTGATTTATATTACATTCGTGGGCACTTTCATACTTACATGTGTAATTAACTTTCAAAAATTTTAGTGCAACAAAAATTGAATACAAATGGTCATTTATTTTTTGGTATTTCAAAATCTGACAATTTCAGTGCTGCAAAAAGGGAAGAAATAGATTTCACATTTTTATTAAAATTAATCATTCAATTAAAATGTCTTTTTTTAAACGACCAAAAATGTGTATTTTTCCTCTTTTGGATGTTTCTTGTAGAAGTGAAGGAAATGGCTTTGAAAACATACCTGGACATTTGACATCCATAAAGTAAGAGTTAGGACTCTGAACAAGGCGCTTCTTCTTATGCCTCCTCTTCTCCTCCTCCGGGGATGGGTGCAACAAGTCTTTTGCGAGCTACAAACGAAAGAATATAACATTAAGTGTGGATTAATAAGACATTAGCTGGCAAAGAGCATTACATTATTGGTGGTTTTCATGTATGCATCTGGTTGTTCCGGTTTACTCATCCAGGCTGCCCGGTTGGCCTACATTTCTCGTTCGGTAACGTGTCCGTTAGCTGTGTTTACAGTCCACAAAGTGACGACTTGAATAAACAAAGCGTGACCAAAAAACAAGATGTGTTACGCCATTTAGGTCAACATTAAGCAGAACAGGCGAGTCCTAACAGCTAAACTGGCTCCATGTTTGCAGCGTGCGCGCCGCCATCTTGAGTCACAATGCGCTCGAGGAGTGACGATTAATTTGTGTCTAACTGCGACTAAAACTCAACATGGACGATCTCGGGGGGCACCAGTCGAATCGCTCATGTCTTATCTAAACATTGAGCCGTGAACGGGCGCTTTAAAGCTTGTCCAAACGGTGAAAGTAGCATTCGACGACAGGGTGGATATACTCACTGGCATGTTGGCGAGGAAATAGCCGCTGCCGAAAAGGAGGCATTACCGGAAGCGAGGGGTTGATATCGGCGCTTCCTTTGAGCACCGGACCGGAAGTGACGACTTTGACGCGACCACGTCGACCATCTTGGTGAGGTCAGTCACATTTAAAGATGTTTATATTCAAAGTGTAAAGCAATCGTTATTACGGCTTAATAATTATGATGCGATTAATTAATTGTATCTAAGTATTTTTAATCTCTTTATGATTATGTATTGTACTGTTTATGCTTATAAAATGAAATGTGTACCAGCATTAGCCATGTTTTTATTTACATACTGTCCATCAGCTTGGCCATAACATTAGGTACACATTAACCATCAGGTCCTGCTAATCAAGAGCCGCATACTTTTGGAGCCTGTAAAATCATCTGCAGCTCGATATTCTGGTTCTATCTAGCTCTTCCTGCTAACCTTGTTTGCTAACATTGCACTGGAAATACTTAAAACACACACATCACAGAATTCAAAAGTTTTATTTGACACATTTATACAATATACAATGTGTGTCATGGAATGCAGAAGTCATTACAATGCTTAAGTGCACACCAGTGGTGACTGATCATTTTAGTCGTGTTCTTTTGCTGAAGTAAGTGTTTTATCAATGCACATTTAAAGATAAACATGCCGTTACGTGGTGGATAATATACAAAGCCTTTACGTTTCTTTACATCGGGTGTTAAAGCAACATCATCAATAACTATTTTCTTGTTTATTAGCTAATTTAAGATGGAAATACATCAGGTTACATCTTCGATACCTGTACACGCACTATTAGTGAGGTGATTATATATGTTTTCTCCACACAATCTCTGTCTATACACTACTATACTGACTCAATGTAGGTCACACAGTATGTCTAATAACACAGATCTATACCACACTTCAGTGCAGGTGTGTTTTTGTGGACTTGTCGGTCACAATCCAATCAAATTGTCACCTGAGTTAACTCGCTATTGTTCATAGGAGGAGACAGAAGACGAGAGGTGCCGCATTGTTAAAGAGCACCAGGTGTGGCATCTGTATTAACACAATGACAAGAGCAGGAAGTGCGTGTGTGTGTGTGTGTGTGTTCAGGGGTCGATAGGCTCCACCTGAGGTTCAGTAGGTGGGGTGGTGATATCTTCCACCAGCTCAGAGTCTGGTTCGGTCACGACAACCGCCACCTGCTAACACGCAAGATGCAAACACGTGGAACAATTCATGACAATGTTGTCTTATTTGATGTGTGTGTTTTACCTGGGACACCCTTGGCTCGGCTGCAACTGGAACAGCTGGAGATGGAGATGGTGGGGGGCGAGTCTGGGGATAGCGAGGTCGCTCACTTGGAACCTGAACATTTATTTTGTTTTAAAAGCTGTGACTAAAATAGCAGGGATGCATGGAAAACCAGTAGCAGTGATGTTCTACAGGTTCCGTACTACGTGACAGGCCCACCTGGCTTCTTCGAGCTGCAAGCACAGTGAGCCCAAAGAGCATGGCGATGATGCAGATGAGCAGCTCCAGCACCAGGAAGACCACCAGCGTTCCCAGGATCCCGTCAATCAAGAGCTAGCCGGAGAAAGAGCAAAGCAGTGGCACTATGGATTAGGAGTGAAAAACACAGGTGGAGTCCATGAAAATGAACGTAGACTAGACTATGTTCCAATGCCTGCCCTCTAAAGTGTATAAGGAGCGTCAAACACTTACTTCACACTTTTGCTCGATCAGCGCGGTGCATTTCCTGAAACAATGTTGCTGCAAAGACAAAACATCATGGAATCTTCTTTGGTGACAACACGCAACTACTGTATACTGCATATACTGTCAGTGATGTGTTAGCATTTTAGCATGTTAGCCACTTTCATTAGTCTTTTGGGAATGTACTGTACTTTGCTACTAGGGTGTCTGCCATTCAAGTCGCTATCTCACTACGGTATATGTTAGCGTGGTAGCACTTCATTCAGTCACATTAGGCTTTTGATACACTACATGTATGTAAGGCCCAGCAATGTTTGCTTTTGTCTTCATATTTTCTGTAAAGTTGCTATCTTACTATATGTTAGCAGACTAAGGGTTAGCATTTTATTCAGTCCCATTAGGCTTTTGAAATTGCACATTACTACTAGCACTGCTATAAATCCTTATGGGTCAAGCTTAGTACTTTCTATATGCAAGTTGCTTTCTTGCTGTATGTTGGCACACCAAATGTTGCAGACTTGCTATATGCTAGCATACCAACTGTTGGCATGTTGGCACTTTATTCAGTCTCATTAGGCTTTTGAAATAGTACCTAGTACTACACGGCATGAGGTATGATCCTTATGGGCGTGCCTTACAACTTTATGCACTCAAGTTGCTATCCTCCTACAGTATGGTAGCATACCAATTGTTAGCAGTTAACACTTTATCCATTCTAATTAGCCACTTGGTACACTGCCTATCTATAAGGCCCAGCAATGTTTGGTTTTGTCTTCATATTTTCTGTACTCAAGTTGCTATCTTGCTATATGTTAGCAGACTAAGTGTTAGCATTATATTCAGTCACATTAGGCTTTTGAAATTGTACGTTACTACTCGCACTGCTATAAGTCCTTATGGGTCAACCATAGTACTTTATTTTCACAAGTTGCTTTCTTGCTATGTGTTAGCATGTTAGCACTTTATCCAGCCTCATCAGCCCTGACTACAGTATACTTGTAGGACATGATATAGCATTTGTATGGGTTTGTCTTAACGTTTTCTGTACTGAAGTTGTGATCATGCTACAGTGCACGTTAGCATACCACCTGTGCGCATGTTAGCGTTCAACATATCATCAGGTTTTACCACTTTAGCATGTGATATTTTCCTGCATGAATATTGTCTAAATGTACACATAACTTCCATCCATACATTTTCTGTACTGCTTATCCTCTGAGCCTGAGTTTGGGCAAGAAGCGGGGTACCACCCTGCATGCATTCAAATTCTGTCTTGCAAACATTGTTTCAGTCTTGCACCAAACAAGAGCCAGAAAACTCGCCCATAACTTTTAGAATGCTAAAAGCTAGCGACTGTCACATGGTGCTCCAGGCTTCATCTGGGTGTGGGTGCCATTACCACAGCGTGGAGCTCTAGTCGCCGGCAGTGCTCGCAGTGGTAGGAGTCCTGCCTGTAGGGGAGGTGCTTGGACATCAGACCCAGGGCGGCGGTGGCGAAGGCGGCGCTGATGAGATGCAAAACGAGGGCACATTTCACCTGCCAACCAAAACAATCACTTATCACAGCGTGTATTTATGAAAGTTGCAGCCTAGACCTCCTCAATAGGATTTTTGCTACAATATACAGTATGTTGTCATTTTTGATCATGTGTTTAACGGCACTCTAGGCCAAACTTTTTCCAGCGAGGGCCACATACTGAAAAGTGAAAGGAAGCAAGGGCCACTTTTATATTTTCATTTTATGATAAGAAGTTATATATATTTCAAGAAGAAAAAGCATCTCTGCTTTGTGATATTGATGAAAACGTGTAAAATTAGTATGAACTTAGGTCTGCTGTTTTTTTCCCCATTTTTGATGGGTTTTTTTTTAGTTTTCCAAATATTTCAACTTTCTTCTTACATAATCTTTGTATTAAAAAAAAACAAAATCATAATATTATGACTTTATTCCCATAATATTATAAAATTTTCCCCAACCTAATTTTCTAAAACTTACAACTTTATTTTGTGTTGTTTATTTCTCATAATATTCCGACTTTAAAAAAAACATATTTTTCTATATTCTATATTATTTTTCTACATATATTTGCATATATTTTTCCTCATAATATTGCACCTTTTTCTCATTTTCTCATTAGAATACACCTTTTTTCTCTTAATATTTTGACATTGTTCTTGTAAAATTACAGCTGTTTTATTTTTAACTTTTGCTGGGTTTTTTTTTATATTTTCCAAACATCTCAACTTTCTTCTTGTAAATTTTCTTTGCATAATATAAAAGACTTTATTCCTATATTATTCAAACTTCTTCCCCAACCTAATTTTCCCGAAATTACAATTGTATTTTGTTTTGTTTGTTTCTCATAATATTACAACGGAATATTTCAGCTTTCTCCTATCAAACTGACATTATGTTTCCTCATAATAATATGACATTATTCTCATAAAACCACAACATTTTCTTGTTAAATACAACTTTTTTTTCATTAATATTGGTAAAATTACTGCTGACTTTTTTCATTTTTTTCTGTTTTCTTGTTAAATCATATTTTTAGAATGTGCCGCGGACTACAAATGGCCCCCGGGCCGTACATTGGTCACGCCTGCTCTAGGGCAAGACCAGTCGTCAAAGATCATCTATATTACAGGAATGTTGCCTCTGCTGCTCATTTTTTTTCCCAGAAAAATAAAATAAAATTGTGCATAAACGTTTGATGTCACACTCACCCAAAAGAGAGTGGGTCTCCTCCCGCTGTGGATCAACACAGACCCTGACAAGGTCACCTGGTGATGAAGATATTCATCCATCAGTGTCATATTCACGTAAAACTTGGATGATATTCCATATGTCTGACCTGTATGACCACAATGAGAAAGAGGGCTACGTCTCCGGTGAAGTGGACCTCGTGGATTTGGAGCACGGAGGCACTCAGACACAGAATCAAAGCCGCAATAACGATCTGGATGGCCTAAAAACAAGCGAGGTAGTTAATACAGGCGGTACTGGTGGGAGTGTTGTACTGCAGAGACCACCATAATGCATCCCACTGGGCGTCCTGTAATCGTTTAGGATGTATTTGGGTGTATATGGTGGCAGTTTTTAACGTACGTCTGTCTGCTTACCCCCAGAGTCTTTGGTTCCATCTTGAAATGAGACTGCAGCTGGCCCGGGGAAAGCGTCCCCATTGAAGGTGCCGGGTCTTTCGGGTTGCTCTGAGCCATCTTGATGCTAGAAGGAAGGAACCTAGAAGGAACGGAGATGAGCGCACAATTGCTACAAGAGTTTTGAGTCTGTCAAACTGCCATAACATTTTGTCGTGTGACGTCTGAGCCTCCGACACCCTCTATCTGGTAGTCCCACTTTAATAAAGTGACTCAGCCGGAGGCCTCTTAAAGGTGTACACACACCGGGCAAAGCATTTATTTCATTTTCTAAACAATATGGGCAATAAATGTATTGTTTTGTGCGTGCCTGCCTTATTTGCATGAAATTGCATCAAGACTGGCTATTAAATCCAACATCCTGTCCCAGGGAGCACTCCTTTTAAAGGCACCTTGCACAAAGTCTGCATGCAGCTGCAGTATGACTTGGCTCAGGTCCAGATTGGACAACACAGCATCACAACCCATCCACACCTCCCCGTTTTTTACTTGTTAGTTGCACTCATGCCAGCAAATACACATCTCTGTCTTTCAATGACGCTGTGACCTACACCGGATCACCTGCGTCTGGACAAGTGAAACGCTCTTACCTCAGCTGTATCACTGCAGCTCCTCGTCTGTGCTTATTCCTCCTCTTGTGTTGACAGCTTGGTGCTCTGCAGCCTCCAGCAGGACCTGTGTGTGTGTGTGTGTGTGTGTGTGTGTGTGTGTGTGTGTGTGTGTGTGTATGTGAGAGAGAGAGAGATTCCACTGCAGCAAACGGGCTGCTGCTGTGACTTTTTTGTAGACTTGCTGCAGGAGTGGTCCGGACTCCAGTGACGTCGGCACGCTGTGAGGCTGCAAGAAGCTCATGGAGTTGGAGGAGTTCTGGTGCACCTCATAACTTAATTTTTCCTATTATTTATGAAAGATGAATGCATGATTTCTATCCTAAGGTGACGCTCTTGTTTGAAACTTTCACCCTTTTAACTATATATTTTTTTCCATATAAAATAAATAATTAAATTAATATGTTAATTAATTTATCAAATTACCATTCATCTAAATATGAAATGTAATCTGAAAAAAAAGTTTTAATATATTTTATTTCATGACCAAATGTAATTTGAATATCTGTATTACCTATATCTAATAACTAAACAAATATCATGAAATTATACAATTATTTCATTAAAATGTGAATTAATTTGTCGAATTTTCCATTTTTTTTAAATGTTAAAAATAATATGAAAAAAAATCAATTGCACATACAGTATGTGTTTTTATTTCAGGACTAAATTTAGTTTTATTATCTGTATTTTCATCTAATAAATACAACACTACGTTAAATAATAAAATAAATATTGTAATTGAAATAGGAATTATTTATTGAATGTAGGCAACATTATTACTTTTTTATATCATGACCAAGTTGAATTTTAATATATATAAAAATATATCTATATACAGGTATATTAACCAACTGCATCCAATTAGAAATTGTCATTGAAAACGTCTTACTATCCATCTGGTCATTAAAAAGCCATGTGTCAAGTATGCCGTCATAATAAAATGACATGATGGTCACCTTGTTAAAATAAGTGCCTCAATTGTTTTAACGGGGTGATTATTTTTAATATTAAAATACTGTATTTTGACAGTTGTGCCTTTGCCATGGTGCAATCTGGAATTTGGCCGTATGGTGTCGCCAAAGTGTCACTCAAGCGCGTCCTTGGTTTTACAGTGTGCCCCCTAGCGGCCAATCACCAACTTCATAAAGTCGTTCACATTTATGTATGGCCAACGCTATTATCCCCCATACTTATACTTAATCAGAGGGGTACCCCACAAGCTTGCTATGAATATCTACAGGCTAACGGAATTAGCACTGCCATTATTTTTTATCTGTTTTGAATTTGTGCGCACCAAGTACGTCAACACTATTTAGCTGTATGGTTGAACCAAGTGATGATAGGGGAATAGAGTGGGATGCGATGGCGTATTTAGAATGCGAGTTTTGTACGTGAACGTTAGAAATCAGTCAAAGCTAAAAGTTAGCCGCGCTAGTTGGCACTCTTGCTAAGATAGCTCGTAGCATTCAGCCTTAGTGACGTACCGATATACTCGCTGTCTCTTTTTGTGTTCTCTGCTGACCCTTCAGAGGAAGGCTCATTTGGTGTTTTGTAGGGACAGCTGTGTTCTCCCCTGCAGTCGAGCAGGATTTGATCCAGATGTGAAAATATAGCATTCCACCACACGTCACATTCCAGCCAATTACCGTTGGAATTACCAGACTTATGAACCGCTGGGAACTTCTGAGTTGTGTCGTTTTCCACCTCAACGTGTCCCATCTTGTCTCACCTTTCCGGTATACAGTACACAAAGACACCGTTTGAGGCTGAAGACTTTAATTAACTGGAGTGGTCATTTCCAAACGGTCCCCAAAACACCACAATGGAAATGTGTCGTGGTAAGAACAAGTGATGCTTGTTCCACAAAAGGCAAGACAAAGGCATAAAATACATCCAAAAAAACGAGTCTCCACTAGTAAAAACTCATCCTATTTGGTCCTGATTCTCCACAGAGAAGTCTAACATTTAAATCCAGCCTAGTACAACATGTTCACCCTGTTTCACAACATTAAAACTGCTTCAAGCGACCACCTCGCGTTAGCACAAGACTACGTGCACTTGAAATTGTTGAATAGTCACATTATTTTAGGGTCCAAGAGTGGGTCATTCACAGCAACTCGTTTAGCCAAGGCACGTGTGCAATGCTATCCCATAATAGTCAGACAGCTGAAGGTAGAGTCATCGCCGTTGGAATGATCAGGGACACGAGAATTTAGTACGAAATCATACCAAAAAAAGTGAAGCTCCGTGGTGAGATCATAATGTGACCAGACTGTGCAAACAACTGCCTTGTATTATTTTAAAAATTCAATCCAAAAACTCATTTTTGCATTTTTTTTTGGTACGGAATCCTACTTAATTTTGTACTCTGTATGAAATGTTTAGGAAGTGTACCTGTAGCAGTCACATGGCATCAAAAGCTAGCTCGTCTTCACAGGTACCGTTCCTGTTAAGCGAAAACACATGAAAAACATTCATTTTGCAGCCACAGGGCATCTTAGAGAAGGAGTATTATGGCCACACTGAAAAGGGAAAAAAATACAACAATACAGTCATAAAATTACAATTATAACGTAAGAATAAAGTAGAACTTTTACGAGAATAAAAGTGCAATATTACAACAGCAACAACTACAAAAAAAAATCACAAATGAGAATAACATCAAATTACTATGAGTAGTAATAATTCCAAAAATGCTAATATTACAATTTTTGTCTTTAAAAAAAATGGTAAATATTCATTATATTTAGATCTTATCCAGGGGTAGGGAACCTATGGCTCAGGAGCCAGATGTGGCACATTTCTTAACAAAATAAAATTGATTTGAAATTTTTCTTCGCTGACATTTTAAAGTAAAACATTACAGGAATCAGTGTTAAAAATAATGTAATTTTATGTATTTGAAACCATCCATCCATTTTCTACCGTGATGCGGGTGGCCAGAGCCAGTGCCAGCTGTGCTTCCCATATTTTCCAGGTCAGAAACCAAAACTTGATGACTGGATAAAGCGGTGCCTACCCAGGTCAGAGGTCAGGATGTAAACTTCCCTCCTTTAATCAAATAGTCAGCTAGCTAATACTGCAGCGCAAACCCTTTTGATTAAGAAGATGCCGCAAAACCATGCAGCACCAGTATTTTAATCTGTTATTGGTTAGCTTCAGTATAACAATGTTGTTCAAAAGAATACATTCAGACTTATTATATTGTAAAATTGTCAAATTTAGGTGTATTCAGTGTTAAAAAATATGATTTGGCTCTCACGGAAATCCATTTTAAAATATGTGGCTCTCATGGCTCTCTTATCCGAAAAGGTTCCCACCCCTGATTTAGATGTTATTCTCATTACATTATTTTTTTCCCCTGATAGGTAGGACTCTATTCTTGTAAAATGATGACTTTTGCCAAATGTTTTGCTATTATATTATTCATATACTATACTATTATATTCTTTTTCCCGTCAGTGTGGTCCTAGTATTCCTTTGTAGCAGCTAACCCGTCATGTGTCAACATTTAAAGTACCACAGTCTTTCGTCCTATCGCGTCCTGTACCGTTCCCAACCCCGAGGGTCGGCTTTGGAAACAGACTTGTCACCATGTGTGTCCGTGGAGGGCCTCCCCAGTAATAAATACTCAGATGGGCGTGTTGGGCAAGTGGCCGTTGGAGCCTGTGAGTGCTCCGTTACAGAGCACGCCACTAGCCTGTCCGCCATGCTGGATGTGTCCGTTGCGCTTGCTCTGACACGGGTTCCCCCGCAGGGCCTCGTGCTCCACGGGGGTCCTTCTGTCTGAGTCTCGGCAGGGGGTGCCTGGCGCCTGCGGGGCGGTGCGACTGCGCCATCGCTGTTTGGCGCCATAGAGCAAAATGGTGAGAAGCAGGCTGAGGCAGAGCACCAAGAGGACCGACACGACCACCAGCTCCTTCAGGTAGCAGGGACTCGATCCTGACATCAGAGGCTCACCGTCTCGGAAGGCGGCCTCTTTGGGCGCCCTTTTCACCATCCACAGGGTGAAGTTCCTGCCCAGCTGCCCTGTGGTCGTCTGAGCGTCCCCGCTGGTCAGCGTCGGCTCAGCCTGCTTGGATTCTGTCCTTTTGGGCCTGGCTTGCCACTCCGTAGGCCAGGGGTGCTTCTGCGGCCATCCCTGACTGGTGGGCGTTTGAGGCAGGGGGCTGCTCTTCTGTCTGACGTGGTAGATGGCCATAGTCTGTTGGAAGCCGTTCTCCGTGGACAGGCAGAGGTAGTGGCCCAGCGTGGCCGGGGTGGCCACAAAGCTCAGGCTGCTGTCCTCCATGTGCAGATACAGATCCGAGGACAGGCGGCTGTTGGGACGCTCCCAGGACTGGCGGGACAGGCGGGACGCGGCAGGACACTGCAGTCGCACCACCTCGTTTAGAGACACTGACACCAGCTCACCTGCGGGATAGGAAGGTGATGTACAGGTAACAGCTCAAGACCTCCAACAGACCTGCAGCACCTGCTCTATATAAGAGCTCTCTAGTTCTGCCATCTTCTGTCGTGCACAAATCAGCAAATCACAGTTTGTTTGTTTTTTTAGCCAAAAGCAGCAGCTACTAGACATGCGATGCTTACCTGCAGGCAAGTTGTTGGGTCCAAACTGGGCTCTGTGCGTTAACGCAACACTTTTACACACCTTTTCCACGCTGCCGCTCTCTATGTCCTGGCCGCTAAGAAGAGGACAGCGTCAGTCAGCCCAAAAGGGGATGACCGAAGATAGAATTA
This sequence comes from Dunckerocampus dactyliophorus, assembly GCF_027744805.1. Taxonomy (NCBI): domain Eukaryota; kingdom Metazoa; phylum Chordata; class Actinopteri; order Syngnathiformes; family Syngnathidae; genus Dunckerocampus; species Dunckerocampus dactyliophorus. The sequence goes on along the minus strand of NC_072838.1, from coordinate 16,066,499 downwards.
AACCATGATGAAGACTCACAGGTTAGCGTGGGCGCTGGAAACCGTCACACAGGCCCGGAGGGAGGGATCCCACCCGCAGAAGGGGTCTCGGGCTAGGACACACTGAGCACAGGTCCAGTAAAAAGAGCAGTTGGCTGTTGGGAGCCTGAGCACACCCTCTGATGTACCGACGTATATCACACCCTGTAAGGACGTGCGTGCTGTTATACGTCATGTTGAATATAACACTGACATCTTTCTTGGGGTGCACCTTGGGTATGGACAGCTTCAGGTTCTTGACAGGCTGCGGTTTCTCAAAAACCTGCACCTCCTCGACGATGTGGGCGCCGCTTTGCAGCAGCACCACTTTGTGAAGGTAGCCCGACTCTGAAACAATAGAATTTATTTGTGTTTTACAGCCGTTTACGTTTCATAATTTGTGAAACGTCCCATAAGACGACACTGTGTCAGCACCTGTGAGGAGAAAGAGGACCGTGTAGTCCACGTTGTTGGCAGCCTGGACCCTTTGGACGCTCAGATGGCTGTAGATGTGCTCGGCGGACACGAGTGTCAGACTTCTTCCCACCGATCGCACGCTGTCGTCGGCCAGGAAGTTTTCTTTGACGAAACGCAGAGCGTTGTCTGACGCGTTGTGCAAGCCGCACTGAAACACGCACAAGGTGAGTGACGATCGCTTCTTCCAAGATAATCTAATTTGACGTACAAAAATATATTGGTACCTCAAAATGTTTACACTTTTGAATAGTTTTTATGAGTGTTTTATGGTTTTAACACATTAACATTACAGTGGTTAACTTTGATTACACGCGTATAAATAAATAAAATACATTTTAAAAAGTACCAACAGTTGGATCCATTTTATTCATTTTTCATGCGGACAAATGGTTTTGGATTATGAACAAATCGGGGCTCGACCTCAAGGATCCTAAACCCGCAGGCACATCGAAAAGGTAATAGCGAGCATTTACCTCGCCCGGGTTGGCGACCTTCTCCTGAACCTGCGTGCTCCACTGCAACGTGTCGCGGTTCAGGACCTTGTAGTTGCCCGAGAAGGCCGACCTGATGTCCGACAAGCGGAACGAGCACACGGCTGACTGCCCCGAGTTGACGGACCTGTGTGACGGAAACAAATAAAAGCACACATGACGCCACAACACATAAAAAAAGAGATAAGACAGCATTGTGAAGCCATGAGGGCAGCTGCTGATCAATCACGTGTTGCATAGTATTAAGAGCAATGACACGGGAACCACTCCAGAGTCAGCTTCATATGAAGTGTTTTGTTTTTCGGAGAAGAAAAAAAATGATCCGGCAAAAATTCCCCTGGCATCTTTACACCGCGTTTTCCACGCATTCAAACATTTGACACAAATACACTGAAATAATACTAACAATGGTAAAAATGAGACTTTATTACAAATGTAATAATGACAGCCGTTGGCTACAATGTAATTGAATTTATTCAAAGAAATAAATGTTTAACAAAAGACAAAATACATCATTTTTAATAACCCTTGGAAATATTGGCAGCCCTCCTTTTTTTTTTTCTTTATTTCACTTTTTTCAAATTTTGAAAATATATACTTTTCAAATTATATGTATTATTTTATTTATTATCTTTATACACTGATTGGCCTGGTAGTGAAACGCCATTCTAAAAATACAGAATAAAATATTAAAAATGCATTTTTTTAAACTGTCGGCTGACTAAAGGCAAAGTGTCATACAGTAAATCACATGACCCTTACTGACCACTGAGAGGTGAAGATGCCGTAAAAAAGCGTGCCATCGGCAGGCGCGCCCTCTGTTGGCGGGAGGCTGTCGATGTCCTGGATCACGTTGTAGGGCAGCTCGCCGTCCGCCTGGCACAGCAGCTGAGCTTTGGCAAAGGTGGTCCAGCGCCGCTGAAGCGTCCGCTGGCCCCCAACGTCGCTCTGAAGAAGGAGTGCAAGGTTTCTTATTGCAGCTTAAGAAATGCACTGCGTTGTTACATGACAACAGGGTCATTACCGTGCAGATTTGGGAAACGCGAGACACGATAAACTTGTCAATGAAGTCGTACTCTCTGCCCACTTCGCTAAAGAAGAAGTAGATTTTGCCCTCATCGGGAATGAAGGTGGAGCTGATGAAGGTTGGATCTACAGAAACACATTCACGACACTTTAGTGTTATGCAAACTCTACGGTGACGCTATGTCCTTACCCTCCAGCCATCCCAAGCTGTCATCCAACTTGAGGTCCACACGCGCGCCCTCGCTGAGGTGGCGGGAGATTAACGGCCAGTTGCCCCTGTAGTCGGCCACGGTGCCCGTGTACAGCTCTCCATCTGGGACGGATCGCAACCCGTTAAAAGCAACAGCCTCAAAACACAACATCATCCGGCTCGACGTAACATACCGACGGTGATAGCGGTGTTGCGTTGGTACGGGTCGTAGGGGCAGCGACCTCGTCCCTCGTCAGGCTTGAGGCTCACCGTTAACGTCTCGGAGTTCTAAAAGCGCGCCGCTAGATGTGAGCTAGGTCTGCATGGCTGTGTAGACTGCCAACCAAACCCACAAACTTACAATGTAGATGCAACGCGGACTGAAGGCAAAGGTTCCACAGGCGTAGATGTGGGTGGCATTCAGGAACTGCAGCACGCGGATGAAATTAGGACAGTCCGTCTGGAAAAAAGGGGAGCAAAAAATAAGGCAACGTTTTTAAGATTTCCAGCCACACAGTAAATACAGTATACAGTCGTCCCTCGCTACGTTGCGGTTCGCACATCGCTCCCTCACTCTATCGCGGCACTATTCTGGACACAAGGCAGCCGTAGTGTTACAGCGATGAGACATTACATTACCTTAACCCTGCATGGAGTCAGTCATGACATGTCCGACATGATAGAGTGAAAAAAAAAGTTCTCCTCCCATTCTGTGTGGAAGTGGTACGTTTTTGGCTTCTTACTTTGTCCTTCTTCCACACGCCGTTTGAAACACTTTCTTAAGTTTAGAACAAATAAATTGGAGGCTAACTGTGAGACCACAGCCTGCGCATTAGCGTTGCGGAATGTGTTGTAATCAACGAATAATAGGAGTGTAAAGGCGACTATGTCATGTCTACAGGGCTCTAGCAATGGTAAACATTTTATTCAAAAAGTCACAAACAGATTTTCTATGCTCTAAGTATGAAAATATACCGTTTATTAATATTGAATCCTCCTTTGTGGAAATTCACTAATTGCCGTCAGGTCTCGACTGTCACATGCATTTTTTTCTTAAACTTGTAATTCATTATATTTATTTATTATTGTTTAAAAGGGACATTTTAATTGTGGAAATGTAAGCATTATTAAACATATTAAGTATTGTGTGTATTTATGCACAAGCCAATGTATTATGAATTTACATTGAATAAATTAATCATGCCAGTTTTCATCCCCAAAGGGAGATGCAATGCAGTAGTATTTTTATTATTTTTATTTTATTCATCATCATATATTTTCATTTTGAATGTAAGTTGTCATATTAACACAATTTCTGCTAAATATGATGTTTCACAAGCTAAAAATGTCCAAAGTGTTAAACACATCCTGCAATTCCGCCGGCACAAATGCTGACTTTCAGCGGTGTTTCTAATATTTTGGTTACTTTTTTTTTTTTTTTTGCATGATGCAGCAACAGCAAGTGTGTGTGAGAGAGTGGCGCGTGCTTTTGGCTTGCTGATTTGCCACACTGAACTTTGGAGTTTGGGCGTCATTTTCAAACTGTGTGCAAACAAAGCTACTTGCCATTTTCTTGCCTTTCATGGAACACTGGTCCAGGTCTTTCTCTGAAGGGCTCCAGTCCAGCTAATAGAGGAGACACAACAAGAGCTCCATGTACAACTTGTATCGCAGCGTAGATTTGTTAGCCACTGAAACCGTTATTGTCTGGCTGCTGCAACGTGAGGGGTGTACTCACTTTCTGTGATATACTGTATAACTACAGCTTGCTAGTGAGTCATGAAACATGGGGACGCCTTCCACTCACCTTGCGCCTCAGTACAATGGCGTCCTTGAGGCTAACGTCCAGCGCTAACACTGCATCCCTCCCTCCCACGTAGAGCGTATCTCCGTCGTCGCTGAGCAGCAGCGTGGTGGTGTTACCCACGTCGGGGCTGCTGAAGCGGGTGAGATGTCTCCCGGGGGTTCCTGTCATCACACGCGGTTTCACACTGAGATTAGGGACTCTCACTCACGTAAACAACAATACATTTGGATGTCGAAGATAAAACTCTAGACATCATGTGATGATTGGATGATTCATGTCAGGGAGTGGAATAACGCATAATATGCGATGCCACAGTTTACTATTTTGGAATCCATATTAGCGATGCCATGACGTCTACTCACCTATGGGGAAGGAGACCCTGGAGGTCAGGGGGTTCACACACGAGCTCAGAAAGCCCAGGAGAGCCACAATGAGGGGCAGCAAGTGAGGACGACAACTCTCCATCGCAGCGGGAAGTTGACAGGGCCCACGGCGTCAAGGGGTCGTCGTTAGGAGGGGCGGCAACCCTCCCTGAGACCACATTCTCTGATTTGCAGGGGCGACCATCACTGAAACAGCTGGGGGGGGGGGGGGGCACAGGTTAGAGGCAGACATTAGAGTGCATGACCACTTATGAATAAATACTATTATTGCACGAACACTGACAACTCACTTAAATAGATAGATGTTGCACTATTCAACCACTGTGGTGGTACAACAGGTTACTATTAAGCAGCGATTTTATGCTAAATGATGTAAAAATTAACTGAAGGCTCACTTGTTTTTACAAAGTATCATCTGAGAGCCTATTTTTTGACTTCTTATTGACCTTTTTAGTGGTTTCATGGGACCCACATCACATGGATACACACATGGAGCGTAGCATTCTAGCCTCCATATGCTAACAGTTAGCTTCCCTCCAAGCCAGTTAACAGAATAATTGGCGGCGAGGAAAACTGAGCTCAGCAGGCACGATAAACTAAACTAAACTAAGCGAAACACATCACTGAACGTTAACATTAGCATTAAAAACAACCTGTTCGCCCCTTCATCTTGTGGCAGGGATAGTATTTGTCTGTGCAACACATTATTACAGCGATAAGCAAGCGGGTTTTGATTGATCGTTAAAGTTAGCTTACATCTTTAGCGTCGCTCGCGTCCTCTTTCTCCTCGGTTTCTCCTCTGAGGCGAACACAAACGAGGAGAAAACGCTGACCGTGGAGAGTGCGCGAAAGAGTGGGGTCTTTACTATGTCAACAAACAGCCTCCTCCCACCACTAGACTGTAGCTGGCCTCCGCCTGCAGGACAACGGCTAGCATAGCAGCCGGACAGCAGCAGGGCCGGTGCAAGGTTTAGCACAACCCCACGGTTTGGTGCACCCCAAAACGGATTTCTCAACAATAGTAATTGGAGATATATACAACAGAAATTCTGATAAATAGGTAACATAACGAACTAGTGAAAATGGAGCTTATTTATTGCAAACAAGGTGACTTACCATGTGTATGCACTACTTTTAGTAATAAAACCATATTATGATGGAAGATTTGGCCCAAAACACGCACAAACCCCAAAAACAACTGCGTGGAAGAAATGTACGGAAGGTGGAAGGTCCATTTGTCCTTGTTAAGCAGTTGGCTGTAATATTTGACAATGTTATAAAGCAACTGATTTACAGTACATAGCTAATGTTAGTGTAAAGACGGACACCCCTCAGGGGTGTTTTGTTCTGTCAATTTGCAGCACTTCTCTCATGCAGTTGCATTTGCAGCATTTGTCTTTTGGTCCTGCAGCTTTTATGTGATTGCACCATTTTTAATTTGCAGCTTTTTATTGTTTTGTTTTTTTTGCTGTCTGTGGCTTTGGATCATTTCTGGCCAACGTAGTTATGCCACTGTTTTCTCATTGATTCAGATTTAAAAAGGCTGATTATTAGACTAATTAGTGCATTAATCTGCTAGTTTTTAGGTCATTGTTGAGCTTGAGCGCTCATAAAGTATCATTCATTCAACTCATTCAGTCTTACATGCAGAAAAGTACTCTTACTAGAAGTATTCTTGCTTGAACTATTGTTTGTTTTTGGCCTTTGAGATAACAACTAGCAGACACAACATACCTTTTCAGGGTTGACGTGAATAAAAAGCTATCAGTGAGTACAGACTGTTCAATCTGTTAATGTTTATTTAATGTCTACAAGTCTTTAATCCCCATCTGGATTCAAATATGGCAGACAGGGCGACACTTAACATGTACCTTTAAACACCCAGGGATTGGAGAGTTGGGTGGAAAAGTACCTTTTAGATGTTTTCCATCTTCCTATGCAGACGTTTCTGATGTTTGACTCAAGGTCAACCTGTCAGGATTGGTCCAAGCATACAGCTAAATCCAATAACGCAGCATGGAGTAGCCTGGTGGAGATGGTTCGATCTTCATCCCAGCACATTTACCTTCACGGGCTGGGCCATGGACAGTCAGTGCAATTCAGACTTGTACCGAATTAAGAGAGGGAAAGGAGAGAGCGTAAGATGGCTAATGAGAAGAAAAGCAGATTGGGAGAGGATTAGCTCGGGGTGACCTGAAAACAGCCACGCGGTAAGAAGCTGGACGCCTCTCGCAGCGTCAAACGTGAAGCTGCTGCAAGAAGAAGAAGATGGGCAAAGCATTTTGTGACATCACTACCGTGAAGGTTACTGAATTTGATTTTTCGTGTGCCTTTTTTGTCCCTCATCGCTGTTCTGCATAACAGAGGGACAAAGTCGCGCAGGCAATTTTCCACCATCCTGATGGAAAGGGCAACAGAGGTGGGATGCTCCCTGTGTGTAAGGATAAGACTTGCTGCCTAAACCACAGCGCCCTAAAATGCACATTAGCCAATCACAGAGCAGCATGCCACAGGCTCCGCCCATGTGTCCAACACTTTCCTGGTTATTCAATGAAACGTCATGTTTTTGCGATGTAAAAAAAGGGGTACTTTGGTTAAATTGTTTGTGTGGGGGCTTATCACGGCTTATCAAGAGAAGTTGTTCCATTTCCCAAAGCCAAAATGCAAAAGAGGATTACAAAAAAAAAAAAGCGCACACGGTTGCGTCAAAATCCCGCTTGGCTGGGTTCTGCATAGAAAGCGTAGGCGAGTAAATGCCTGATGCAGCTATTTGTGTGTGAAAGGGGCTTCTGGTTCAGGTAATGCATGACACTCGTCATCAAAGTAGACATTAGAACCACCAGACATGTTCTTGACACCTCCCTTCTAATTGTAACACTATTTACTTTGCTGTGCCCTCGTAGCGCCAAATGAACCTCCTTCCTAACCTTTGCATTCCAGCAGTCTTCCTGTTTCCTTGCCCTCTTGTTTTCGGGGGGCGAGGGGGGGGCTCTGTGCAACATTGTACTACACTTGCACAATCTTACTGAGATCCAATACAAAAGCTTGTAGTATCTTTAGAATGATAAGACCAAAAATATTGTTCAGTTAATGTCCCGCGGGACGTCGATGCATTTCTGGTTATCTTGAGGCATCCCAGATTGGAACCCATTGCAATTATCTGCATACGTTCTTTTATATAATTGTCACAATGAATGATCAAACAATGACTGAGATGCATTTAAGTATTGCTATTTTCTTTATATGCTTCATACATCATTTTCCGATAGTGTCACACAGCTCAGGTTACAGGGAATTACAAAATATAAATACAAAGCCAATGCAGAATGACGAAAGGGACACATTTGAGATGTTTCACAGGTGTTTGCACGAGCGTGTGTTTCGAGATGAGAAGCGGTGGAACACTGCGAGTTTCTGTTAAAGTCAATTACAATTTACCCTGAGGTCAATTTATTCCAGGATTATTTCTAAACTGGTTTAATGTCCTCCAACTGCCAATAAAATGCATTAAAAAAAGTAAACATAACACCCTAACTATACATGAAAAGCAAAGTGAAGATAAATTTGGGAGGGAAGGGTGAGTTAATGATTAGAGCTCTGTGGCCTTTTGTATCCATTACATTTGAAATACACCATAGATGCATTGTGGGTATGACCAGAGGTATTTATTTACTGAATATTCTTCCTGTTTTTTGTTAGGAGCACCAGAAAAATGAGGGAGGCTCTGCTGGTGAAAGATTATTAATGGAAAAAACACTAAAAATGGATTGGTTTGGTCAGAGAGACTGCATTGGAACGTTTATTTTGTGTGATGGAAATGTTAAAACCTGTCTGAGAGACAGAGAAGATAGTGTATAAAAATGTTGGAATGCCTTGCACGTGGGCTTTGACATCTACTGTATTCAGACTGGGTTCTAGAAGCTCCAGGATGGAACCTCAAGAGCTGGGGGTGTTTTTTTGTGCCGAGGAGGGGCCTTCACAGGAGGATGCAGCTGCACGAGGAGCCCTTGTTGCCGCCGAGGAGGCCGTGCTGCGTGGTGGCTAGATTCTGGATCAGGTTCCAGAAGTGTGAGAAGGAGATGCCCTCGCCGTCGCCCACGCCCATCTTCCGCATGATCTCGCTCAGTCCTTGTTCTGACATGAAGGCCTGCAAAAACACGGGGACAACCACCATGACTCACACTTTCATGCCGCTTGCACAACATTGGCCAACAGAAAAGTGACGTCATGTCATGTCATGTGATCTGAGTGCTGGGGAAGTGAAATATGCAGTGGAACCTCTTAATTTTAAAATCATAATAACTCAAAATGGAAATTAAAATGATCTAACGTAAAAAAAAAAAAAGACAAAAAAAAACAGAACCAGAAATACAAGTCCAATTGCCCCTGTCCTGGCTGCTCAGTACAATATGGCTAAACAGCATGAACGGAGTGAGCCCTTTTGAGTCATACAGTCTCTTTGTCTCAAGGGGTGGGCCGCTAGCATACACACAGAATGCAGAAGAGCGTAACGTAGTAGATATTAAATTAGTAGACTGCAATATATAGTTTTGTTTTGTTCTTTAAATATTTTATCATTGTACTTTTCTTAAAAGTAAAGTTAAAATCTCGTCTCTTGTGTATCGTCTCGCCTCGTGACACCCATACTAGATAGTTAACAATATGCAACAATATGACCCTGAAACAGACTAATTCCAGTGACACCAGACAGTAAAAGTGCTCGTGGAAGTTGGATTGCGTCAGAGGAAAGCGGTACATACGCGTCTCTGTCCTGGCTGCTCAGTACAATAAAGCTAAAGCAGCAATAATGACAACGGCAAAACAAATGCACACCATTTATCATCAAAGTCAAGTGTGAGTGCATCATTTAGTTTTAGTATACAGTGGTTAACTTCTTTTCCTACGTGCATAACACTTCCTAGATGCTACGTGTCGTCACAATGTGTGTTTTAAAGCTTTATTATTCAGTAGTTAACTTCTTCTTGCACTTGCATGACAGTCAAAGAGTTTACACAATGATTGGTTTTGAAGTGATTGACCACTTTTGTACACATATACGACCATGGACAGTTACTAAAGGTTTTATCATGGCAACAGTTTGACCCTGGAACAGATTATTTCTATTATTTACTATGGGGAAATGAGCAAGTTTCCACTGTATATGTTAAAAAAAGGAAGCCTACAACCCGAGTCAGTTTTAGCTATGGGCTACGTTGCCCATGCCGGTATTCTCTCGAGGGCGGCGCAAACATTATTTGCTAATAGCAGCTTAGTAAAACAACTCATCAACCAATCAAACCACTACCTCACTCACGGTGCGATCAGCACGAACACAAGGCATTCTGGGAAGCCCACACACGCACTTCCCCAGCACGCTACAATGTTATTTCACTAGAAAAATGTTTGGGGGGTGTCTCGCACAGGGCACCACTGATGTTAGAACCGCCATTACCTACAACACAATAGTACATTAGGTCAAGCGGTGCACCGAGCAAAAACAGAAACAGCGAATACGCCCGTCTCACGTTCCCTGTCACCCGAGGTGACAGCCCCGCAGCTTTTGTCCAAGAAAGCAAATATATCACCTGCTGCTAACAAAGGCCTGACAAGTCCTTGCAAGCATGTATAATCAAGAGCTTGCAACCTCTTTATCGTCCACTGCGTGCCTTCTGCGCAGAACGCTGCAACAGTTAACTATAGGAATTCAAAGCATGTGCCGTATTTGTCAGGGGGCGCTGACCCTCACTGACAGAACGCATCAAAACATAGCAAGCAATTTGTTAGCTTTGCATAAAAATGTGCGAGATGAGATGAGAGGCTCTTAAGTGGTATCAATCATGGTGTGCTCTCTTGTTTACACAGAAACATGTGATTTGTGAGCGGCGTCAGTATGGATTCGATTTGCTCCTGGTGCATCTTTTTAGAGACAGCAATCAAGCCGTGGTGTGATGTGTTTGCATGACAGAACTGGAGCAGCCAGAAACACACACATTGCCTGTCAGCTTGCCGGCATGTGTGTATGCATGAGGCCTCCTTCCGACTGTCTTTTGTGTGAATCATGCGGCCACACCCGAGCGGCTACAACTGACTAACACACACTGCTCACACAGGAGGCTGAGAGGCAACGCGTTTGTGAGAGCACCCTTACCTTGCCCAGGTTAGGCAGCTGAGAGGACAAAAGACCTTTGAATTCATCCACTTTTAGCGTGCCGCTGTTGTCGGAAGACGCCGAGTGGAACTGGGTGACCAGCGTGTTGATGGCACCTTCCAAGTCTGAGTACTACACAGGAGACAGAAGGAAAGGCAGACACATTTTATAGTTTTTTCTAATTTTCGGGGTTGCAATGTATTGTCACTAGTGGTTTACACCTTTTTGGCTCTGGAAAAAGCACCTTGGAGAGCAATTATTAGCCCAAAATTGAGCACTGTGTTGTAGTAGCGCGCCCAGTGTTTACCACAAGGCTTTTCAGTTAAGACCACAGGGACCACTGCCCACTTTTAACCAGTGGAACAGGTTGTCTGCAAAGTCCCTTCACCTTAAAAATCATCCGGCTGGTGAAACGTGGCCACTAGAATAAGAAATGCACGATGTCGACGACCACTGTGTGTCATCCCATGGTGCATCCACCACCTGTCTATGTTGTTTTGTATACAGTATATTTGTTGTGCCACAAAACCTTGCAGGCACCAATACTAATTAAACTATTAAATATATTTTAAATAAGATTGATTCTATTACAAATAATGACATAAAGGCTTGAAGAAAGAGGTAGCATTTTTTACATTTAGAAACCATTTGTCTTTGCAGATGATGCACTACGGCCCGATTTACTAAGCAGGAAATAGACCAAGCCGTCAAGGTTAGCTCGATAACGGTGTACATTGGAGCAACATACAACAGAATGGAACTAAAATGCGTTTTATGTGGTCTCTGTGTGTTGTTTTACGTTGGGTCCTGTAGAGACATTAACATTTTGAATCAGACACACAGTGAGAACATTCCAATAAGCATCCAGTGAGGCAATCAGGGCTTTCTCAATGTAAAGTGCAGCATTAAACAGCACTCAAACAAACATGCAGTGTCCCAGCACGAGCTACAGTTATTCCGTGCATGCAGGCCAGCAACTTTGTCAGGAAAAAAAAAAAAACCACCACACCCTTGTTCTTTTAAGAATGACTGAAGCAGCACAAGCCACTGCAAGCCCTTCACCTCTGCAAACACTAAGAGCACACCACTGCTTTTTATTGCCTGTTTTTTACTTCAATATCATAAACTAAAGCATCTGACACCTTTGACATTAAAGTGCTTTGCAAATAAATTTGGCAGGGTATGTCGTGTTATAGCGGCCATTGGAAATGTGTATGTTTTTTTCGCAGTTTATTGCTGATTCTGCTGCATTTCTTTTTTTTCCTGTAAAATGACTTCACTTATTGTAATATTTGGATTTTAATCTTTTAAAATACATCATTGTTGTTAGTTTCTAACATTTTAGCACAGGAAAAATGGCACAGGAGGCCCTACGGAGCACTTTCTCAAACATATGACTGAAATTCCCTCCACAACATGCAATTTAATGCTCATCATTTGCACACAGGGTTCAAATTCTTCGGTGTAATTAGCATACTGGCAGTCACAGAGGAGTAAAACATGTGGTAGAACAAGAGAGAGGCTCTAAAATAAACATTGGTGGTCAGGTGGCCCTGTACCTGCCTTCTCACCTGTAAACCCAACACTAAACAGCACGTATGATGTCATTTAGAATGCATCATTCGGCATTAAAAACAACAATAATCTCCTATTATTGTGGAGGAAGTGGGTTAATGGTGAGCTGTCTTAGGAAAAACTTCTTCATAGGGAGGGGCCGCTGCTGCAGCGTCACCATCCACAAGTTTGTAGCCTACTTTTTCATTAAGCATTTCCAACAAAACGGGAATCACAGTCATACGTAAGTAGTAGTGAAGAGCAAGTTTAAACTCCATGTTGGAAGTTTTTCCAGCCAGCAGAGTTGGAGTTCACTTCTGTGAAAACACAACATGCATGCTCACTTTTGCCATTTAGGGAGCAAGAAACACACTTATTATTATAACTTTACATAAATGGCAAGCTGAGAGTTAGACGGTCGGCGTCTTACCTTAGACATGTTGACTGTTGGTTCGAATGAGGCAACTTTTACTGGTCCTGCGTGTCTCTCTCTCTCTTTCTCTCTCCACTCCTCTCCCTGTGGTGTGTGCGTGTTGCAGTGTCTTTCTGTCAGCAGCTGGCAGCCGTCCTAGATCCTCCCTCCCCTCCCTCCCTCTGCCAAGACAAGAGAAGAGGAAAAACCAGGAAGAAGGAGCTGTAAACGGCTTCGCATGTGACATCATGCAACCGTATGTGTGTTTGTGCACATCTGTAATTGTGATTTTGGCTGCACGAGTTGATCGGTTTGTGTTTAAAAGCAGTGTCACGCTCCTCAAAGGCCGGAGCAGACAACTCCTTTCTTTCCACTTCTGGAAAGTTTTAGTACAAGTTGGGGGGGGGGGACTTTTACTTTATGAGCTGTTTTAACAGCTACTGAACCCTTGTTTAGTTGCATATTTGATTTAGTAAGAGTGTGGCATGATGGATTGTGCCTTGCGAAGAGGAGTTTTGAAATAATAAAAAAAGAAAAAAAGGAGGGGGGGGGGACAGGAGGAGGAGTTACAGAAGGAAACAGGCGCAACCACATTCCTTCTATCTGGTTTTATGAGTGTAGGCCATCAGTGGGGCGTGTGTGTGTGTGTGTGTGTGTGTGTGTGAATGTGAATGAGTGAGGGGGGCGCTACAGTTTTGGCTTAAATTAACCACAGGAATTTATTCTAAGAGAAAACATTTAGCAGTAGATGTTCAGCATTTACTCAAAGATGATGTCCTCTAGGGTCCAGGGTGTGTCACCAAATATAATCTAAGTAAGGGGGGGGCGGCTAATACAAAACAAGCATCTACCCACCCACCCCAAAACTATCAAAAATGGGAAGGGTTTTGTCACCACACCCAATAAAAAGAGGTCAAAGTGGATTGTTTTAGTATGATAACATTGCACAGAGGAGCTGCTTCGATCAATGCTATTCCATAATGCTATTCATTATTGGGGGTGTGGTTTGTATATAAAAAAACAACAATGAAAAAAAAATTATATATATATATATATATTACGCGGTTGTGGCGCGTGGCTGCTTTTTTTCCCCCATTGGAGGTTAACAGCTGCTGGGGTACTAATTTACAAGCAGACGCTGTAGTAATTCCACTTTTGATCAAACTTAATTAAGATTTGTCGAATCACAATCGCTGCATATCACTTCTATCATAACACGTCCTAGTCCGAAGTAGTCCAAAACAGACGCAAATTCACTACTTCCTGGTAATGCACTCTAAGCGTCAAGGGAACAGTAGCTCTTTTAGCGTGAAACACAAAGCTAATTCATTACCTCCGCCAAGCACTGCACAAAGGTTATGTTTTTTCTGTGTTCAAAATAACTTTTTTTCACCGGGTACTACTTTGGATTATTATTTTGGTGTGAATCCCAATATGGGGGGGAACTATGGCGCTTGGTGGAGGCCTGCATTCTCCGAGTGCTTCTCTAGTTGCAATGTGCAATCTATTTCAAATGTGTCTTTATGTAACTACACATCAACATAAATGATTAGCAGCAGCAGCTACAACTGCCATCAATGTTTTAACCTTTATAATTTTTAGTTTTTGTTTCAATTTGTGGAAAAAAGCTCAACAGTTAAAAGCATCATGCTTAGGTCTTGCATACAAAGCTAAACATTTCAAAATGTACCCGCATCGTTTTATGACACACTTAACTAAAACAAGTCTATTTGTTCAGTCCTATATTTTGTCATTGTAGTTTTCTTAAAAGTACCGTAATGTTAAAACATTGTTTCGCCTTGTTCCAATGAATCCAACATCGTGTGTCGTCTCGTGAGCAGAGTGTATCGTGATGCCCCTAGCATTTTCAAAAACAAATGCCAGATCCTGTTGCTTCTAGCAGCATCTAGAGCAGCGCTTTTGCAAGTGTAATGCCAGCCAGAAGACTTTGGGGTGGGGTGCAGCAATGTGAGAAAAACAAATAAACTTTTTTTTTTTGTGAACCTGCTTACTTAACTTTTAGGTTTGAAAACCTTCAGCCTTTGCTTTAAGAGGTGCAGCAAAGCCTGTTTTTATTGTGTTTTTTTTTTTTTTTTTTTTTAAACAAAGCTGTCCTCTAGGAGGTGTTGGCCGTTTACATGAGGCAGTATCATTTCCATGATTAAGGAGGTTTTTCCCTCATGATGTCATGAAAACCTGCAAGCTCAAAAGCGGAGCAAACAAGTGAAGGAGATGATCGATTTTTCTCAAGTTTGCTAGTCAAAAGCAGTGTCACCGAACATCATTTAAAACTTCCCAAAAAGCAACAAGGTACCTGTGTGTGTGTGGACTTGATCTAAGTGTTGGATTCTATTATAGAACGTTTGGCTCTTGTCAGTTGGCAAACTCGTTGCTGAGCTGCAGGTGAAAGCCCTCCAGGTGTTCTTTCAGTTTCTCCCTCACATCCTCACTCAGTTCCACCAGAGGGGAGTCCACCATGGTATGATGCTGGCTGCCACGTGGGTCCTCATGAGAGCTTCCTGCTCCTGTCAGACCTTCAACGTTCTCCACTCCCAAGTCTTGTTTAAGACCCAGTTGTGACACCAGGTTGGCTTGGCTGGACACCTTGTCAGCAAGATCGTCTATCTTGAGATAGTGCTGCGACTGGTCTTCAGTGGGTAAGGGGACCAATATGAACTGAGTGTCGGCTTCGCTGTGGACCCACAACAGCGACTCACTGGATGCTTCACCCTCCTGTCCGTAAAAACCAGGCAGGGGTTCTGCACTTTGGACCACATGTGGAAAGACTTGGACATGAGATTTTGTGCTGTTATGTTCTTTCTTAACATCCTCCAGAGGTCGTTCCAGCTTATGTGTCATTTCAGATGTTGCGTTTTTGGTCTTCATCACGTCTTTATCAGTTTTTGACATTCTGTGTTCCCCACCTTGCACCTGCCCTCTCCCGCAGTAAACACACTTCTCTGCAGACCATCTGCTTGCATCCGCTGGTCCTCCTTTAGCTGGTCTGGACTCCCAGTCCCGCGACGTAAGCAGCACCTGCTTCTGCTGCTTATCCCGCAGCCTCAACAAGGCGTTCCTCAACCGGTTCTCTCGCCGCCTCGCCGCGTGAAGCTGCCGCAGGGTTTTCTCCAAGTAGTCCACAGCCTGGTCGTAACGCCTTCTCCACAGCAAGGGGCAGAGCTGAGCGTAGCTGTGCTCCTTGGGCAGGTAGAAGCCTGGTCGAGGAGGCAGGCGGCGCATGTAGCGAGAAGGCGAGACAGAGCGCGATGGCGACAAGGAGGCTTGCGCTTGCTGCTGCTCCCCCTCTGGGATGTCTTGTGAAGATTCTGCTATCTCCTCATTGGTCCCCTCAGCCTCCACTGACCTTGGAACGGTGGTTTCATCTGCAGCTTGACATTTGTCACTTGACTTCTCGTTGGAACTCTTTCTACACCGTAAAACACACACCAAGTATTATAGGTTATAGTTGTTGGGTTGGGTTATTGCTTATGTTTACCTTTCTTCTTGTTTCAGGATCTTCCCCAGCCATTTGCATTTGGTGGCAGAGGAGGAATCAAACACGGTGGGAAATGCATCCTCTCTCAGTCTCCTGATGCCACTGCATGCACAAACAACAAATATCAAATATTGGCAAATATTTTTAGATTTGGATTATAGTGGGCGGCTACATACCTGCAACTGGCCAACTCAAAGCTCTCCGGGGTGAAGTGTTTGGAGCAAAAGTAGACAAAGTTGGTCTGAGGATCCCAGGGGTCGGCACGGTGTGAGTTGCTGATCCAAATGTTCCGCCGCGAGGCCTCTTTTGGTAATCTGGACATCAAATTGTAACAATTTCAAACAATAAAGAGTTAAATTGTCAGTCTATGGCTTAGTTTTGTGTAAAATCGGTTCCAAAGACATTGATGTGTGAAAAATGTTATAATTTTTTTTATGCTGTCCGAGTCACCCTTTTGTGTGCAGTGGTTCAGGAGTAGAACCTTGGGGTGTCCTGATTTTGTCACATGACTGTAAGTTACAGGGTGATAATACAGGATGCACAATGCTCACTTGTGAAATGTGACACCAGCATTACGAGTCTCACGGTTGTCACGAGATTTGCAGCCCCCAGCAGAACAGTGTCTGGGCATCTGAAAGCGACAAAGATATGAAAGAAAATTGTGTCTTTTAGCACTGATGTGTCTCGTTGCCGTGCAATTCTGCACCATTGCAATCTACGTGAGTGAACTCTATGAAAGTGAAAACTGGCCAATACTGATACCGATCATTGAAATACTTTGTGAATACCTTTCATTTGTTGATCACGATTATGATCGGAATGGAACACAGGATGGAAGTGCAATATCTGACAAATATTGAAATTATTCCCTTATTCCCTGCTATTACATACAACTGAACGAAATGAAGTCAACACACCGATATCACCGTGCAAGTATCAGTACCCTTTGTATCGACGCTATCGATATGTGTATCGACCCACCACTCCTCTCCAATTCCGCCGACGTCATAAAGTCGTCGCTGAATGCTACATGTTAACACCATCTCGGTCATATCCAAAACCCAAACACTAGCAAATAGGTATAAGTTGTAATGTGCGTTACCACCTCAAACTTATCTCGCAGCTCGCCGAGTTAACTTCCTGAGGCTAACTGTAGCTAGCACTCGACATACTAGACCCGAACTAGCCACCATGCTCACCAAAGAGCCACGAATGTGATAGGTGTCAGACTTTTCACGTCGTGTAATTACAAGTATAAAACAGGAGCAATCGTTGACTGTTGTGGTGGATTATTGTTAAAAATAAAAAATCACCCTGCGCCGAAGAGTTGACCTCAGGAAGATGGCTACTAGTTCTTCCTTGCACCTTCTTCCTGTTTGACGTTTTTTGTGTGCATGAAACTTTATTCAAACTGTAAAGTGACAGACTGCTGCTTTTGAATGCACAAACTACGCAGAAAAAGAGTTAACACGCCGAGGCGACATTATCTAAAGTTGTAATTTAATCGACGCATTCTTCAGAGCAGTGGTAATTAAGTGTGTGTAGATTAAAGCTATGGAGCTGAGTGTACATCATTTAACTACAGGAGAAGTGCAAATATTAGAAACATCTTTCGCTGTTTGGTGGTGTAGTTTAACAATAATAGCGATATTAATGATGATAATGCCTTTTACTAGTAATATTACCATTGCACATGCAGGATTTGTGACGCTTACAAATAAAAGCATTATGTCTTTATTAGAAGCTGTACCTAATGAAGTGGCGATTAAATGCATATTCTCATGCATAATTTTATTGTAATTTTTGTCTGCGGGTCACGGTCACAAATGGGGGAGTTTTCCTTTCTTTTTTTGCAGAGGCTGTCTGGAGCATGTGTCTGGCCCTCCCCTCCCTCCATTGCCCCCCCCCCCCCCATCCAGTCCTCCCCCATGGAGTTGGGGGGTAGGCGAGGTGTAAATCAGAACGCCTAGCTCAGACACACTCGGATGCAAGCACTGGAGAGTTGTCTGTTTTGGGTTTTTTTTAATTCCATGGCTGTTTACTGGGAGTAAAATGACGATCCAGGCCCATGCACCACACGGACCTCCTCTGGGGTGGTGATGGAGGTATAGGCTGCATGCGGAGGCTCCGGGTGGCTGCTCCTCCTCCTCCTGTCCGTCCTCCGGCTGCCGGTGACGGCGGCTCACTGCACCGGCGTCCCGGTCGTCTCATGCGAAACACAGCGGCCCAGTTGCGAAGCTTCGGGCGCACAGAGTCCAATGGTTATTGCTTCTGCACCGGACCCCAGCCACAGGGCATGGATATATGTAAGTCAAACTCTACATTCAGCTTTTTGTGCACATTTTCAGTCAGTTATGCTGACCGAAATGTTATTTTCAATATAGTGTGATACCCTGAATGCTGTTTGTGGATTCTGCAGGTGCAGCACAGCTTGTCCACATTTAGGTTCAAACTCTTGCAGCACTTGTCACTGCATAATGAAATCATATGCATCTATAAATATTACAATATTATAGATGGAGAGAGGGCGGATGCTTATAGTATATACTGTATGGTACAGGCCTTGATGTACATATATTGCAGCAGGTACTGTGCTGTATTTTGGTCTGAGTTGATAAGACGTCCACCACCATCCCCCCTTCACGTCTGGTCTCTGCATGGTGCATAAAAGTGGACCAGATAGGATAAGCTTGCTAGACACTCACTGAACCACAATAAGATAGCTAATTACCCACATTGAACGCCTCCCTGACTGTCAATCAAAACTTGGCAAAACAGCATTATTATCTATGCAGGTGTGACCAATAAAGTGTTGGGTGAATGTCATAGCCACATAGTTCACTTCCTGCTTGCTTACTTTTTTGGGGGGGGGGGTCAACTTCAGGACGGTGCAGCGGGGAGATCACATGCAAATTGGAAACCCGTTTACAGGGGTCAGGAGTCATGCACGGAGTGAAACCAATGCGGAATGACCTCGGTGCATGCAGGATGCGGCAGGAAGGGCAGCTGATTGTCTCACATGCATGCAGAGCTGTTGCAGGAATACTCGGAATAACATGCAGCATTCAACACTGCATCTCCTGTCCAAAATACAGCCAGTCACATTACTTGAGGAGAATGCAGCATCGTTTGTGCATGAGACCGGGGTTCAAAGGTGCCGAGAACAAAGCTGTGCCGCGGAGTCTTTTATTTTCTTGTGTTTTTGTAACAGAAAAATATAAATATGGCTCCTTAAGATGACTTTCTTGATTAAATCGCTTATGCATATCACAATCCATCAAGAACCTGTCCCGAATTGCATTTGATCATCAGGATATTGCCTGTATCTTTAAGTGAAATATGATCTTAAGAGGTAAATCATAAGTTCATGTTGTCTTGTGATGGGGGTGTTAGGGAGAACGGCTGCACAGGGAAGGCTATAAACAAAAACACACATCAGATTGATTTGCGATGCACCAGACTCCTCATTATAGCCGGCTGCTGTCTGAGGTCGCTCCTCCCAGGGGGTCAAGGGTGAAAGGTGAAGGTCTGTCAGTCAGGGCCTGCGTCTGAGTCTTTGTCTCTTTCTCGCTCCCGTATTTCTCTTTGTTCACACGCTGCATATAACATATATTCAACGCAGAGGTGCGCTCTTGTCTTTCTCTGTGTTGCCTCTATATTTGTTTCACGAGTAGCCATTTCGTTCTGATTCATTAGAATGATTTCATTCTAACTCTCATTATTAATAAGTGTGTGCAATGTTTGTCAGGTGGATGGTTAGGTCAGTTGAAGGAATCACAATAGCACAGCTAAGTCATAAGATATGCATTGTTTTGGCCTATATGACGCATTTAAGCCACTTGTAGGTCAAATTGTTTGTACTCGCTGTCTTCTCTAAGAACAAAATTCAGCTTGTTATCAAAAGCCCTGAAAATAAGTTTATTTTTTATTTTTACATGGTCGGAATTTGTATTGCAAGAGCTGGTATTCCATAAACACTACTACTACTACTACTACTACTACTAATAATAATAATAATAATAATAATCATAGCAGAATGACACATAGAAATGTTATTCTGATTTGCATTGCAAGAGGTTGTATTGCCTAAACAATATAACATAATATATATGCATAACAAACAATAACGATAAGAAAACATACATGCGACATTATATTCTGATTCGTATTGCAAGATTTTGTATTTCAGAAACACTGCTACTATACTAATACTGATGATGATAATAGTAATATAATAATAAAATATACAGATGATATTGTACTCTCATATTTAGTGTAAGAGATTGTGTTGCATGAACAACACTACTACTACTACTACTACTTATAATAATGATAATAAATTATGCGTATGATATTACAGTATACTCTGATCTGAGCTTGTGCTATTAATAATAATAATCATACATCTACATGTAATAAGAGACTCTGATTTGTATTGCAAGAGGTTGTGTTGCATACATAATACTACTACAACAACTACTACTAATAGTAATGATAAATCTTCATGTAATACGACACTCGTTCGTATTGCAAGAACTGTTGTGTTGCATACACAGTTATATTGCTGCTGGTACTACTACTGCTACTACTACTAATAATGATAATAATAAAATATACATTTGATATAATACTCTGATTTGTATTTCAAGAGGATGTGTTGCAGGCATAATAATAATATTAATTAAAGTCAGCATTTCAAGTTTTAGAGTGGCAAACTACAGGAACAACAATTGCATTTAAAGAAATTCAATTGAAGATGAAGTCATTTACAACGATGCTGCAGATGAAGACGTTTGCGAATGTGCATACATTCAAATGTAGGAAGAGTAAGGCTTTGAGTTCTGTTTTTTTGTCTCTAAATGCACGTTATTTATCAAAACCTGTGAAACCACAAATATCTCTCCTGGCGAGGTCAGAAACATAATGCATTTGGATAAAACATTTTTTGGAATATTAGATTGGGATTAGAGACATAGCTAATGAGCCAGACAGATGGCGTCTGATCTGCTCCACCCCGCCACCACCGTCTCTCCCTGTGCTCTCTTGACTGGGCCTCCATGATTAAACACCGCATGTCTGTGTATTATGTCTAGACGTGTCTGGCTAATAAATGATCCAATAAATGATCTCCCCAAAAGCCAGACCGCGCTGCACGGCTCGGTGCGGCAACCCCCCCTTTTTATTCATAATTAAATCACTGCCTGTTTTAAATGAAGCAAAATGCATCAAAGGAGCCAGATAGCACACAGTAGATTAACTGATTAGCCGGGAGACTAATTGAACCACTCCTCCAGCCCATCAGAGACACATGTTGTATTCATCCATACACACATCACACATTTTGACTTAAGTTGTCTGCAAAAAGGAAAGGGCTCGCTTCAACCGCAATATTAGGTACACCTGAGAGCCAATACAAGCTCTGTATCCGAAACAATCTGCCTTTATAAAGTAATAATACCAGCCATCCATCCATTTTCTATACCGCATCTCCTTGTTTGTTAATGTTATTTTAACAAGCTTTTTGGTTTTAGAACACAGGTAAAAGCAAAAGGCAATGAAATAGGCATGCCAGTCCAAATGGTGCACTATTATCTTTGTAAAGGCTGATTTATTCTTTTTTTGTGTTGTTTGCACGAGCAAGAAATGTGCCTCGGTGTGTGGGTGCATAAAAACCTTGCAATTAAAATGAAAATAGTGCAATAATGACATAAAAAGGGGCAGGAATTGAAATAAGGTCATAATAATGATGCACTAACGTTGTAGCCAGCACAGTAAGTGTGTTTGCTGTGACGCTGACATGCCTCTTAATGAAATTTGTATTATTTAGCAGTAAACACTATGTTATCCATGGTTGTCATACTTAAAGCTGGAGTGAGCCAAATTGGGGAAAGATGTGGCACAGTTACCATGGCTACCAATACATCACTGCGCTGTGTTGAGCTACTTTGGTTTCTAATATACTCTGCTTGTTTTCTTCAAATATCTACTCTCTCTGTGTGTGTTTGTGTGTGTGCAGCTGAACTGGAGTTGGTTCAGATAATAATTATCCTGCTGGCGATGACCGTCATGGTGGTCGTGCTGGTCTGCCTCCTCATCCACTACCGCCTCTTCGCCCTGTCGCTCCTCGGCAGGCTCGGCGACATGCGGGACACGCGACAGGTGAGTGGTGCACGGTGGTATCTTTTTTTTTTTTTAATCAAAGTGTTGTTCTAACAGTTGCTGTATGTGTTCTATTTGTGTCAGGATGCCAGTGGGTGGTCAAACAGTGTGCTGACTCAACATGGCAACAGCGAGGTGAGTAATGCTTTTTGCGACCCGTTTGTTTCTCTATAAATGTTCATTGTTGCCTTTTTAAGTGATTTCATTGTAGATTTTATGCGTTTGCTACCTATCTGTACAACTTTAAGGAGCTTAAAAAAAGCTTAGAGCGGGGGTGTCCAAACTTTATCCATCAAGGGCCACATGCTGAAAATTGAAAAGATGCAGGGGCCACTTTGATGTAGATATGCTAAGAAGTTATATACAGTATATTTCACGCTTTGTGACATAGGTGGAAAAGCGTTGCTGTTGTTTCTTTTTTATTTTCCAAATATTTCAACTTTCTTTTTAAAGTCTCATATTATTATGACTTTATTTCCATAATATTTAGACTTTATTCCCATAATATTATAACTTTTTTTCCCAACCTAAATAAAAAAAACAACTTTATTTTGTTTTGTTTGATTCTTCTAATATTATGGCTTAAAAAAAATGAACATTTTTCTTTAAGGTTGCAGCTCTATGCTACTAAAATGACTACTAAAGGCTCATTTTCGGGGGAATCCACACTCACAGTGAGAGGTGTTCACCGCTGTGCTGTGCGGGGATTGGAACACCAATATAAATGAAATGCTCAAGATGAAACACTCTTAATGCACAAAATAATCATCAAACTTACTTATTTGTTCACATGATGCACACAGAGCAATGAGCAACTTTGTGCTCCGTCTCCTTTCTGCTCTCTGCTCCCTTGCGCCGTGAGGCATTCAGGCGCACTCGTAATCCTGACAGTTAGGGGCTAATTGTTTTTTTCATTTTGATTCACGTACCCCCTATGGCAATTGGTCTACCCCATGGGAACCTAGGCTCTACAATTAAAAAAATGGAATAAACAATAATCATTTCATCATCTCTTTTTAGGCAGTCCGCCAAAACCGGACCCCGCCGGTCTTCATGCAGCGGCCTCCATGTCGCTTTCAGCCCACCTATCCCTACATGCCACAGGAGACCATCAATCTGCCCCCCATCATCTGCTTACCTGACGGGGATGGAGACAAGGGCAGCTTCCAGCTACGCACCCCGGAACAGCGGCTGGAACTGAGCCGGGCCTGCATCCGTGCTCCTCCTAACCGGACTGTCCTGAGAAGTGACATCATAGACAATTATGTACACAGCACGGCCGTCGATGTGATGCTGGAGCAGCCCCCTCCCTCTTACAGCGTGACTATGGAGCACTCCACCTTGGAGAATGGAGATGAACTAAAGAGAGCTCCTAAAAGACTACAGACAAGTTGGCACGCTGGAAGAAGCACAACATCCACTGAAACTGTCCTTCACAACTCCTCAGTCACTTGAGGGACTTTTCTATGTGATATGCATCAGATATTTTCTATTAGGTGCTAAAATATCTTGTTCGTTTGTGTCTATTTTTGTAAGCTTTTCCATGTCTTTATGCGTAGTGCCCTGATAAACACTGTCGTCACTCATGGGAATGTATACGAAGCGTTTGGAATGCAAGCTAATTTGAAGTTGCACTTGAAAGCGGAGAATGCTTCTGCTTTTTTTTTTTTTTTTATGTTTTTCATAAGAGAGGAGCTGCTAAAGTCAGTGCTTTTTGCTTCAATTTGGCATATACTTTATCCCGTTAAGGCCAGAGGCAATACTCTGTTTTTGTTTACCATTAGTGGTGCGGCCATCTTTGCGCAGGTGCCACCATCTTAAGCACTTTTGCCTCTGAATTAACAAAAACACAGGAAGGAGGAGGAGGACTCCGTATAAGCCATGCACAGCAATACTTTGTCACGCTCAGTGCAATTGAATTGATCAGCAACTGACCTGAGTTTAAGCTAGAACTATAGACACTGAATTTAAAAGCTAAATATCCTTGTCGTTTACATTTTTATGTTATTTAACAAATATTTTGTATTTAAAATGTGTAGCAGTTTACAATAAATGACTGAAACTGATTGAGTGCTGTTTTGAATTCCACATCTGGGGGCATTTGCCACTTGCAGAATACTAAAATGCAAGTCTTACACCAAGGTGTTCTTTAATGAATTTATGAGTTCAAGCGCAAAACTAAAATAAACCATATTCCTGCAGAATTTATCACCAGGGGATTGTCTTTTTTCTATTGAGATTCCAAATGTAGTGTAGTGATTTCACAATATTTAAGTATAGCACACTAAAGTACAAAAAGAGATTTTAAAAAAGCAATCTTAAAAAAATTCAAATACACAAAAAAATACTCAGTTACTTCAACATAACAACAGTCTTTACAGGATTTAAAATCAAATCGTTAAAGCATAGACTATTAAATCAATGGTGGCCTTTAACCCTTTATTTTAACATTAAAACAAAACCGAATAATAACGTTCTACAAAAGGGGGAAACCATATCACCTCCAAGCCACTAGGGGCGTGGTGGAATCTTAGGCCCACATGATTGCTTTTCCGGGTACACGTCATGCCAACCTGAGAGTTTACTTCTGCGCCTGCGCGTCATCCAGCCCTTCGCTGCTCAGGACTGGAAGAGTTTACAGACGGTAATCATTTCTCCTTGTTTTTGTTGTTTCTGATTCAGCTGCGCTTTAATTTGACACTAACATCTTATAAACAGACACTTAAACATTAATGTAGGATATTTTGAAGTCTGGTTAGATTCGTCGAACTGTTTGATTTTCCATTGAAAGATAACATGATGGTATGGTCCACGTAAGCGTCTGTGATAATTGACTGTGTGTGTTAGCCACCTCAACTCTGACTAGACAGTCTTAATAAAGGCATATTCAACTTAAATATGCTACATACAAAACACATACTGGACCCAATCTTAAATGCATACTCTATAATAGTTTTATCTCTGCTTGTTACACAGCTATGACGATGTATTCTTGTATCGCTAACAGTCGTTAGCATATTTGTTTATTTAGCCGTGTTTGCTTAACAGATGATGAAGATGCTGCACGTCGTTTTGGTTCTGGCCCTGCTCGCCTTGGGTTCTGGAGAGGAGGGAGCCCGTTTGCTGGCGTCCAAATCCTTGCTCAACCGTTATGCCGTGGAGGGTCGTGACCTGACCCTGCAGTATAACATCTACAACGTGGGTTCCAGGTAGGAACATTAGTACAGTGCCATTTTCTATGATGTGATGTAATGAATGTCATTGTATAGCAAAGAAGCTGTATTCTCTTGCAGTGCTGCTCTGGAGGTGGAACTGTCAGATGATTCCTTCCCTCCTGAGGACTTTGGAATTGTTTCAGGAATGCTGAATGTGAAATGGGACAGGATTGCACCGTATCCTTGCAACTGTGTCTTATCGGGTTGTTGTTTTTATGTTTCAGGAGTGAAATCTGTGATGACAGCTCCTCAAACACACCTTGGCTCCACATTTTCTGTGCTGTCATTCTTTTTTTTTGTAGTCTCTGTGCAGCAAAATCACTGTGCGAGCTGTTGCTGTTGTTGCCAGGGGTGTTTTCTTACTTGTTCAAGTGCAGGGCGTACCAAGAGTCTATTAGGTGTAATGGTTTCATCATATTTCTAACGATCACTTTTATAATATTTTCTAATATACGTACAAGTGAATCTACCCAAAGTGAGTGTCTTTAAATGTTGTTACGCTTAACGTGGGAGCATTCAGAGCCAGCAATGTGTCTCACACTGTTGTGCTGCGACCCCTGAAGGCCGGCTACTTCAACTTCACCTCAGCTTCCGTCAGCTACCTGGCTCAGGAGGGCGGACAAGTTGTGGTAAAGATCACATTTATTTTTTATTTTTTACTTACTAAATGAAAGCGTTCAGCGAAGTGACTGAAGCTTGTATTTCTCTTAGGTTGGGTACACCAGCGCCCCCGGCCAAGGAGGCATCCTGGCTCAAAGGGAGTTTGATCGTCGCTTTTCCCCACATTATGTAAGCTTTGCAGTCGCTTGCAGTTCTTTTTGCTCTGCTGAGTCTTGATGCTCACACGTTTTCCTTTCTTAGTTGGACTGGGCCGCCTTTGGTGTGATGACACTGCCCTCCATCGGCATCCCGCTCCTCCTCTGGTACTCCAGCAAGAGGAAGTACGACTCTCCAAAGGCTAAGAAGAACTGAGAAGACCGGTGGGATAGGGAGCGGCTCTATGAATTGAGGGTTAACTGGGCGCAGGATCTCTGAGAAGCTTAATAACCCATATTGGGGGTGAAAGGTGAACACAAAAGTACAGCGACTGTTTTGTGTAATTTGATCAGACGAACACGTTGGATGACAGATCATGTCACATTGAGTACAATTACAGTGTCAGTTGTTATTTTCTAACTGTAATGTATTGAACTCACTTTTGAAGTTGTCAGAATTCAATATCAATAAAAAAAAACCTTTTTTTTACAAAAACATTTGATGGTGACTATGAGATTTTATTATACGGAATGCATTTAATCTGTTTTATACGATATATACAGTAAACTCCAAATATCTGATCTAATCAATATAATATAGAATTGATTCTCAGACCGCCACAAGTACCACTGGTGGTGTGCAGGCTCTTGTCTAGTGGTACTACTGTTCAGGTAGGCACCTGAGAGGTGTACTGCGACGCTGTAGTACGAAAGTGGCTCTCTTTTAACGTGACTATATCACCTTGGCAACTTGGGCTGGTCCCAACCAGGTTATGTCCAGACTTTCATCTTAAAGTAGGCAATAAAAGCCCCCCAGTTTGACTGCCTAACTCATTCGGTGGTGACATCAAGAACCTGGTGGACCAGGGAGCAAGAATACAATGATGGGAGTGGATTTTTCCAGATCGCACTGATCCACTAGCATTCTCTGTTGAAATTCTGTATTAGATTTTCAGATGAGGAAATACGCTACATTTGCTCACTTTTTGGGCCGAGCATCAGGAATAAAACGCAATATGAAATATTAATTTGGCCAATGTTAGCGGACGTGTACTCAGCACTTTGGTCTACTTACATTATATTTGCTGGAGGATTAAGCATCCTGAGGCATTAATCAACTAGAACAAATCACTTCTTTATTCTAACAAAAAGGAGAAACCCGCCACAAAGAAAAAAATCGTCACAAAACACATCAACACTGCCATCTAGTGGTCACCACGAGGTGCAGCATGTGAAATGTACAGTATATACTGTAACAGTAAAATGCAAAAACTACATACAGTAATCCCTCATTTATCACCATTAATTGGTTCCAAATTCAACCACGATAAATGAATTTTTGTTAAGCGGGATTTAGTATTAATAAATGGAATATTTTCACAGAGCATTGAAAACCTGTTTATCACCTTCGAAATATGTAATATTTTTAACATTATTAGAGCCCTGTAGAGATAAAATAACACCCCTATAGTCACCTTTACGCTCCTATTATTCTTTGTTTACACCACATTGCACATCTACAATGCCTAGGCTACTCAGTAACTGCAGCAACACAAGAGATGGCCACCGCTTAAACATAGCAAGCTAACAAGTTAGCTTCCAATTTAATTATTCTAAACTTAAGAAAGGCTTTCAAACGGAGTGGGGAAGAAGGACAAATTAAGAAACCAAAAGCTTACCACTTCCACATGAAATGGGAGGAGAATGTTTTTTTTTCACCCTGATGCCATGGCTGACTCCAAGAGAGAGAGAGAGTTGGGGGGTGTATTTGCATGTTTGGAGTGAGGAAATTAACATGAAATGATATGAAGGCCAAATTAAGAAACCAAAAGCTTACCACTTCCACATGAAATGGGAGGAGAATGTTTTTTTTTTCACCCTGATGCCATGGCTGACTCCAAGAGAGAGAGAGAGAGTTGGGGGGTGTATTTGCATGTTTGGAGTGAGGAAATTAACATGAAATGATATGAAGGACAAATTAAGAAACCAAAAGCTTACCACTTCCACATGAAATGGGAGGAGAATGTTTTTTTTTCACCCTGATGCCATGGCTGACTCCAAGAGAGAGAGAGAGTTGGGGGGTGTATTTGCATGTTTGGAGTGAGGAAATTGACATGAAATGATATATAAACTGAAACTATTAATATTAAGTTAAATATTTCCCTGTAGCAGGATAAATGTAAGGGATATTATCTTTTTGGGAGGAATTTCCTGAAATAACTTAGCTTTTCAACGAAAATCGAATTTATTCAGTACTTCTTTTAAATTCATTGAAATAGCTATTTGTCTTACAGAGCTCTGCTGCATTAAAGTACTATCGGATTTATTTTGAAAGCATGCCTATTCCGGAAGTGGAGTTCACTCACACGGGGCTCTTCGCTTAAATGAAGTGGCCAGTGAGTGACTCTGAATTTCTTAGAGCGAAACAAGGAACGGCGGCTTCGTTCACCGGAGGGGCGGTACCGTGAACGCCTCTTGTTAGAAACTCGCCGTGTGTGACGGTAATTCGGACATGACATCAGCGAGGTATCACGACATGCATACCTTTTCCGCATTCCGGAAAGACCAGTTGACGACGTGAGCGTTCACATTGTGACAGCGAGCAGCGTGAAGATAAGTCGTGCGTAGAAGCGACCATTGGCAGGAACCAAGCCGACGAGAGCAGCCCTCCGCCCGGGTGAGTACACTCTGTTTCTAGGCACACTTCCACATGGATGTCTTGCGCACTGGAGTCCACTGGGACCGTCAAGTGCTCTTCCTCATTTAAATGTGAGAATATATTCATCTTATCGTTTGTATTACTGTAGATACTTACAAAACTGCCGTGATTTGTATGGCCCGTTTTCTCTACATGTCACAACAGGTTGGGTTCTCCAAAGCAAGGGGGGTGTTTTGGTGAGATGGACCAGAGCATGTACAGACACCACACATGAAGCTATTTCAACTTCAATTTGGTTTTTCTTAGACCATGTTTCCCATATGTGCACCCGCAGAGAACCGAGCTTAGAGCGCAGCAAACATGACAAGTCCTCATTAGTTTGACTGATTCACAGCGGGGGTGCCAACTGCCAACACAGGCAGCCCTGGCAAAGCACATTTGAATCATGCGCGTGGTGACACACAAAGTGACAGCACCCTTCGAAAGCGCTGCCTTGCTACGTAATACTGCATGTAAGCATTCTCGGTTAACGGAATAAAGAAGACAACAATGTCAAGACAAACTGAAGAGCAACGATGCGTTACTATAAAATGGACTTCCTGGATTGCGTTTCATCATTTTCCTTGTTCCTAAACAGCACGCTTTCTTCAAGGTGTGGTTTGTGACGTAATATGCCAAGGAGAGGAAAACGTGAAAAGATACAACAGTAGTTGTCGTAGCTGCCATAGCTTATTTAAAGGTCTCACTATTTTTCAATGATTTTAAGTCTCAGAGGTCCCACAATACAATGTAGTATATTTCAAGCCTTGATGCTGGATTTAGACCATTTTAAAAGTGTTTAATGTGAGCCCTGCTGGGAACAGACAATTTAGTGCGCCTGTAGCTTTAATGCTAATGAGCTGTGTTTGTCCACGCCTGTTTTGAAGAAGCCCTATTGCTCACTTTACCACTTTCTACAAATACACGGTAATGCTACATTTGTCCAATGGAACAGATGACATATATCACATTAAGGAGTGGGACTGGAGGACACAATGGTTGGCAACAATAGCATAACTACAGTGCTAACATTACAGTTGCATGTTAACAGCAACATCATGCTAGGTTAGCTTATTTGATGAAGAAAAACAAAATGATCAAACTTCTGTAGCTGACTGATGGACAGAGCTCCAGGCTGTGTTTTAAAACGTGTAGCGAAGCCTGATTTATTCTTCTGCCAGCAGGGGGCGGGATGTTTCTAGAACGTGTAAGGCAAGAAAAGTAATCAGTAGTTTGACTTGGAGCAGTTGGAGATATTGCACTTGGTCCCTCCTAAGTGCAAAGAATTCCAGTCGAAAGTAAACAAAAAAACATGGCTGTTGTCCAAAATGTTCATTTTTTTGGAACACATCATTGTTTCCTTAGCATCAAGGGTGAAACTTTGGACATTGCATTTTTTCTCCCACCCAAAAAATGTCTTGAAAATGAGTTCATCTGTGACCACTCCCTTATTCCCGAAGTGTGACGGACTCGTTGTGTAACAGGAATCAGTCAACAGTATTAGCATTGAAGTGAAAGTGACAGTCACGGTCAATGGAAAGCAACTCTTGACCATATTTGGAATTAGCAATGAAGGTATACCATAGCATAGTAAGTACATGTCCATTTTGAAAGTATTGTTCTTTGTTCTCTTGTATTTCTTAAAAATTAAATTGTGGCAGACTCATCGCTGTATTGAAACAGTTTTTTTTTTTGTTTTTTTTTAACTGCACTCACATTGACTTCTGTAGTGTGCCAAGTAGGGAAGTCTGGCACAGGAAGTGGATGTTCAACAGCTGATGTCATAATACTTTCAAGGCAGGGTTGCACTATGATAACAGAGGTCAATGGGAAAGGGAGGGATCTAATACAAGAGCTACAAAAACAAAAATATCAACCATTCTCAGTATGATCAAGTGCGCTGAACCAAAGAGCTGTTTTGCCTTTTTAGGTACGTCTGTGTTGGAGGACCATGAGCCACTTGAGGTTTAATATGAATTAAGCGGACTCAAGAAACAACCTGAAGTGAATCGGCATGGCCGTGTTCAAACCTGAGAATGTGGAAGACTTCTATGAGATTGGAGAAGTACTAGGAAGGTACGCTTCCATTTAATGCTCAACATAAGGGCCCCGAGGATATACCACTGTGGGACGCCATACATACTTTTGTGTATGCTGCTGTTGTCTCCCGTTTGCAGTGGACATTTTGGTCAAGTCCGAAGGGTTCGCGAGTTGGCCACCGGGACGTATTGGGCGGGAAAGTTCCTAAAGCTTCGCAAGACCTCGTGCAGCCGTCTGGGCCTGGAGAGGAGCCATGTGGAGCAGGAGGTGGAGGTGATCCAAGCTCTACAGCACCCTAACATCGTCGCTCTGAAAGACGTCTTTGAGAGTCGGTCGGAGGTGGTGCTCATTCTGGAGATGTGAGTTGACAAGATGGCATTTGTATGTTTTTGATTTAGTCCCATTAGCTCCAAATGCTTTAGAAGACTTGCTAACATACATGTAATACAGATCCCATCAACGTTTTATAATCATTTAGCACATGGTTCGTGACAATGACAATTAGCTGCAAAGTAAGAGGTTTTGATAGATGGCGGCCATGTTTTTTAACCAATCTTGCTGAAACTTTAAACACATGTGCTCAGCAGTCCCCTCAAGGTGTGTGCCAAATTTCACGGTGATCGGGCACAGCATTTTAAAGGTGCAGTGGGTGTTTTGCCAAGCGTATCGAGCTGTGTGAAAAAAGTCAGTCTGATTTATGAGGTTTAGCGCCACTATGTGGAGTATTTGTCAGAAAAATAAAACACAAGCAACACAGTACGTTTTGTGCATGCCCAGTGGGATACATTGTGGTCGTGGACAACCATGTATTCCTACTTTTTTTTTTTTTCTACTTCTCATTCACTTCAAATGGCAGCGTTAGCGGCGGCGAGCTGTTCGACTTCATTGCCGAGAAGGAGAACCTGACGGAAGACGAAGCCATCGAGTTCATGAAGCAGATCCTGAACGGACTGGGCTTCATGCACAGCAAGAACATCGCCCACTTTGACCTCAAGGTTTCTAATGCCGTTAGACAACGTTTGGACATGATGGTTAGCTTTCTAACAACATTGTCTCTCATTCAGCCAGAAAACATCATGCTGTCGGACAAAGAGTGTCCTCATCCTAACATCAAACTCATTGACTTTGGCCTTGCGCACCGTTTTAACTCAGGGGAGGAGTACAGGAGCACAAGTGGAACCCCTCAGTACATCGGTGAGACAAAAACCCATTGGCTTACACTGTTGGCTTTGTTAATCCATTTTAATGGCGTCACAGTAATTGGATTTAGCGCCATGATCCCAGTGAAACACGGTTGCTGCTGGTGGTGAACAGTTCTACATATACAGCTCGACGGGTGCTTCAACTTCTTAACTGTTGCGTCTGTTTTGTGCAGCCCCCGAGGTGATTAACAGTGAAGCCCTGAACACAGCGGCAGATATGTGGTGAATATGCTGCACTTCCTGTCCTTGCACATTGTGTGTCCCGCACGGTTATTACGTCTACAACTCATAATATTGTGATTCTAACGGCCCTTTTCCGCACCTTTCTTCTCGTGTTGCCCCCCTTGCAGGAGCATAGGAGTTATTACTTACATACTGTAAGTTGCAAGTGCTTCACATGGCATGGAAATGCAACTAACGTGTCATTGGATCCCACATGGTAATGTCCCTATATGCTGTGTCCTCAGCTTGAGCGGCTTGTCGCCGTTCCAGGGAGACACTGATGAAGAGACTCTGAAGAATGTCCTGGCTATGAATTACCGGCTCGACACGCAGTACTTCAGCACCACCAGCTCCACAGCCAAAGACTTCATTCAGAAACTACTGGTGAAAAATCCCAGGTGGGTGTAGTTCATTCTTTTTTTGTCACTAGTTTATTTGATTTTATTTTAGCAACTGTTATTTTATTTCATTGCATTTTATTTCAGTAACTGTTATTTTATTGTTTTATTTATCTAATCCTATAAATTGTAGGTGGAGCCCAAAAGCAAAATAAAACAGTATTAGTCCTTTCGTCTTGGGCACCTCCTAATGGTCAAGTGACAAACTGCATTGATACTACTCTATTCCCTTTTATTTATGATTTGTTTTCCCACAAAGTTGTCTTAAATCTTCTTTATTTAATTTTATTTGTAGACTTTAGGTGGAGTCCTGGAGCAAAATACAACAGTATCTGGCTTTTTGCCTACTTTTAATTGAGTCAAGTGATAAATTGCACTGTTACTACTGGCTTCTATTGAAGCATTATTCTTATAAAGTCCTTTTTTATTTTTATTTTTACCTTATTAGCTGGAGGGGGAGCCCGAGCGCAAAATACAATATTGGCTCCCTCTACTGGTCAAATTACAAACTGCAACGACAACTTTTTGAAAATGTTCTTTTTAGATAACAAACGTTTGAGGATATAGTGTGTGTTTTAAGTAATATATGTGGCTTTATGCATGTCAGTGACATTAAAGTGGCTTCTCTACTTTTAGTGACAGACTGACAGCTGAGGACTGTCTTCGCCATCCATGGATCAAGGTTGTCACTCCATGCTCCATGTTCCTAAAAAAAAACATGAACTGCTTCTGATCTCTAAGTGCTGACTACCAAATACTTTGTTGCAGCCCATCACACGCAAACAGATGGCCAACAGGAACCGATCCTCGATCAATATGAAGAACTTTAAGAAGTTCAACGCCAGAAGGAAATGGAAGGTATCTGTTGTGCATTATCCTATATTTTAGCGCACTGCACTGTTGTCATAACATAACAACTTCTCTCCTATGGCAAGATGTCCTATAACATGGTATGGATGTGTAACCGCCTGGTCCGCTTAAAACTCCTGTGCAAAGGCAGCTCTGAGCCACCTGAGGTAACTTAAATCTCAACCTTCCCAACAAATGCACTCACTAGAGTGCCTAAATGTACGACGCTGTCCCGCAGAGACAGTGCGAAAGCGACGTGGAGGACCTTGAAAGCAAGCCCGCCTCTCTGCTGCGCCGAAGACTCAGTAGCAGTTCATAGAGTTGGCCAGAAGGGGCAGCAAAGTGCAGCATCTTTGACAGACCAGCTTTCGGCCTTGTGGGGTGAAATTAAGGAATAGACTGTTTTTATTTTGGAATCTGGTTCATTCTTGCTGTGGATATATGCATTTATATATATTGCATATCACGAAACAGTGGAATATTTGTGGATTTTTGGACATTTTTGATACAAAACGGCATGTGAAATAGTGTATCCAATGTTTAATGTGTTTCCTGCACGCACAGGCAGTACCAAATGCAATTATTGTGTCCACTGATGGACATACTCGTAAACAAAGAGGTGGGGAAAAAACATGTTTTGCTGCAATTTATACACATTTTTAGTGCACCGTATACTCCAATTTCTCGTCTTGATTCTTCAGAAAAACATTCCTACCTCAATGTTATTTTCGTGGCATCATGGCTGCCACCTCCTGTGTATCGTGGCTAATGCAATGTAGTTCAACACCTTTTATCCATTCATACGCTAAAAACATCCTGTCTGGCTTTTAAGGATGATCTGACACTATCATTTGCCTTGTGTTAATGATGCATTCTGCCGTCTAGTCATACAAATTGTGTAAAAATATATATACAGTATATATAGAAATTGTGTGCATGTTTGTTAAAATGAGCTGCATTTGTCTCTTACGGCCTAATTCTTTCCCTGTGATGCAACTGGAAAAAAAGCATAAAATGCACTTGTCAGTTTATTTTTGTTAGTCTGAAATATATATATATATTTAAAAAATCCCTGCAGTTTATGGTGTATTTTTATTATTTTGTATTAATTGGATCAAGGGCCGCACAGTGGCCGAGTGGTTAGCATGTTGACCACAGGGTTCGAATCTCCGCTTCGGCATCTCTGTGTGGAGTGTGCATGTTCTCCCCGTGTGTGGGTTTTCTCCCATATTCCAAAAAAGATTAATTGGAGCCTAAACTGTCCACAGGTATGAATGCGAGTGTGAATGGTTGTTTGTCTATATGTTTGCCCTGCGATTGGCTGGCGACAAGTCCAGGGTGTACCCCGCCTCTCGCCCAAAGTCAGCTGGGATAGGCTCCAGCATACCTGCGACCCTGATGCTATGTTAAGTTCACTGAGGGCCTCCTGTAAGTAGAGGAGATGGTCAGCATCCCAAAACACACTTGCTGAAATGTCTTCAGTTCTAAATACTGTAGTGCATGCAGCAAAAACAGACAGACAGTTTACCATGAGCATTTCTTCCCCTGTTTAAACATTTTTAAAGAACACAAAGTAGTACAACTAAAGGGTTGATTTGCACCTAATTTGCTGCTGCTTGTTGTGAACAGATCGGATGTGAAAAGGTGTGAAAGTGCTGTAAACAACATACATCCGACAGTTGTTGAGGAATGGAGGAAGAGGAGAGAGGAAGGGGTCAGATTTGAGCCGAGAGAGAGTGTTAGGAGCGGGCAGGGCTTCCAGGGGTGTTTAGCTAGAAACAAAAAAAAGTTGAAAATTCCATATTAAATAATGGTATTTATGGGTTTTTTTGTAAAATATTTGGATTATTGTATTTTGGAACAAACAATCTTAAATGGAAGGATTTTAAGGGAATGCTTACATGGAGGTCATGTCATTGAGCGCGTGGTCCAGTTCCTCGCTGATGGCTTTGTATTTGAGTTTCTGTGCATAAAGCTCATCTGTGCAAAGAAACAATGCAACGGGCTGGGATTAGCAGCATGACAATATAACAGAAATATGCTGTTTCAGCACCACTGAGTGTATTCAGTGGATCCCTGCATAGTCACAATTCAGCATTTGCAGCCCCGCATATTCGCGGATGTCTTATTTAAAACCCGCCCATTTGTGCAATTTCTCTCTGAAAATTGATTGGTTTTTTTTGCGGAAGATCCCTCTTATTCAACCTAAGTCAGTAACAATTTATAAATCAGTCATAATAAAACATAAATGTGCAGCATAATAATATAGCATACATGTGTGGCTGCGGCAGAACTAGCTTTCGACAGCCATCTCTGTTACAATCCGGCCTCAAAACCTGCAGTGAGGTGAACACAAGCTAATCGTAAATCGTTACTGGAATTACACCAGGTAAGCAGTGTGGATTACGTAGCCTACAAATGTAGAGGGAGATGGAGGCGGTACCACAGGAGATGAAAGCACGGAGGTTGTGGTCGCCTGACGACAAGGCTAAAGGCTAGGCCGTGCAACCAAGTCCATATGTTCTCCTATCGATCATCTTCCTTTATCATTCAATAGTGGGGAATACCTGTACATTTAATATTTTAAAAAGTGTGTGAGTGTCAAAAATAGGCATTACCTTCCAGATCATCAATAGTCTTCTCCAGTTTGGCCACAGACCTCTCAGCAAACTCCGCTCTGGTCTCAGCCTAATGTTAATTCAATGCAAATGTCAACATATCCACCATCCAGAGGCATTTAAAGTGTAAAAACACTGTGATCCTTTACCTCTTTCAGCTTGTCTGTCAAAATCTTGATCTCTTCCTCGTATTTGTCCTCCTTCTGAGAGTACTGTGTGGACAAATAGCTCAAATTAATACAAGACAGTTACAATTTACTTTTGGGTTCATCTTTTACTACTTGTAAATAATCAAGCACCTTCTCAGCCTGTGCCTCCAGGGACTTCAGGTTATTGGTAACGTTCTTCAGTTCCTCCTCAAGCTCTGCGCATTTTCTGGTGTAATTTTCGGTTGAACAAAACAAAGGGACAAAAAAAAGTGGAAACAAGTGTATGAGATATGCGTAAAAGGGTCCAAAAAACAAACAACAAGAAGACACCACCAAAATGGCAGACAATTACCTCACCATGATGGCCGACATGTTAGCCTGTGTACCTGCTATGAAAATGCTAGGTCTTTGCCATAATTAGTTTGTGGTAGGACGTAGAATTATTGTAACATTCATTACTAAACACCTGTTACTACACCTGTTAAAAAAGCCAAGAAAATATAGCAGATACATTATAGTCCTTTTATTATTATTATTATTATTTTTACAGTCAATAGCTAGCTAGAAAGGAAGCTAACTAGCTACCACATAGACATGATTAAAAGTTGGTTAAGGGGGCGTGGCTTGTCAAGTGAGTGTTTTGGATATGTCCATGTGATTGTTCTAGCCAAATTAAAAAGGAAATCACACCAAAAGCAGCAATGAGAAGTGAATAAATAACAAGCGAAGAACAGACACTCACGCCTCAGCCAGCTCGGCCCTCTCTTCTGTGCGCTCCAGCTCCCCTTCCACGATCACCAGCTTACGAGCCACCTGAACGCATCACAACGGTCATACCGTTAATATTTGAAGCTCCGTGTGACCTTCGACCTCCTAGAGGAGAGCGAGCTCACCTCTTCGTACTTGCGGTCGGAATCCTCTGCGATGTGCTTGGCCTCCTTCAGCTGGATCTCCTGGAGTTCCATCTTCTCCTCGTCTTTGAGAGCCCTGTTCTCGATCACCTTCATGCCTCTGCACGCACATTAGACGACCATGTCCACCCAATCTTCCACCATAACTTTAACCTCTTAGAGTTTCTTAAAATTCTCTCACATTTACCCCTCATGACAAAAAAAGTCAATTTCCCCAAAACTGCTGTAAAAATATCCTATATTGATATTTTAAACAAGCTAATCTTTTAAACCTACTTCTGCCTGAAATATACATTGCATTTAGGGGATTAACGCTTTAAAGGTTAGTGTGTTTACATCAAGCAGCTGTTTTGTTTTTTTTAATTAAAAAATACCGATAACATATTTTTTATACAGACCATACAGACCATTCCAAACATCAATAGCGATGCATACTTATTATTTCAGTGGCAAGGCACCCTTGCAGAAAAGTTGGGGAATTGTGCTGCATGCTTGGAATGGGAAAAAGTGGCACCATCTGGTGGCCAAATATAAACATTAAAAATAAAAAAAGCTGGCAAGTTGTCCAAAATGAAATCCTAACATGGATTGTATTAATTTATGCTAAGATTAATGTAAGATGAATCAAAAACGGCATTTTTAATGCCACTTTTTTAGGTGTGAGGAACAAATATTTCACTTTTTGTGAGGCGTTGCCGTTTTAGGCATTTAAGAATACAGAATCTTTTAAAAATGTTTTAAAATGTATATCGGCTGGTAAATTACACCTGTATGAATTCAGCACAGTGTAAATTAATGAATGGCAAGTTGTCTCTCGGATCTCCTATGAAGGTTTTTTTTTTTGCAGAAAAAAAAAAAATCACCTCTCGCTCTCGTCGGCCGCCTTCTCGGCCTCCTCCAGCTTCTGTAGAGCGGTTGCCAGCCTCTCCTGAGCTCGGTCCAACTCTTCCTCCACTAGCTGGATGCGCCTGTTCAGGGAGGCCACCTCCGCCTCCGCCTGGGTGCACACGTGCGCACGCACACACATGATGCAGGCTGAGTCAAACTAGTGTAGGCTATATGCTGATGTTTCAGATGAAGGTATGACGGAACAAGGCCCAAGTGGTAACCAAGCAGCAATGTCGTTAAAGAATGAAAAATATCATTTACAGTCAGATGACTGATCATGTGACTTATTTGCAGTTATGTCTTTACTCAGTGGCATCTTTGAATGCCAGTTTTAGCCAATTTCAACAAAGAAAGGTCCCTCGTTTTTTTTTTAAAAAAGGCACATATTTTTATATCACTTGCATGATGAAATTAGATGACATTATTTAATATTAAAAAATACATGTTTTATGTTACAACTATATGAATATCATTTTTATATATGAAATACTGTAAAATAATTAGTTAAAATAATTCTGCATTTTATTTTAAAGGAAAAAATTACATTAATATTATTTTTTATTGTTTATAATGCATTAATTATGAATGTATTTTTTAAGTGTTTATACATTTACCTAAAAATACAAATTTATTTTAAAAAATATATATATATGTACAGTATATAATATATATACACACACACACTCACACATTGTTTTTATTTATAACTACATTATGAACAAATTCAAAAATCTATATTAATATTACAAAACAATGACAATTGTTCAGTCAGTGGGATAAACTTAATTCTTCACCTTTATATTGCAGTATTAAGGCAATAATTGGATATATCAGGCCTTTAACAAGTGCTATATTTCAAATTGATTCTCAAACTGTGGTGCAAATACCACGGGTGGTACGCAGGATCTATCTAGTGGTACTCAGGATTTTCTTTTTTTTAATAAAACCAAAATGACCTTAGAGACACATACATATACATTAATCATGCAAATACAAATGTATTAACCAAATATTGGCTGAAAAGGAGTTGAAATATGAATGTCCTTATGCCACAGATGGCATAAGGCATAACAAGTACCAGACACGTACTCTAAGCTAAACTGTGATGCGGGGGTAGTAAGAACGGTACAGATATGCTACTCGGAGGTGGTACTTGTCGTAAAAAAATGGAGTAATTTTTTTTGGCCAATACTATGAATGACACAGCCAGGTTTTTACTCGTTTAGCTTAAAAACAAACCCAATCTTGCCAATGTGGCGCCATTTAAAATGATACTCTTGCGGGTAGCGGGTGGTGGTGAAGGATGTACCTAAAAAGGAGTGGTGCCATTGTTAAGCTAAGAGTCGAGGTTTAGCGGCTGACATCATGGCCTAAGCAGGCCTCTCAATCCTTACGCCCCCTCCACACACACAGCTGTCAGGTTGGTGGGGGGGTGGTCTCCATCCAGAGCATGAGGAGAATGGAATGCAATGGAGAGGAGCCGCTTGATGAGGCTTGATTTACACCGGCGGCTTTTATCATACTGTGTGACAATATTAGACTGACATCAGTGGTGTTACCGGGTAGGAGTAACTACATGACAAAACCGGTATTTTTTGCGGTTTACGGCGAGCTACTCACGTCAGCGGCCTTCTTGTCGGCCACCTCCAGCTTCTCCTGAGCATCCTTCAGTGCCTCGGAGTATTTGTCCAGCTCGTCCTCTGTCCCCTTCAGCTTCTTTTGCATCTGCAGGAGCTCGTCCTCATGCTAGGAGAACACACATGTTAAAACAGAAGCCATATTTGTAGTTTTATGTTCCTATCGTGTTTTCTTAGCTTGCCTGTTTGCTTCTATCCTCTGCCGCTTTCTTGTCCGCCTCTGCCTGCTCCGCCTGGTCCAGAGCGTTCTCCTTGTCCAGCTTGAGCATGAGCATCTTCTTCTTGATGGCCTCCATTTTGGCGGATGCTTCTTCTTTTTTGGAACAAGAACGACGACGAGATGAGGACGGACGGACGGACGGCCTGGCGATGTGGATGAGACACCAAACTCTGACCGAGATGGAAGGCGAGCCTTTATACGGCTTGGACGAAGTGACACTCCCACTTTGGAGAATCCTGGGGATCATCCACAAGGCCGCACCCTCCGTCTGTGCACTCAAATTGTGTATTTTTCAACATGAGACACAAAACAACCACCTAATTCTTCCGGTGACCTCGCTTTCTCGTTTTTTAACCGTCATCCAAATATCTCCTTAAAAACAAAAAGAAAATATTTTCTCTTTAATCCCATGTAATGCTGCTGCTTTAGCATGTTGACTCACAGCTGTTGCCGCCGTCAAGCGAGCAGTTCTAATCTCATCTGACACCGAGTGAGTTTACACTGGGACATAATTCAGCTCCGATGGCTCTGACTCAATAGCAACAACATGTCAGACACATCCGACCAGCAAGTGAAATGTCGCCATCCACTCAGCGCAAGTCTGTGACTTCACTTCCTGCTTCGTGTTCGGTTAACACAAGGTAACACCCATCTTTTTGCTACATGTGGAATGAAATAGAATCAAAGTGGACAATTCAACCAGTTAACCTGACAGGAAATCATCACCAGTTATGCCCCCTGGAGGCGTGCGCAGGGAATGTCATCACAGCCATCTGATTGGATGATTTGTAGGCGCTAGGATCTTCCAGCATCATGGACAAACTTCTGTTAATGTAAAGTAAGTTTGTTTTTTTTTTTCCAGAGGTTAAAATACATTCAATTTAAAAAATACAAAATATACAGCAGAGGGTCGTGTTAGTGACTCTTTTTAAAAGGCTTGAGTGCTTTATTTTTCAGAATACAAAAAACCCCAGACCTTTAAGACCCCCCGCAGGAATAAATGACACATTATTTTTTTTTAAATGGGCGGAGTGGGCTTTTTTTATACATTTTTACATATATATATTCAAATACAAAGCTTTGTTTTATCATTAGTTATTAGTATGAACATTTCAGATTTTTTCCTTACAGTATCTTTTTTTGCTGTTTTTTTCTTTCTTTGCTACTGATTTCTTCCAACAACAAGTTAGCTAAGGGCCGCAAATGACCCCCACACCT
This sequence comes from Dunckerocampus dactyliophorus, assembly GCF_027744805.1. NCBI lineage: Eukaryota > Metazoa > Chordata > Actinopteri > Syngnathiformes > Syngnathidae > Dunckerocampus > Dunckerocampus dactyliophorus. Next base: position 16,025,318 of record NC_072838.1, on the reverse strand, counting down.
CACTTTGAAGACGCCCCATTAAAACCCCTCCCACCGTCATTGTCATATAACTTACCTTCTGTTTGAATTTTGGATTTTTCATTTTTGCGGAATAACGTTATTCTTCACTTTTTATTGGCCCAGCACAATATTATATTATTTTGAAATATTTAACACGTTAAGACCTCTTGCAGCATCATCGCAATTCTGCTTATTTAATTTTTATTATTTTTAGAATAACATTAGCCTTGACTCTTCATTCTCCCAGTGCTATACACAACATATTAACTAGTGAAGACTAGTTAAGGCCCCCAGCATCAATGAAAAATCATTGCTCTTCTGTTTTTTAATTATTATTTGACTTGGGTTTACTTTTATTTGATTTAGAATCATATAATATATATTTTTTAATGTATAAATATTTAAAAAACAACCTGTAGAGAGTGTTTGTGTGGAGTGGCTAGCATGATGGCTGAACATCTAACATGCTTACTTACCATTACAGTTCATCCATACTTTTTTTTTTTTTTTACCTTGTCAGGGAAGTTTTTACAGTTGTGCTGTACTAAACCGTACTAATAATAGCGGTGGGAAGTACCTAATAAATTGACTGATGCTCGGCGAGGTGGAAGAAACACAAAAGCAACACAACATTCCGGCCTTGTAACTGTATTCCGTCACCTGGCCTGTGGTGCCTATAATTGGGGGTCTCCTGGGAGAGAGGGGTACAGTGGCAACGACAAGCTCATATATGGCGAGGGGGGCGGGGTATGTGACTATGTGAGTAATTCCCCTCTGTGGGCCCCAGTTGGGTTATTAATAAACATCTTTTGGCTGACATTGTCTGGAGGATTAGGATGAGGAGTCTCTGTGTGTCCGTGTGCTCGTCTTTCTAGCTTTGTGTGCCATCCCACTTTTATTGCTCTTTCTTTTAGAGCTCTTTCTAATATTTTGACCACTCTTTGTGTACCAACACTAAGGCTTTTGTGTGACATTTTATTTCTGTGTATACAATCCATATGACAAAAAGTAAGCATAATCTTTCTGGTTATAATAAACAATTCAGTACAGTCTTCTTACATCAGGCTGTGCATTCATCAACTTTACCTGGCCACTTTTAACAAATGCTAGTAACAGCAAGAGCATAAAATACATTCATACCAGAAAAGTCTTTGATTAATAAGATTGTCAAGTGTTTTGAAACGAGATGAATGCACAACGAAGCTCAAAAAATGGTGTCTATTGCACTGAAATGAAGGTGAAACCTGTTTATAAACATGCAACACAACCAAAAAAACACACTTCTGATTGACTAGTTGAGAGTTATTGATGTATTAGCCAGACCTGTTGTTTATTGCGAGAAAGTGCAACACTATAGTGTGTGTTTAGGAGCGTGTAGCTGCAATGCCGCTTCATAGAAATGAGATTATGATTGATAAAAATGACATCACTGTACTTTGTATTCATTCTACTGAGTTACTGTAAATGTTATGACACAACACTACTATAATTCCAATTCACCAATATTGCCCTTTTAAATACATGAAACAATGATTAGCCCAACCCTGTTTCTTCTGTTTCTTGTTCATTTTAATGCCTGATACAAGTAAAGGTACCTTTGTTTGGACAAATATAACAATGACAACAAAAATAGCTCATCATAGTTTATTTTTTGGCAGTACAATGCTATAGCTATTTATGTAAGAAATTAAGTGATTAAGATATTTCTCCAAAATATGATCTAAAAACTAAACTTGAAACACTTATATGCGAGAACAACGCTAAAAACCCACAGCATTTCAGTATGTAAACTCAGATTGAGTAAGGAACTCAAACAATGCAACAAATTCAAGAAACACTACAAGCAGTTGATGTTTGCAGAATACAGGGAAGAAGAGTCTTGAACTTGTTTGCTGTGTTTGTCTCAATTCATTATTATTCATTTATTATTACACCGATTATTATATATAATTTCTATTTATTATGAAAAAATTCTTAATAATTACATCATCCTGATTAAAAAAATCACATGGAATACAGGAAGTGAACAAGTGTACTGCAATAGATGTGGATCGGATGGTGGGTAGGAATAAATAAGCTTTGCTTCTTCCTACTCCTTTTGAACATGTGGAACTGCGAATTGAATGATGTGATGTAGTCCATTGGAACTTGTATGCATGCTCACATAAAATTAAACCATTACCATTGGTTATTATCAAGAAAACCATGGAAGTTGCTAGATATCGGCTCTTAAATTCAACTCTTATGAGCTGCATTTGTTATCATGATTATATTTGTCCAAATGTACCTTTAGTTGTACCAGGCATTCAAATGGATCAATACACTGAAGAAACAAGGGTGCTCTAATCATTTTTTTTTTTTTTTGCTTCCTGATGTGGCTTTTTGGTGCAGTGCTAAATATTTTTTAAATGAATGCAATTTGTTTAGCATGAAAAGTAGGGGTGTCACAAGACAACCATGACAAGATTTTTTGTTCAGAAAAAAAATAGCACTAGTCCTGAGATGATAATAAATGACCGGTAATTAATTTCTCACACAATAAAAGAAAATGAACTCAATATATATATATATATATATATATTGCCATGTGCATGCGTGTCTGCTTCTCTCGTTTCTCGCCTCCAAACAGGCAGGGAGAGAGTTCACTCTGTGCGTTGGTTTCAGCACCTTGGTGCGTTTGTTCCACAGAACAACGGCATGAACAGAGTGAGCTGTTTTGTCAGTAATAAAGTCTCTTTGTCTCGGTGGGTGGAGGCGGGGCCGCTAGCATACACACAGAGTGTAAAGAGTGTAGACTCATGAGGAGCAATTAGATTGCAATATATTGTCAGATTTTTTTCATTGTACTTTTCTTTCAAATAATGTTAAAATCTCGTCCTGTACATCGTACATCGGCTCGTCTCGTGAAGCGAGTGTCTCGTGACACCCCTAATGAAAGGTGTTGTTGATTATACGTACAGCCCTAGTAGTGTGATTTGCGTGTTCCCTTTTAAGCCTTTGGTCCAGTGGAAGTAAATCATGCAAACGACACAACACAATCACCAGCCTTAAAGCCAGAAAGCGGTTAAGCAGCTAAAAACAATAATAATATTAATAAATAAACATCATATATTCTGGCATAATAATGGCTGTTTTTTAGTTGAACCTGTTTGCGAAGTGTGCGGAAGATCAGTTCTCCTCTGGAATGTCTTGGAAATCTGGAAAAACACATTGAATTAAAATGAGCAAATCATATGAAGACCTGTCCCTTTCTATTTAGGTGTCTGCCAGTGAGTTTCACCATCTAAATATCTAATACAGGTTCTTTAAAAAGGCGCAATTTATGATGCAGCTTTGAGTGGACAGTGGATGGGTACCTAATGAAATGTCCAGTGTCTGACCTCGGGAGCTTTCAGATGCCTCCTCCTCTTCATCATCATCATCATCAGACGTCATGTCCACCTCCACATCGCTTCCTCCCTGAGTCGTGTTTGTTTGGTGGACAGCTTCCTGGTTGCCCCACTGGGAACCACTAGAGTCTTCTCTTCTAGGCTGGACACATTAAAATGCGTCTGAATAAAGCTTTTAAAACATGAATGTAGTATTCTTACCTGCGTGGCCGTGTCCCCCTGTTCCTGCAAGGAAGCCCCGCTGCACACCTTCATGTGTCGGACCTGCTTCTCCAGCTTGGCCCGGGCTCTCTCGCTGTCCTTGAAGCGGCTCTCTGCGTCACGCAGCCTCAGCAGCTCCTCCTGTAGCAGGCTGTGTTGTCTCTGCAGCAGGGCCAGCTCCCCGATGGTCGACCCCGTGCCGGCCTCGCGGTTTTGGCGCCACGCGCCCGCCGAAGCTGGCGACGCTGCATCCTCCTGTTGCAGAAGCAGCTCCAGGATGGAGTCTTGTTTGATGACGGCAGCCTGAAGGGCACAGGTACTGTCTGTGTTATAAATCGTGAATCCAGAGTAAGTGGTATCTCTTATAGTGAAAATACAGATGTAGTCATGTGCCATCAAGAAGTGGGAGCTTTTATTGTGAAGATACAGTGATTATTGTGCACTAAGAGGAAACAGTAGCTCTGATTCTAAAAACTAAAGTTGTTATTATGTACAGTTATATTAGTGGTAGCTTTACTTGTGAAGAGTTTGCCCGCAAGAAGGAAATGGTAGCTCTTATTATGAAAATACAGTTGTTATTGTCTATTAGGAGGAAGTGGTGGCTCTTATTGTAAAAATAACACATATAACAACTTAACACATATTTTGTTGCCCATATTATGACGTTATAATAATAATAATACAGTAATAATAGTAATGTATGAGAATGACATGGTAGTTCTTATTGTGAAAATACAGTTATTACAGTGTACGGGGAAAAATTGGTAGCTTTGATTGTGAAAATCCATTTGTCATCATGTACTAGAAGGAAATGGTTGCATTTTATTGTGACGATACAATACTGTGATCGCCTCAATGCAATAGGAGGACGTGATAGCTCGTATTGTGAAAATACATCTGTCATGTATTAGAAGGAAATGGTTGCATTTTATTGTGACGATACAATACTGTAATCACCTAATGCAAAAGGAGGAAGTGTTAGCTCTTATTGTGAAAATACAACTGCCATCATGCATTAACGGTACAATACCTTATTAATTTAAATGTATTAGGAGGAAGTGGTAGCTCTTATTGTGAAAATACATGCGTCATTATGTATTAGGAGAAAGTGATATTTTATTATGATGATACAATACCATAATCATTTCAACAGTATAAGGAGGAAGTGATAGCTCTTACTGTGAAAATACAGTTTTCATTCTATATTAGGAGGAAGTGGTTGTATTTTATTGTAAAGATACAATACAATTAAATGTATTAGGAGGAAGTGGTAGCTCTTATTGTGAAAATACATGTCAGGTATTGGAAGGAAGTGGTTGTATTTTATTATGAAGATACAATGTCACTTTAATGAACTACAGTACGTGGATGTTGTTGCTCAATTTGTGAAAATAGGTTGTATTAGAAAGTATGATAGATGATCATAATTTTTGCAATGATAGAAAAATGTAGTTATTTTTAAATGATATGAGTATATGTACTGATTGTTATCTTATATTTTAGAGTCTTGTACTTACCTGGAGTGCATGAAGATACACACTGAGATTCATCAACCTCTGACAGATCGCCTGTCAAATACAAGCAGCATATTTATTATAACATGCATTGTGTATCCTAATATTAAACAGTGTAGTGTTTTTTGCAAATTCTGAGATCATGAGCACTCACCTTTGCTGCAGGGAATTCATGTGCTCCATTGATGAAAAGATCATGATCACCTGGTGAGAGGAAAAGAGTAAGATTTACTCAGTTTCTGGTTCTGGAAAATGACCCCACAAGCCTAAAGATGTGTAAAAACTGACTGGTTTCGGTCATTTCCAGGTGGTTATGATGGCACAGCAGAGGGACATCCACGCTAGAACCCAGAAGAAGCTCGCTTAGTCGGTCCACTGTGAAGGCAAACAACGCAAATCACATTTGCAGCATCGCTGGTCATTTTGAATGGGAACCTACCTTCAGCCGTGGCATCCAGAAGGAACTTCTCCGCCCGAGGGGCTTGCGGTGTGTCCGCCCTGAACAAGTACCGCGTGATGGGGGGCTCTAGGTCCTCCTGACAACTTGTCACCTGGGCCAGCTCGCAGAAAAGAGTCACCCTCTCCTGCAGAAGCTCCAACATCTCCCTGTCCTTCTGATGGAGGTCAGCTGCCAGGGAGAACAATCAGCCAATCAGTCATGCATCTTGCAACAATCTGATTTGTGGTGTAACGTCTGACCTTTCAGTCTCCTCAGATGGGCCTTGTGCTCTGTCTCTATAAGGGGGAACTCCTCCCGTGATGGACACCTGCCCACCATGGTCACAAAAATAAATATAAATGGACAAATTGATGATAAAACATCTTTTGTTGTGCTCTATTCTCCCACTTGCTGACGGTACGCTGGATATGCCGTATCCACACATTCTTGTCGTCTTTGGAGGTAGCGTGGACCTCATACATTTCCGGTGGGGAGGAGTCGCTGATGAGGAACATGCCTCGCTCCTGATTGGCTATGTCTCTCACGATGAGGTTCTGCAGGGACAGCACAGGAGGCTTGTCCTGGAGAGAGTGTCAGAAAGTGGGTACAACAACTAATGCTCATGCAATTTGTGCTTTTGTGTGTATCTCTTACCAGGCATGGAAAGATGTACCTCTGGTCTTTCTCCTGCAGAAACACTAGGATGTCTGTCATCAGTAGAACCTGCACGTCTTCACACAAACACAATGTTACCACCAAGCCATATTTCAAGCGCCCCCTGGTGGAGCCTTGCATGGCATAGGTTCATTTATTTAACCTTTGAGTCTGGATCCTGGAGTTTTCCAGAACAGCATTCCTTCATGGACAAGTCTACGGCGGAGCAGCTCGGCGGGCCTGAACAGTCCGCCGTCCCTCACTCTGGCCTCGGCTCGTTGGTCCAGCTTGGCATGAATCTCCTGCATCCGCTGCGATTTCTCCATTTCCTCCATCTGCCACACAGGAAGTGACCAAGAAAGAAAGCATTTGGACATGTTTGAGTCAACTAGATTAGACACCATCTTTAGTAAAAAAGTAATCTGACACATGACTCAATGATAAAACATGTTGGAAAACTGAATTTGAGGTGCAAAATACCTGTTGATCGATTGAATTGAGAAGATCTCTGACCATGGATAGAGCATGCGCTATCGACAACGCTTCTTCCTCATCGTCTGCAAGACAAGACAATTATATTAACACTGCAAAGCTCAGGTAATATGTCATACTAACAAGAAGTCTGCCAATTTACCAACAGTGTTGTCTAAAATACGCTGAATAAGGACGGGATATTTGGAGATGCGCTGAGTCACCAGCAAGATGCATTCTTGGACGCCATGGCAACGCAGCCACGGTCCTCGACTCACACGCTGCCCACAGAAAGACACGTCAAACATCACGCCTCGGCTTCTAATCAGACTCTCATAGTCTGGATGATTAAAGCGTCTCACCCGAATGAAGCACTGGAACCTCTTGTCTCTGGCCAGCAGCGACTTGTACAACTTCAGCGCCTTCAAGTGGCGACTGCAGAACTCCGCATAGGTTTTCCGCATGTCGTCCGCGCTCTGGCCTGAGAACTGGAACAGTTATACAGTGTACAGTTACATATACAGTCAAACCTCTGTTTTCGTACACCCAAATTTGCATTTTGTATCTTCCTGCCTGTTTGGACGCGGGAGATGAGGAAAAACAGACACGCATGCACATGGCAATATATTGAGGTCGGCAAAATGATCGAATTGACTTTCATTTATTGTGTGATTAATTAATTTATTTCTTATCGTCCCAAGCCTAGTGCCCACGAGACAGTTTTTTGCTGAACAAGAAACCTTGTCAGTTTTTAAGCTCGCGAGACCTTGTGACACCCTGAGCAAATAGAGTAACAAACTGTCTGTGTACTGTGTTGTTCAGCAAAATTGAAACAAAGCATTGCTTACTCACGGTTCGTGCAATTTTTATTGAGTGTGACTGCTAAATAGCCCACCATGGGGCCAAAGAAAGTTGTGAGTGGTCAAAATTTCACCAAGACGGTGAGAAACACTATTGAAATTGATCGCGCCAAGATGTGCGTGAAGTCTGCATCAACAGCAAGATCCATCCATTTGTCATTTATAATTTTGTCACATTGTTTTCTGAATGTAAAACTATAATTATTCTGTTTAAAATGTATTTTTGTTAATATTTTTGGAAGTAACTGGATTTACATTATTTCCTTTTGAAAAAATGCCGCAGTTTACATCAAACCTTTAGGAAGTAATTAATAACGAAAACCCAGGTACCACTGAAGATGACATTTGTGGCCACCCCATGGGTTGTGGTCAAAATGCTTTGGAAGACATGCTTGCATACGTGTAATACAGATAAAAGTTTTATCATCATTAGGCAAATGGTCATTGACTTATGGACAATTAGTTCCTCAGTAAGTTTTGCTTGATGGCAGGCATGTTTTTCAACCAATCTTGCTCAAATTTTACACTCTCGTGCTTGGCATTCCCCTAAAGATGTGATACAGGTGATCAGATTTTGGTGTGATTGGGCTAAACACTCGAAAGTTACAGTGGGAGTTTAGTGTGTAATGGATCAAGCTGTGTGAGAAGTTTGAAGTCAGTCTGCCTTATGGGGTTTAATAAAAGTGCTGTGGCGTATTTGTCAGAAAAATAATAGCATAGGCAACGCTCTCCGAAATGTTCACGCTTTTGTGTGCATCTCAATGTGGAACGTGGGTGTTTCTCGGTCAGTATGGCAGCTACCTGCTCCAGAAGTATGTCCCCAAGGCGGTGTATGGTGAAGTTGCAGTTGGACTCGGGCTGCAGGCTGCTGTGGCGCCGCAGCAGAAGTTGCACCAGGAAGTGCGAGTGTATACTGATCAGCTGGTCCAGGCATGGCAGCAAGGCGTGCACGGTGCTAGGGTCCAGCTGCAGCTCCTCCAGCAGACCCTGCCGGAACACACGCTCCATGATGCGTAGAGTCCGCATGTGGTGCACCTCGGTCTGGATCAACTCTGAGGGACAATGATTGTGTATTTCAGCACATTTGTGCTCTGTGGTCAGCAATGTGTGTCATAACTGACAATATATCTTCACCATAAATGACATCCTGTCTCTTGATGATGTTTTTGCTGTGCGAGTGAAGGTACTCAGTGTCCACGGCCATGCTCCATGAGTCTGCTTTAAAGTCCTCGCCCTCAAGCTCCATCTCCTCCAGGATGGAGGTGTAGTAGAGATCTCCTGGAGAAGACCACCAATATAACTTATGGAGGTTTACTATCACACATGCGCTGGGTCTATCACTCTGATTGAATAATACCATCATCATTGAGGGACTCCACCGACATCGCTCTGTTCCTGAAGCTGAGGGAGTCTGTGGACTGGGACAGTATCCGACGTAGCCCGAGAGGAGAGTCGTCATTCAGGTTTCTGCACCACATAAATTAAATTCACGTACTTAAATTGCTTGAAAGCTTTCATGAGGAGCAGCAATGTGCCACACGATGTTTTCAGTGTTAAAACCCAACAAGTAACTAAGTGCAAATGAACACACCCACGCAGACACTTTCACCACTCTCACCCTGCGATGTTGTTGGTGGAGACGCTTTTAGACAGCGTGAGGCTGGAGCGGCCGCGGCGGGATCCTAAAAGGGAATGTCGGAGGCTTTCGGAAGGGTAGATGGCCGAACTTGGACGCTCGCGTATTACCGGATCTATGGAAAAGATAAATATTGTAATATTACTGATATACTTGTATAAGAAGACGCAAAGGGAAGATCTCACAAAAGTGAGCGCAGTCCACACAGTGCAGCCCAACCCTACATGCAGAACACACCCCACGGTCCATGGGGGGGGGAAGAGCCCTTTTTGCAGAAGGGGGCGCATTCTCTGCAAATGGGTAAAGGATGTGCATTGCTGCCATAATAATAATAATAATAATAATAATAATAATAATAATAATAATACTGGATGGATTAGATTTTATATAGTGCTTTTCAAGTTACCCAAGCGCTTCACATTGAAGTGAACCCATTATTCATTCACTCCTCTGTCACAGACAGATGGTGGTTATCTACATAATCTGTAGCCACAGCTGCCCTGGGGTAAACTGACGCTAATTCGTGCCTACAGCCTCTCCAACCACCACCAAACATTAGTTGGCATTCACACCGGTGTCGGCAGGCAAGGTGGTGAAGTGTCTTGCCCAGGGACACAATGACAGTGACTGGGTGGAGGAAGAGAGGATCAAACCGCCAACCTTCCAGATTCTGGACAACCTCCTCTACCTCCTGAGCCAAAGCAAGTCAACCAGAGGCAGGAGAGGAGGGAAAAAAGAGACATAATCTGACGCCATGCTTGTTGCTGGTGGTGTAATGGTACAGCTGCTGCCTTTAAGGCAGAAGGTGCAGCCAAATAAAAGTTTGGTTTGGGCCCCAGTTTGACCAGGGGCGGCCTTGTGTACACATCTCACAATGTCAGCAAGTATTTCATGGTCTGGCGTTGTAAGACTGTTCATTGGGGGAAACATGAATTCCAACATGTTCACTGTTAACAACTATAACAAGTCTTAATTAACATGTTATATTCAAATGTCCCTTGAGAAGATATGAAATGGTTGCAGAAATATGAGGGGTGCTCTCACTTTTGCTAGACACCGGAAGTGAAAAGTATCTTACTTCTTGTGCGCAGTGTGACGTTCTGCAAGGATGAGTTGTTCCGCATGAGGGCTGTCTTCTGCTGCTGTGAATGAGAAACATAAATTATGGTTATTGTTCCGCTGCCATTCTCCTTCAATGGCCACTCAACAGCTCATGCTGTAACCTTACTTTACAAATGTCAAACAACTAGTCTGCAATAAAAGATTGTTATACGATGAAATGCTTACATATGCTACTTTAAAAAGGTATTATTCCAAAGTGTATTATGTTTATTTCACAACAAACGCGTGTAGCTTCTTACCCGCTGTTTGACCTTGGCACAGTTTGGCAAAGTGTCCCTGCAGCGGTTGTGGATGGTCACATTGCATGCTGGGAAAAAACAAGAAACAATACTATGTTTTTTCAAAAACTATTTTGCAAAAGAGGCTTTTTAATGATGTTCTAACAGAAATAAGTGTCTCAAGAGCAGGCGTCTCAAGCTTGTGGCCCCCTACCTAACGTCAACCCTTTCTGTAAAATGCGGCACACAAATAAATGGACAAGCAATAGCCAAGACTGACAGCACCGGTGCCATTACGATTCCGAGTTTAGGTACGCATCCCTAGACATAATACTGTCTGACCTGGCCCTAGATAGATGAGCCTGCCCAGTGTATACGCCCACCACTTCACCACAGATTAAAAAAAAGCCCAGCTTCGCTACACATCTTAAAATAAAGGAGGCTGTATTTTTCCATCAGACTTACTGGGACAGCAGAGAGCCTCCTTGGCCGTAATGCTCTTGTTGCATGCAGAGCACAGCGTGGTTCCCGACACCGTGAGGGAGGTGAAGAGGTGACCGTTGTTGTAACGGGCCTCCCTCTCCCGGGCTGCCTTTTCCTGTTCCCTCATGCGCTCTCTCTCTTTATTCTGGGGGAGAGCAATCAAATGACAAAGTGCCCCATCATTCAGTATATGTACACTGTTAATACATTTACGTGTGTTTAACAGTCTTTGTTTTATCTAGCAGACTTATGTGTGTGCCCCAATTATGATCTTTTTTCCCTGAGGGGCGGACTTGTTTAGATCTCATGATGGTCACATGCACGCTTTAAAAGCAGAAGTCATTTTCCAACAAACAAACCTCATTCTAGTGACAGTTACTTCTTTATTCAGACCAAAATAAAAAGCTCGTTGTCAGTGACTTAATGCTTCTAATGTGTGTCAAGTGGTCCACTTTTAGGTCTAGGTCTGTCAGTGGTCCAGTAACCCAGTTTTATTCTTAAAAGGAGGGGCCGCTTGGCGCCTTGGGTAGTTTATAACTTTTATTTAACTTGCTCCCTTTTTATTGTTACTGTTGCATATGTCGGGTGTTAATTTAACATGTTTTATGTACTGTGCTGTATTTTTTTATGTATTGTTTACTTTACTCTTTTTAATGTTTTGGTTGCCATATTTAACGGCTTCTGAGGTGCAAAATATTAGAAACAGCTCTCGGCAGAATGAAATGTGCTTACATTTTAAAAAATGTCTGGATTTTTTGAGGGAAAAGCACTTGTAAAAGCTGGACACACTTGATGATAATCCATGGGAATTCGGTGGACATTTGACGTCAATCATTGCGTCCCATTAAACTAACATGAAAAAAGGATTTATAATAAATATTATATATATATATGATATTATATACTGTAATAGTTCATATAATAAAAATATGATTTGTTAATTTATTGGTTGATTATTGATATTTGCCTGGCTCAATAGCGACACATGAGACTAATGATGCACCCCAGTAGCCAACTTTAAGCTGCAGGTTTGTTTTTTTCCAAAAACATTAAGCTAAAAAAAAATTTAATTTTGCAGTTAATTCCTGTAAATTCCCATATAATAGTGGATTTTAGAACCATGTTGGTAATTAAAAGGGACATAATTGTGTGGGTGTTATAAAAAAACAGCTACAAGCCACGTTAGCTTCCATTAGCATAACACATGCTCAGCTTGAGGTTAGCAAGTGCAGGATGGAGAGGTTTGCTACTCCATTACATATTATTACGTTTTTTTTTTTCCCAAGATCCAAATTTCTCACACCTGCACAGGACACATTTTAACGCTCATTTTCGTCTACCTTTTGGAGGCCCTTGAGATTTTCACACACAGCAGTTATATCATACTCACACACACATGGCCATTTCTATGGCAACAACTACCCAGTAAGCGGGCACGCTGTGCACAAGCAAACACACATACACACCTACACCCACAGACCCACACTAATGCAGCACGCCTAGATGGGTATGATGGGTGCATGGGGCCTGTGTGGGCCCCTTGCATGCACATGTGTCACAATAAGGAAACCACAGTGTCACCCCCAAGAAGGGGAAGTAGCACACACCAAGCAGGAGAGGAAATAAACACAATAGTTGGCATAAAGTTGACTTAAAAAAATCTATAGTATTGAAGGTCATGAGTTATATGTGATGATGACAACTCACCCTCAGGTTGATCTCCTTCATTCTCTCCTGCCGCAGTTTTGACAGGCTGGCAACTCTGGACATAGTGACAGTACAGTCAAAAAGATGAAAAAAAATGTAAAAAATAAATGTCAGCCTTCCTTCTGCCACCACTTAAAAGGAAAAAAGTGAAATCTCTCCGCACTGTCCAACTGTAATGTGGCTCTGCTTCCAGTGAAGTGTCTGTTCCTGTGAGAAATCTGACTTGAATCATCACCGCCCCCACACTCAAACACACACACACGCACGCACGCACACACACACACACACACACGCACACACACACACGCACACACACACACACACACACACACAGCTATCTGAATGCCTCATAGACTATTATTTCCTCCTTCCTACATCCCAGTGTAAAACCATTTTCAAAATGCCGGTTTAGGACAACAAGGAGACTGCTTTTTATTATTATTTGCTCAAATCTATGGTAGAACACACATTTTACATCCATGTGCACCGTCTCTAAGTTGCCCCCTTCCTACACAAGGTCATTTATATAAAGAAATAAAACAGGCGTGTGTGAGTAACAGTATATTCCTTATAACCAATACTATTACAGTATTGGTTTAACGTGCACTTCAGCTGGTAGTTATGTTACAATACAGTACATGCAAGTATGGCGTAGGAGGAACACTATAGCGATATAAGAGGATAGCTTTTTGACACAGGGCATGCAATTGTGGCACTGACACCTCTTATGGTAGCTAACTAAAGCCACCACAACATTAGAAGCAGCTCAGTATGGAGCAGTGATGTTCTACAGCACAAGAAATCAACAGAAACGGATCAAAACGGCACATTATTGTCTCTGCAAAGGAAGAATTATTGACAGATGTATTAGATTGTGCAAGCGTACCCAATGAAATGCAAAATGCAAAACACATAACCTAGTTGGCAGATTGTAGTGCCTGCTTTGACAGCTGATGCTCACTTTAACGCAGTGGTTCTGTTATTTTCTATCATGCCCCAACTTAGGGAAAGAAATGTCTTTGCGCCCCCCACCCACCCGATTTGAAATACTATTAACACACTGAAAATACATATTTATCTGTGCTGTACAGACTGAACTTGAAACTGAAACCAGCAGAATGCAACAAAATGGAGAGCAGTGAAGCATACATGCGTATTTAAGAGTCAAATTGCATGCAGAGTAAGACAAATTCATACATGTTGGCAGGTCTGCACTAATATTGGAAGTCCTCCCTGCCTCTAACGCCTGCGACAGCTCACCGCACCCCCCCAGGGGGACCTGCCCCACTATTTGAGAAGCACTGCTTTAACGCCACGTCTCCACAAGCTACCACCATCTAGAGGCCGAACGCTGCGCTGCAGGAGTGTAAAAGGGTCAGCATCACGTTTCATTTCATTGTCCTTTATTTGGAATAGTTCAACTGACTATAGCATACATTTTCAGACATGCGTCTCCTTAGAAATGCATTCCAATGTACGTATGTCACATGACTTGCATATTGTACACTGCACCACCTCTATGGAGTGTGCTTAGTGAAAACTGGGAGAAAAGGAACAGGACCGGGAACATGTCTTCATTACGAGGGGGAAGAAAAGTGTAAATATAACATAGATAAACATATTAAGCGCAGGCAATTATACTGCAAAACCATATGGTACAAAACGAGGTGCTTTTTGGTGTTCACGTTGATACAAATCTTAAATGCCCAAAAGGTTGCAACAGAGTCGTGCGATATTACATTTAGCATGTGGACCCAAGTTTGCGGTGCTTCCTTTTCATTTTTACTTCAGCATCAGACACTTGGAAGCACAGGAATTCTACAATAAAAAAACATAAATAAGTCAAAGGTGTAGCTTAACTTGAGTGTGTATCACTGTACAAATGGCCTCTCTTCTGTTTCAAAAATAAATAAAATGATTGATTAACACACAGTCCAGCACTAACCCTAAACCAAGATAGAAAAAGTTGAATGAGAATGTTACTTGTGTGTTGCTTGTGTCCTGGCACCTTTATGACTCCTCGATTTGGAGGTATCGCCCCCGTCTAGAGAGGAGGCTTGAACATCAAAGGCGGGGTTGGGCAGAGGCGAAGCCGCCTTTTTATTAGTAGTTTTCTTGGATTTTGTCTTGTTGGGGCGGATGTCGGAGGTATTGCTCGGTTTGTGCGACCCGCAGTTTCTAGAGAGGCCAGCTGAGACGTCAGAGTTCACTGCCGGGCTGTTAGCCGACTGCGGCTTCCCGTGAGGACACGATGAGGACAGGAGTGGCGTGTGAGTGGTGGACTCCAGCAGACCTTTAGCTCCGTGTTTGCACTGCAGAAAAATAAGGGTACATTAAGATATAAGCATGAAACAGTAAATCAAGGTGAAGGCAAAGCAATTTCACGATTCAGTGTTTTAAAAGCTGTAATACTTTAATTGGATTACAGCAGAGGTGGCCTTAAGCCTGTTTTTAATGTGTTCTCGAAGAAGAAATCATCCATACAAATTAAATCCTGCATAAAAATGGCTAACATTCACTCTCCCTTGTGCTCTCTGGATCCCATCCAGAATGGAAGCATGTCAGGAACAAGCTATGCATGCAGACTTGCCGCTAACAACACTCGCTTTCCCTCCCTGGCTTACCCAGCTTCACTTTTCCTGCCCTAATAAAATGTGGCTAATCAGCCGGTACAGGACACAGCAAAATCCAGACATTTGTCCTCCTTGTTGTAAGGGGCAGGGAGATGTGGACACAGGAACAGGCACAGGCAAACATGGAGACAGACCACATACAGAAGAGCAGGTTAGAAGAGGTTTGATGAACACACAAGGAACAGGATGCAAGGTTGCAAAATATGCTTGTTTAATCATATAAGTACGAAAAAATGCACACAAAATTATTACCACAGAGAGAATGAAGCAGTAATTTGAGAGAGGGTGTTTTCATTCATTATATAATTATAGAATGATGATAATATCACTTCTTTTTTTAACTGGAGTCAGTTTTTGAAGTGCCTGGGGAAGTGGAAAGGAAAACGTAGCTCTCTTTGACCATATAGTTGCTTATTAACTAGGGATGCTCCGAGTGATCGGCCACCGATCGGTATCTGCCGATTTCCGTGAAAAATCACGTGATGTGCACATGCCGATAAATGCCTTTCAACACAGATCCCTTCCTGCAGTGTAATGTCTTGCCCTAACTAACGTCTTCGGCAGCGTGCTCCTCCCACTTTGCTTCACCCGCACAGGCGTGCCAAAACAAAAACAAAAAAGCTTTAATTTAATACGGTATTTGAAGAACAAACACTTGACGGAGTGTGGTGAGTAAAACACAGCATGCAGAGCCATCCAAAATTGCTTTCAGGGCTCACTTTCAAATGCGCAAACGTCACTATCTGACACGTTGGCATCGTTTAACATGAGAATACAACATTGCAACAACATTTATAGGTCGGAAAGTAGGAAAAGCATAATGGGTCCACTTTAAGGTGATTTTATGGTTCCTTTTTTCCTATCATATAGCCTACAGCATGGGTGCAGCCAGGAATTCTGGTCCCATGAAAAAAAAAAAAAAATCACATGGTCCCCACCCCCTGCATTATTAATTACTCATTTTAGATTTTCTGGCAGACAAGGTGCATACGAGATGCGTTAAGAAGCAGAGTTACAATGCTACTGTACGGATTTGGAAGGACAAGCTACACTCATAGATAGCGTTTATGACCAAGGGCAAACAGGTAGCGCCGAATCTATATGTGGGGGTCCAAATTTATTCTTGACGGGTTTGTGTTGTTATGAATAGTGTGACATCCTAGCAGCGCCAAGGAAGGAAGTCCTCTCAGCAAACAACAATGAAAGGCATGATTTACTACAAAAAATGATATTCCTCCTATTCTGTTGCCATTGTCACACAGAAGTGACCATTCTCTCTCGACCAATCAACGAGCAGGGCTTTCATGATCTTACACCAAGGGAGTCAAAGGTGAACAAGAGACAGCACACACAAACGTGAGGCAAAAGCAGGCAACCATGCATCAGTCAAGAGCCGCCAGCTCGGTTTGATAAACCCTCCTACCACGTTTATCTCGCTTTTAGTGGACGCAGCGGGCACTTCTATGTCTGTGCTGGTCTCAACGTCTTCATCTGCAGGTAGGAGACCTCGTCTGTTGATCAAACTGCAGTGAGTGGGACAAAAAGGTCGGTGATTGAGCAGGCATGTTCCTGATATTAATAAATTGTGATGGATATATCTAACCTGGGCGGCATAGGTCCACAAAGCACTGAGCAACAGTTGATGAAGATGTTTCTGTGGCTGTACGGGTTGGTGACATCTTCTGCACCACTCTTCCCTGACCAAGTACCTTTAATCTGAGTTACGCCAAGCAAATTTTAGTTCTTCATAAATAAGATTAAATACGGCTTATGGTTGATGCACTCACGTCTTCATTTGTGGTGAGGTTGGAAGCAACAAGGTACGTATGGAAGCCTGACAGACCCAAGATGGACCAGACTGAGAAGAAACATATCGCCAGCTCCACAGCAGTACAGGGTTGGGTGAAGGAGGGTAGATAGATGCACATTAGAAATTAACAAACATAATTTTGATGTAAAGGATATCTGCCAGGACTCTGGTGAAGGGCATATAACAGGCCTTTCCCACCCTGAGCTCCTAGAAGAGAAGACATTGTTGGTATATAGACTGCATGGACAAAGGTAATGGGGAACACACCAAAGTTTCCCCAGAAGAACATGATGTTATAGTGGTAAATAAACTCTATATTTTCATTCTCACTTCCTGTACTGTAGATGTACATTTTCGTGTGTCAGAAAGAAAATGTGCCGATTCGGGCTTCCCTTACTCAGTGCAAGATGTGTGGTCACGCAACCAAAGATGAATGCCGTCAGAAAAGACAAGGAGACGATGAAGGTGTAGAAGAAACGGTAGTTGCGCTTCCCTACACAGTTGCCCACCCAGGGGCAGTGATGGTCAAATCTCTCTGGAGGACAAACGCAGCAAAGTAAAGTAAAAGTTTTTAAGATACAGTTTCGTGTCATGTGTAATATATGTCAGCATGCGTCCACTTCTCACCTACACAGTTGTCACACAAGCTGCAGTGGGAGGTCCGCGGAGGCCGGAACATCCTGCATGTGAAGCAGTACTTAAGTTTGACCACCTGCTGATTGATGAGCACCTCCTTGGTCCTTGGCGGAGGTCGATAGCCCGCACTCCCAGTGGTGTCTGCATTGGGAAATTGTCGTTTTCATGATATAATATCAAGTTTAAATGGCATTAAGAGCCTCACCTATTTGCTTCTCAATGTCAGCCGCCTCGTCTGGCGTGGCTCGAGGGAGGATGCCAGGGTCTGAGAAGCTGGTTTGGAGAAGCGTGACGACCACAAACACAAAGAGGACTCCTCCAATAGCGGGTATGCAGCTTGTCAGGTGTTTGACCAGGAAAGGGCAGCTAGGATGCATGACAGTAACAGCATACATGAATGAAACAAGACATGCAAAACCCATGCAGACCATTACAATGCACTTTGCACAACATCACTGTGTTAATAGATGAACGTACTCAAATATGAAGAATAATACACTGGTGACAAGGATAAGGCCGATGGTGAGGGGTAGAACCCCGCTCTGGCGTGCTGCTATGACCCGTCCATCGCAGAAGAAGCGGTTCTTTCCTGGGAAAACCTCCCATCTCCTCTTGGGTCTCCTCAGCCGCTCTCCCCCGTTGCAGCTGCGGTCCTCCCCTTGGTTGTGGTGGTGGTGGTGATGGTGGTGACCCGGTGAGGTCGGGGTAGGTGTCCGGGTTGTCTGTGGGTCAATTTGCTGATACTCGCCCTTTTTCATGATTTACAACTTACTAACAAGACTGACATCACCAACAGCGGACTCAATCAATGACGTCACGTTATGGCGGAATCACGGGACTATGAGTAGCCTGCTACAAAGAACACGAAAACACCGTCTGACCTATCCATGGCTGATAAGATATTCATTATATTAGTTGTTTTTTTTTAATTCCCGTTAAAGTCCCATAAAAGGTGACACTTCAGTCCATCGTTAGCCTTTTAGCTATTAGCCGCTCACGTCCACATCTAGCCAGCATTTAATAAACATCCGTCAATGAAACTACCCTTACCAGACTGCTGGATTTGTGATTTAAGCTCCATAAGCAAGGATTATTAATTAATAAAAAAAATGTCACCATACACTCCAAACAGTTTGTGCCGTGGATAAATTACATTGATTTAATAAGACTGTTGTACTACGTTTGTCATATACAATACATCACTTCCGAGTTTCAAAATAAATGTTTTATTTAGGGAAAAATATACATATATGTTGTAACTAATTATGGCACATGTTTGACAACAATAACCACATCCTACAGATTTTTTGGTGCATTTATTGTTGCTTAAAACGCGGAATAAAAAATGCTAACTACTGCGCGTGGAAATAGGACAACTTCCGGCTTTAACTTGACCTAGGTTAGTCAAGTTGAAAAGAAACAAAAATAATGGCGTTTGACCGGAAATAAACAAAAATTAAACGTAATTACTTCTACTTGAAGCACAACATGAAGTCCCTGAAGTCAGTCAGTGTGTGTTTGATTCAATTTTAAAAGGTTTTCTCAGGTATTTACATCAATTCAACGCAATTCCACGACGACTATTCTAGGATAACGCTTTTCTTTAGCATTTTACTTTGTACGCGATGGCAGGAAGTCTGAGTTATTACGACTACCTGTTTTGCTACCTCCACCTTGTCGCTCAGGTGTATGAACTGTCGAAAACAACTTCCCAGAGACGAAAAGTGGAGCAAATGTTTATGGACGAGATGTAGTACTTGTTTTGATGACAAATAAAAGGCGGCTATCACAACAATAAGTTAGGAGTTGGTACGTGGACGAACCGTCAACTGTAAGTCACGTTTACTGAAATATTCGTCAGTCCTCTAATGGAGGAAAAGGGATAACTATGACGTCGCCGCCATGAGAGTGACATTATTTTCATTCACTGGAGGGAAAGCAACCTATATCTAATTCTTGAATGTGCTGTGCGCGTATAAATACAATCAGCATGTCACTAATGTTGTTTGTTATTCAATCATTTCTTCTCATGACGTCTGTAAACAATCGTGGGTTTGTCAACGAATGCTAATTAAACATAGAAACTATCAAAAACGAAACAGGTGTCACTTAAAACGCTTCAAACTGGCATAAAACATGTATTTATCTCACTAGATGTTGACTGCAACGAGGGATTTTTGCTTGTGTATTTTTGCAAGCAACTGTTGTGAATAAATAGAGATTTATCTCAATGAGCGTGAATGAAATATAAATAGTAAAACCAGTCTAGTCACTTTGAGATGTATAAATGATTACAATTGATATTTTTCATCGATGGCAACCTGAATGCACTACTTGGCTGCCACCAGCACAGGCTCTATTCAGTCAGTCTTCTTGAAGACATGGAACATGAAGTCAGCTGTGCAAAACACCTTTTTTCGAATTTTCTGCCGTCTAATATTATTAAAGCAGATTCATTCTACTCAAAATTGAGTTTATCCTGTGTAAATTGTATTCAGGCTTTCCTCCTACAAATTATGTTGCGACTGTTACAATTTAATATAAAGTATTTATGATCCCAATCTGGAAAAAAAAAAAGCAAAATGGAGTGTAGGACTTGGCTGCAACCAGCAGATGCGCTCATATGTCCGTCTTCCTGGAAAAAAAGCATGCAATTGGCTATGTGACACCCTTTTCTCAGTATTTTAAAATCTAAAATGAATAAAAATATTAAAAATAACATATAATTTATCCCCCACAGCTGATCAGGGAATTTGACCAACAGATTGGACTGATACTAATTTGTACTAATTTGTACTGTGTCATTTAATGACATTGTAACTAATCTTATTTCTCTGTGTTCTTTCACATCTTGAAGACAGGAAGTCATGTCTGTGGGCAGTGCGGGCAACGTGAGAGACACCTCGAGGCCTAGCAGCTACCAGCAAGGACTGAAACAGACGAGCAGCCAGAGGTCTTCCTCCTATGAGGAACGCTGTGTGGACCCTGCAGAGCCAGAGACCCAGAAGCTGAGGACAGGCCAATACAAGGATGCAAATGGGAAGCAGTCTGAGACAACAGGTTTTATCACTTATTCAGCCGAGCCTCCCTCTACCAGTCAAACCTGCAATCCCTGCGCTTCCCCAAGGGCTTGCAGGACTTTTATGTGCAGTGTTCTGACCTGTGGCCTTTATAGAATGTGTATGCGTGCCCCGTGTCTGCCGCCAAAACAGAACACCACAGAGGAGCCAGAAAAGCTGAGCCTTCGAGCTGAGAATGCGGTAGACAAGCAAGAAGAGGAAGACGACTGGCTGGGGGACGTCTGCATTAATGGAGTCAAAGTGGACAGTCCGAGAGATTATATAGTAACTGAAGATGTGATATACGTGCCTCAAAAGCAGCCCTGCCATCTATCCCTGCAGGAGTGTATAAGGCTAGACGACTGGGAGGACGGCGAGGAGAACGTAGACTCGCTGATTACGAAGAAGCTGCTGGAGCTTTACACGGAGTATCAGATAGAAGAGTTGGCCCGGTGCACGTCGGACTCTGTGTTTTTGCGCAAGAGCAAGGACATCAACCAGCTCATCAACACGTTGGCCGAGGAGCATCAAATGGACGAGCAGGAGGCCGAGTGCCGGCTGGTGCGCGGCATCATCCGCATCAGCACTCGCAAGAGCAAGAAGAAGAAGAGGCCGCACGTCTCCCGCACGGAGAGAACGCTGTCGGACAGCGGCAACGAGACCATGAGGGAGAGCAGCTCTTTTACGTTCAGCAACAACAGTAAGCTCCACTCATTAGTTTGTGATGTAATGCACTTTCATCTGATTGACGCCATACTTTGTTTTCCCCACCTAGACGACTACAAATCCAATCCAAATATTCAAATATCAGAATTGACTTCCTCTGACAAGTGTGCCCGGGACATGTGGAGGAACAATGGAGGTGAGAACTCTTTTTATTTGATTTGTTGTTTATATCTGTTTTTGGTCAAATTTGGAATGGGCGTACTGTAATTACTAATGAATATAATAATTAATCTTTAAAATGTTTCAAAAAGTGCTCTTGAAATAAAGATAATTATATGAAAATAAACATTCTTTTGTATTTTCTGTCATATCAAATTAATATAAAAATTATTATTGACAATGAAAAAAAACGTTTTACCCATAATTCTCCCCATAGTGAATGGAAGTATATTCAAATGCCCATTCATAGTTTGCATCCACTTTCATTTTCCATTTATTAGCATAATTCCAGTAAAACCAGCAGGAAGGCAATAAACCTGGATGATAAGCCAGCTAACAAGAACTATATATTGTAGTCTGTTCTGCTTTTAATAAAATTGCATGGAGGAAGTTTCATAATACTTAAAATACAGTTTATCCTGTGTAAATTTGATTCATCTTTTGTTATTATAGCTGCAATTATTGCTATATTACTACTGTTCCTTATTTATGAACCCACTGCGTAAATCCACACTATGTCATGCAATGTGACTAAATATCGTACAGAGATATATGTCTGATATTTTGCCCTGCTTACCTAGCTAAATAGCTAACCACGATATTAGAAAAAAAAAACTCTCAGTATGATGTAGCACACTGCCAGGAAGTTCAGGAGAAGACTAGAAAAGATAATCCACAACTGACAACTATAAAAATGCGTACGTAATGCAAACAAAGTACTCAGACTTTGCACTGAGCATCTGACAGCGCTGAGTCATATTGATTCTGAACCTCTGAGTGATGTCTAAATCAGTCCTGCTTTCCAACTTGTGTGTGAAGAACAGAGGACTTTGTCAGAGAGGTGCAAGCCAACTTCTGGTCGCACCAATAACGGGCTAAATGGTGTTTAACAGGGAAGAGATCCAATGCTGCACAGCACATGTACTCCTGCTTGCACAATGGCTGTGCTGTGTGTGGGTGCGAGATGCTATCACTGAATCCAAAACTTATTGCTCTATTTTAAATCAGTTAGCATGATTTTTGGTTGCCACGCATTGCCTACATATCATGACGGTGAACGCAACTTGCCCTTCTAAAGTAACACAATGTTTTGTTCCTACAGGTCGAACCTCCAGCTCGTCAATAACCTACTCCCCCTCACACACAGAGACTAATTCGTCAGGTGTCCCGCTAATTCGCACTTCTGTCAGAACATGATTCCTGCCACATGCTTGCCATTTATACGTTTGTACAATCACGTGTGAAGGACGTCAGCCAACTCAGGGCTCTCTGTTTTGATATTTATGTTCATTTTTTAGTGTATATGTGATTTATTAAATGATTAACTGAGCTTCACCAGCAGCTCTTGATGATTTTTTAATAATCACAATTAGCATCTTGATAAAACCAGAATTTCCTCATTATTGTTTTGTAATTTATATATTTTTCACTTACACATCTCGCTTGTTATACATATATACTGCAACATATGTTTAAATGAGGCATTGTGAATATTGTTAATGGGCCCCATGAAACCTCATGTGGGAAGTTTTCCAGATGTCTGTTTGTCCTCTCGTATCTGCGCTATAGCTACTGCGGATTCATGCACTCAGGTATAGCTAATTCTGTTATTCTTAAATTAATGGTGTATTTTGCACCGATTTTCTGCCCTCGCTTGCCCCATGGTGTCATCTGTCTATTTTAATTCCATGCAACAAATGAATTACTTTTTGTCCTGGACCAAATATTAAAGTAATGCTGTGTTTTTTTAATGAAGTGGTTTACAAAATAAATCCAGTGAGGCTCTCAGGCTCTCAGTTGTCTTATTGTAAAAATTTTAAATTACTTTAAAGTATGTGACCAAATTAGTTGGCACAGTTCCGTTTTTAAATACGTATTGCATGACGTCACAGCAGGTGCAGTAGGTTTGTCACCTGACTATTAAAACATCTCTAATTTACAGTTAAATGGAACTGTCAGGAAATTGTATGTCCTCTGATGATTTCATTTTCTAAAGGGATACTAATAAACATGTTTAAATAACATACGTTGAGTAAATTTCAACTGATAAACTGAAGATTTCTCAAGAAAAAGCCACCCAGTTAACGCGGAAGTTCCGCTTTCATCTGAAGCTGTCACTCTATTGGAGAGCTCAACTGTCAATTAAAATACACCCCTCCGATTGGTCAGTGCTATGAAGGCGGGGCTTGTTTCCAGGAAGCGAGAAGCGATACATCCACAACCAACCCAGGCCTCCGTCGCTGTTTGGCACAAACCGTTTACTGTTGGCCTTTCCACCACCAAAAAAGTTCGTATTAAGCCGACATGGGTGATGACGAGGAGAAGTATGACGGGATGTTGCTGGTTATGGCACAGCAGCACGAAGGCGGAGTACACGAGGTAATACCGGACGCTCAATCTATCTTGCTAACGGCGAAGCTAATGTGGTTAGCCGGTAGCAAGGCAGAGCACACCGCCTTTGAATGCTAATGTCAAAATTTAAAGTAGGAATCAGAATTCAGCCAATTTGCATAGAAACTTTTACAAACCACGGGATGATTCATTAGAATATATTGAATATATAATAATATAAATATAACATTTAAATATACTGCTGAGTAATAGAAGGTTCTGGAAGAATTTGTATGTAATAACATGCTAACAGATTTGATAACGTCTCAGTGAAATTTATCTTAATGTGTTTTTTCTTTCCACAGTTAGTAAATACATTTTTTAGCTTCCTGCGGCGCAAAACAGACTTTTTCACCGGTGGTGAAGTAGGTGCTGGAGAGAAGGTAAGATCTCCTCAATAATGTGTTGACTGCATCTCCTCTCCATCTTACCTGTTGTTACCCCTTTCTTTTTCAGCTCGTGAAGGATGCCTTCGCCCACCACAATAAGCTGGCGATGGAGGCCCATAAGGAAAAGCTGAAGAAACAGGAGAAAGAAAAGAAGGAGAAAGCCAAAAGAGCCGCCCAGCTAGCAGAGGAAGAGCAGCAGAAGAAGAAAAGCGAAGACGGTCCCAGGATTCAAGAACTTACTGAGGAAGAAGCGGAGAAGCTGCAGACTGAACTCGACAAGGTACCATTCTTCTTGTCCTGGCCTGTCATGTGACTTTCTTGTTGGTGTTCCCTTTCTTTATGACCCCTATTCTTGTGTGTTGTAGAAGAAGGAAGAAGAGGAGACAAAGGGGAGCAAAACTGAGAAAATTAACAAGCCATCGGAGCAAGCAGAAAAAGAGAAGGGGGTGAGAATCTGTGATCAATGTGCTCACTGGCCACTTCATTAGGCATCTAGAATGAGACCCAATGCAAGAGCTACAGTTATCCTGCTCTTGTATATAGTGTTTTTTAACGCTGGGCAGTTTGATTGTGGTACCGTCTAACATTCTTACATCTTCAGTCTGACACGGAAGGTGAGGAGGATGAGAAGGACAAAGATAAACTGAAGCCAAATGCAGGAAATGGAGCTGACCTGCCCAACTACAAGTGGACACAGACACTGTCTGAAGTTGATGTAGGTCTCCCTAAACTTAAAAGGTGCATTGTCACTGTCACGTGTGTCAGCTTATCCTCTCAACGTCGTCCTCGCAGCTGACGGTGCCTTTCAACGTCAAGTTCCGCATCAAAGGCAGAGACGTGGTGGTGGACATCCAGCGGCGCTCCCTCAAGGTAGGCTTGAAAGGCCACCCCCCCGTTATCGAGGGGCAGCTCTACAACGAGGTGAAGGTCGAAGAAAGCTCCTGGCTGCTCGATGACGGCAAGGTCGTCATAGTCCACTTGGAGAAGGTACAACAGCGTTCCCCCTCTGGTATTCATCTGTGTGAAACAGCTTCATGGCCGTTTGGGCTTTTGAATTTCAGATTAACAAAATGGAGTGGTGGAGCAAGATCGTTGCCACAGATCCTGAAATAAACACCAAGAAAGTCTGTCCAGAAAACTCCAAGGTGAATGCTGTGTAATAGTGAGGTAAAAAGAAAAACTAAATTACCCTTATTATCTTCGTTTGCTGTTGAGCAGCTGTCAGACCTGGACGGCGAAACGCGCGGCATGGTGGAGAAGATGATGTATGACCAGCGGCAGAAGTCCATGGGTCTGCCTACGTCCGAGGAGCAGAAGAAACAGGACATCCTTAAAAAGTATGTTTGATATAAAAATATGTGCCAGGTTCGTGTGGTGGCATTTCAAACGGGGAACCTGTTGCAGTTTCAGCACCATTTTGGTTCATAAACAAATGTTATTATATATTATGAGAATATGTGTGTTTAAATGTTTTTGGCCATTTTAGGACAGTTCCTCTGAGGTTTGATTGTTTCTCGAGTTGCACCACAGGCCAGATCAATGGGCCTCGTGCTGTAGGTTCCCCACTCCCGCTCTAGCTCAGTGGTTCTCAACTGGTTTGGCTGCGGGACCCACCACCAGCCCTCAATGACAAGCGCTGACCCAAATTGCGGACATTTTGCAACTAAAACTTCTTAAATGTCTTATATTTAAAAGGCCTGTTTGCAACATTTACGTGGCTGCATAGAGGGGTGCTTACTTTGTAACATGTCGCAAACATTAAATCCCACCCACTTCCTGCTCAGGGAAAATACATTTTCATCCGCAAATTCAAAAATTATTTGAACAAAAAGTGTGTGTAAGGGGTTTCAGGACATGGCACATCTGAGGAGTTGAATGACAGCACCTGGACTTGGACCTGGATGACAGGTGAGACGTCTTTTAAGAAAATCAAGCTAGTCCACTTGCTCTGATTCAACTCCTCAGATAAACAAAAATTACAATTCATAATATACAAATGTTACTTTTTTTCTGATTACCTCAGCAGGTAAGTTTAATAATGATGATAATATTAATAATAATAGGTCTATTTCTTCTTTATACCACCCCTCTTCCTCGGTCAAAAGATCTAACGGCATGAAACTGTACCTGCAAGTCTTCATTCCCCGTGTGACACAATGTGAGCTAGAGCGTTGAGATGCTCTTCTCCAACAGATTTAAAGGCGATCGAGCTGTGTTAAGTTCACACTCGATGTCTTTCCTCTCCTGCTCAAGCTTGGCCACGTGGGCCATAAACATGGCACTCTCGTTGCGGTGGCGTAGCAAGCAAAAAGCACAGACGAGAGGTGCATTCAGGGACATCGGGACATTCGATCGTTTTTTTTTTTTTTTGGTGGGGCGAGACCGGCGACCCACTGAAAATGGCTGATCGTGACCCATCAGTTGAGAACCACTGCTCCAGCCAAAGACATCTTATGAGTTCACAAAAAGTCCTGAAGGAATTGCTAATAATCGTCGTCTGTCTGCAGGTTCATGGCTCAGCATCCAGAGATGGACTTCTCCAAAGCCAAATTCAGCTGAGATCTGCTGTGTATGCGTGGTGTGCACCATGTTGCCTGCAGTACATACGCCTCCCCTCCCAACCCTAAGGTTTCATTCATGTCGATGTTCCATTGCTGTAGTGACGCCCGGCTCCCTTTGCGTGTCATTAAATATTGTTTGTTTGTTTTTTTAAATAAATCAAAGCGACAAGGTTACCAATTGGCTACGTTTATTTCCTCACACAGCTGCCATCAATGAGTGTAAGTTCAAAATCATACAAGTAGCTTTACCTCAAGGTTAGATTTTTTTATCACCACAAGGGGGTAGTGTTTCCCCTAAACTGAATGAGTGCTCTTAAAACGTTTGTTGCAATGTTTGTACGCAATTTGTGTACATACTTGGCAATTGTTTAAAAAAAAGCGCACACAGAAGGCAGAAAATAAATTGACATCTTGTGTGTCTAAAAACAGAAAAATTGGAGCAGTTTTTCGTGTTTTGTGTTCTGTGGCACTCGAGTGTCATTTCTGGCCACCCCCTGAAATTGACAGCATGTCAAGCTGGCATCAAGTTGATAGCAATCTCCAATATTGCATACAAACAAAAGCACACTTTTCACACTCCGTGAAGGTACTCTTACTCTCGTGTGAACGCCACGAATTGACACGTGGCTCCTAGAAACTTAGAAGGACAAGTCCGCGTGTTTCTACCAATGAGCTAAAAGTCTTGTTTCTCACTCACACTACTATCATGCACCTCTGCTAAAATGTTACTTCCCTCTCCACCAGTTTGCTTACAAGTCTTGTCTGCTGGTGTGACCCCCGCGCTGCGCTAACTGGACACGCCTGTCAGAATGGTGAGAGGGTGACATACATTAGCTTATGCTGCCTATAGCAAGTCTTTCTAATGTGTGAAATTGCTCATGTGGCTCAAAAACACACTTCGGACATCTGTCACTTTGAGGTGAAGAATATTATGGCTCATTAGAGTGTGATGGGTGTTTGCAGGAGGACAAGAGGTGTTTATCTTACAGCATACAGTGTATATGTATTCAAATACAAGTTTCTAATCACTTACCTTATTGGGAGAATAATCTATGACCCTTTTCATTTTGTAAGGAAAGAAGGAACACTGTGGTCTTAAGTAAGGAAAAACATCAGAATCAATAATTTACGTTGCATTTAAAGACATTTTCATTTCAGTTTAATTTGTATGCCCAACAGCAACACGGATAACACAGTTCTCTGAAAGTGATATGTCCGTAGTGTTATTTTATGTGTTTTTGCATGCATAACCATATTAATATAGACATAAAAATATTCCATATTGTCGCTGTCCATTTGTGGGTTTTTTTCCATTTTTTGAATTTTTGGAATAATTTTCCTCAATGTTTTTTGAAATTCTTTAAAAAATAAATAAATAAAAAATCTCAACTTTTTTTTTAATGAAACAAACAAGCATTGAAATATTGTAGAGATACATGTTTTGAATTGGACAGCGACAGTACATGATGCATATATTTAAAAAAAAACATTACTAGTATGCTATAATGAAATAAAATGTTGCAAATAAAATAAAAAAATAACACACTGGATCACCTGCACAGTCTAATGGGATCCATAAATACATCCACTCTTCCGTGGCTACATATGGCAACCAAAATATTAGAAACTACTGCAAGCTACAACCACAATAATAATCATATTGATACAGTTAAAAACATTGGCAGAATGTATTGATATTGCTTGGTGTACTTGTGACTGGCCAATGCACCTCTCCAGGGTCACCTGGCACAAAATTAGCCATCATCAACGTTTATAAAATAAACATAACTAATATATCATGGACAGTAACTGCTAATACTGTGGGGAATGGGTAGTAGCCGTGTGAGTGGTGCAAGGGCCTGATGGCACTGGGTGGGGCCGCGGCATGATGCTGCAGGGGAGGTGGTGGTCCAAGAGGGCACAGAGAAGGCAGAGTCTGCTCAGCTGACAGCAATGTCTCACCAAGGTACCAGAATTTCTTCATTAACGAAGACACACAGGACATCAGAGGGATGGGGTTGCGGGGCGGTCTGCAAACAAACCTCCCCACCCACCGCTGCACTGACTCTGCCCTATTCCAGACTGGACGGCTTGTTTTTTGGCAGCGCTCCCTCGTAAATCTCCCGCTATGGCCCTTGCACAATGTGACTCACCGCCGTGTTGACGGTGAGGCAACTTTGCCTAGCCTCGCTCGCTCTCCTTGGAAGATGGCACCTGAATCATTTGTTGGTTGATGAAACCTCATTTTCTTACGTTACTAAAGATGCACTCCTTCACATGTGCATCTGTTATTTATCCACCTCAGGCCTCCACACTTGGGTGTCAGGCACACTCTGTTAAAGCGTATTTGGAACGCACACTTCCAAGGGCCGGGGGTCTGCAAAGTCAAACTTCCAATTGACAATTAGGGAAGACCAACACAGGCTGCAGGCTGTAGTGTACAGAGGAGATGGGCCATCATTTTGTTTTATAAGGACAAAGACCCGAGTCATCTCATGGTCCTCAGCTCAAACACAACTTCACTTTAGAGGGAAGAGATGTTTACAGCTCCAGACTGAGCAAAGAGCATCAGCAAACATCCTCCTCACAAAGTCTGGACAACTCCTCATAAACATAAAGACACACACAAGTCACCATTTAATGTCAATCTGACTTCTGTTTGCCCAAAATTAACCTAAATGAAAGTAAACCCTTACTTTGTCATTATCAGTAAGGTGCTTTCTTGACTAATTATTTCAAAGAACACTTCAAACCATGAGCAATGTTTTGGCTTTGGTGTCCAATGTCAACATAGTTAGCAGTTAGCATTAAGGATGCCAACATATTGTCATGAATTCCAATGGGATTTAACTGGAAATGTTTACAAATTGACACTTAAAAAAAAAAAAACGAAATTAACATATCCTCATTGTTTGACAAAAAACATGTATTTAAAAAAATGTATGGTTTAAAAAACTTTCTTTTGCATTAAAAAAAAGTTTGTGTTTTTCTGTCCAACAAAAAACTTGGATGTCCAAACCTGTTTTTAAATAAAATAAAACCAGTGTTCTTTGTGTTCTGCGGGGAAAAAAAAGAGTTTGTGTTTTACTATCCAACAAAAAAACAGTATGTCCAAACATGTTACTTTTTATCCTAAAATACAGCAAAACAAGTTTTAAAAAACACACACAAATGTGGAGATTCATGTTTTTTGTTGGACAGCAACAATCAACAATCACCACGTAATGTTATTCTGGCTTCTGGTTTCCCAAAAATAACTTGCATAATAACGTAAATAACTGTGGGCAGAGGGCTAAGTCACTACGTTGATTATTTATGATGAAAGGAACAGTGCACTGTGTACTATTTGAGAAATTTGTTGAGGTTTTCTAACTTTTGATTTCTGTTTCCTTCCACAGTTCCATGGTGAATACGAGTGACACGAACGTGCGTGCATTATTAAAAAATAAGATCATCTTGACTCACATTTTCCAAAATGGCCGTTAAAGTGACTGTTTCGAAAGAAGACGTGGTTTCATGAGTGGACCTTTGCACTGCTATGTTTTGGTCTGTTTGGGGCCCCCAGGCAGCTGCAGGTCACATTGCTGCTTCACTACTGTTTGCCTGTGGCCCCGTGACCCTCCAGCCTTCATTTGCACCTGGGTGAGGACCACTCCATCAACTGCTGCTGCCCGGGACCCCCGCCTCTGTGCCTGAGTCCGTGACACTCACATCGCACGAGTGACATCATGCATATATGCACGGCCAGGCCAGCGGCCCTCAGGTACTCTTATAGTTACACTGTCTGTGGCCATAATATAGCAGGTACTCCTGCACAATCTAATGACATCCAATACAACTCTCACAGCAGTTGAGATTAAACTGGAAGCAACTTTTACGGTACATATGCATTATCCAGTCATAAACACCTGAAGGATGCCCAGTGGGGTCCACAGTGGTCGTCTACAACCATGCATTTCTACTTTAATGTTTATTTTTGTGCTTCTAGTTTGTCTAGTGGTGTAGAACTACACTGCATCATACACGAGAGCTGTTTCTAATATTTTTTGTTACTAACAACAGCTACATTTTTGATTTTGCACAATGTGATCCTGCAGGCCTATTGAATCCCAACTGACACTAACGTGGTGAATGTGCCGAAGGCAATCATTTCCCCAACACTTGCATGCAATGAAGAGGCAGTCCCACAACATTTAGAGCCTTAAGGAATTCGGGGTGAAACTCATCCACCCTCCCAAGCGTTTTTTGACTACCTCAGCCATGGTGATGGACATGTCCGTGTTCATGTCCTCAGATACTACTTCCTTAGAAGTTGTCCTTCCCCCGCCCAATTATATCCTCAGTTGAGATCAGCAGGCCTACGTCCCTACAGTAAAATGTGAGGACACTGTATTGCTTCCCTTTTCTAAAGTGGCAGACTGTTTGCCAGAACCTCGCTGAAGCCGACCCAAAATCATGCGCCGTGGCGTCACCAAACTCCTCCCACACCCCGATTTTTGCTTCGACCACTGCCGACCATAGCTCTGATCCGCCACCTCAGCAATGGAGGTTCGGAATACGGACCATTTGGGATTCATATCCTCGTCCTCCCCCGGGATGCAGGCGAAGCTCTGCCGGAGGTACATGTTGAAGACTCGACGAACGGGAGTCTCTGTCATACGTTCCCAGCGGCATCCTTTCCTGCCATCTAGTCCAACTCATCACCGGGTGGTGATGATTGTTCACCTGTGTGACCAAAACAGGCCGACGCAGGTCTGATGATATGACTACAAAGCCGATCAGAAACCTGCGGCCTAAGGTGTCTCGGTGCCAGGTGCATTTATAGACATCCCATTGTTCAAACATGGTGTTTGGTATGGACAGACTGTGGTTAGCAAAGAAGTCCAATAACATAACACTGCAAGGGTTTATATCAGCTAGGGTGTTCCTCCCAATCACGCCCCTCCTGGTCGCACTGTTGTTCCCAGCATGGGCATTGAAGTCTCCCAGCAGAACCACTGAGTCACCAGCATGGATACTCTCCAGCACCCCTCTGATGGACCCCAAGAAGGCTGGGTAATCTTGAGTTTGACAGTCAAGGCCCTGTCCACAACTCCAAGGCATAGGCAAGTAGCTCAGTCAGAAGTCATTCAAGTTGCCATTGGTTTATAACATAAGTATAAATATTTTTGGAAACTACTTTGTAACTCTTCATGTTTTACAATCTATCTAATGTTATCAAAAATAATGCTCAGTGTTGACTAACTGAAAATACTGCTTTTATTATAAAAAATGAAGACATGTGTGATAATATACAGCAAAATCATGATTACCATCAGCTTCTCTACCACTTTCATGGTTAATTTGTTGTTTTTATGTCTTGAATATTCATGTTTTTGACCAACAAAATAAGGTTGATTGTGATCATATATGCATTCAAATAAATTACTTGCAACAAATAAGATTAACATTTTATTTATCAAGTGTTATGACGCGTTAACTAATTGGTTGCTTTGGATCTTTTTTCTTTTGTAAATATATGGTTCCATTTCCCGTGTCTTTGATTTGGGACTGAATGTGTCGGCCCCATGTCGCACCACGACGCAGACTGTCACAAAAGGGTGTCAGCGTTAGGAGAATCTCAACATATCACTTAGCTACATGTCAAAGAAGAAGCCCAAATTCACTTAGCATGGCCATGTGGACGTGGCTATTTCAAGACTGCACATACTGTATATTTATGGCCCTTAATGGTGGTGTTGTCTTTTCACCACCCAGAAACAACTGACCATGACGCCGAGCGTATTTGAGCAAACAAGCATTTTTTTTTACATTTATTATTAAATGACATAAATAACAAGTGAGTTCAAATACAAATATATATGTATGTACATGAGTTTGTGGAAGAAGGCACTTGAATCTCATAATCTGAATGTAACCAAGTCAGAATATGCACATTTATAAGGAGCATAACAGCACGTTAATTTATTCTATTTACAAAGATATACACTTGAATGTTAGCAAAAAATATGTCAGCAGGATGTGTGAGAATGGTCCAAACATTAAGATGCTAAGAGCAAAGAGGAGTGAGATGGATTGTCTTTCATTCTGTGTTTATGTCCCAACTCTTCTTCTCCTGTCTGCTTCTCAGTAGCTCTGAGCCACGGGCGCCCAAGAGGCGGTCAGCCTAGCGATGGAGCTCTCGAACTGGGCATCCCCGACTCCAACCTCGCTCAGGCTGGGGTCGTACATGGAGGACGGCGAGGAGACGGGCAGAGAGGAAGTCAGCCCGGTGTAGGAGGAGCCCCTCAGGAACTGGGAGGTCAGGCCGCCGGGGATGGAGCCGGAGGCCGAGCCTGATGGGGTGAGGGTGGTTCCGGCCACAGACCAAAGGCTGGGGTACTGACTAGAGCCCGGAAAAAGAAACAATGGTGGTTAATTGTCTTGTTTTGGATTGTTCTGCCTTCGTCGTAGCTTCTTAAGGCTCACCTTGAGTTGGATGTGGAGTTGGTGGTGTGCGACAGAGTGCCCATGCCTGTGGAGTTTGGGATCTGGAGGGCAGACCAGCCGTCATGGGTGGGCGCCAGGGTGCCCGAGGTGTTATCTATGTAGTTATCTGCAAGAGTGACGCGCGCAATGAATCGGAATTCCATCCGAATTTAAGCAGAGTGGGGGTTGTTGGTCTTACTCGTGCTGGAGGTGCGGTGGGGGTAGTGGCTGGGGTACGGGGTGGCCCGGTGGCTCCTCAGGCTGGAGTAGCGCTCGCAGTACGAACCCGAGGAGTGGGCTGCCGTACCGCTGAACTGCGGGGGGCTGCTGCTGGGGCAGATGGGGCTCTGGCCTGGGAGGAACCAACCTCCAACTGTCAGCAGAAACATACAGTCATTACTTCAAACTCAGAATTTTGCTTTTTGGGTGAATTTTAGGGTCGCTTACGTTGGGAGTAGCCAGACTGTTGGCTGTCCACGCTGTGATCAGGCACTTCTTTGTGATCACTCCTGGAATACAAAGGAAATTAGACTTGGAGTCGTGTACTGGACTGGCTTTTCATAGCCTCAGGTACACACAAATCGTACCTTTCTTTAGCGTCCAGGAAGGCCTTAGCGAAAGGATTGTGCTTTATCTTCAAGGCTGTAATCTGTAACAAAAATAAGGCGATTTTAGCTTTTTCGTCATGTCGTTATATATTAAAGACGTTGTAAAGGCTCCTGTACCCACCTCTTCATTCTGGTAAGCGGTGACGGCAATGAACTGTGTTTCTGGGAAAGACTGGCTGCTGATCATCTTCTGGATACCTCCCACCTTCACGATGTGTATCCTCGGCTCGTATTTGTGTAGGGAGTTGAGCATAATCTGGGGGGTGGGGGGAATGTAAGTGTCGAAACCATTCAAAAAAATCAAAGAATGTGGGGGCCACTTGGATATTTTTAATATTGTAAACCAAGTCCAATGTGGATATGCTAAGAAGTTTATTTAAAGAAGGCGCCAAAGTGTGTCATTATTAAGGTTATTAGCATCAACAGTTAAACTTTTTACTACTTTTACTACTTTTTAGAGTCCTTTTTTGGGGTTATTTTTGTATTACATGTTTATTTTTAGTTTTAGAAAATGCTCTGTGCCTTGGACCACACTGTGGACACCCCTGATGCAAGTCCAATCTATCCACCCCCCATAACTATAGTTCAATTGTCAAGTCCTGCCATGAAATAACTAGTTAACGTCCTTACCTGCCCCCCACCGTTGAGTTTGTTTGACAGTTTGACTTTGCTGAAGGACACGGGAGCTTTCATCCAGTGCGCACCGAAGTTTGGCGAGTCCGGGTGGATGTACACGCAGCTGGGACTCTGCGGCTCCGGTTTGCCACCCGGCACCCACTCCCCGTTCACGTACTTCCACCGGTTGTTGTCCGCGGCCACAAAATCCAGCAGCACCGAGTACATGGCGTTGGGGTCCAGGCCGCTGACGCTCGCCCTGAGCACCGGGAACATCCTCCTGTGGCAACGAAAGGTGACATCAGAGTTTGTTCGTACCCTAAACAGTCATTTTTGTATATCAAAAGTACAATCCAAGCCCTCTTAAGTTCTGTTTTATCTTAAGTGCGTAAACTGCGGGTAAAATGTGCAAACGGCCTACCTTCCCGTTTTCGTGACAATCATCTCGTTGGTCAACTCTTTAAACTTGTTCCACAGGTCGGCGTCCTCCAGCGTCAGTTTAATATCCCTTTCGGACGCGTCCCCCTTCTCGCTGCCCTTCTGGAACTCGCTCTCCACGGCGCTCAGGA